>NC_080061.1:17027757-17070257 GCF_026212465.1 Amaranthus tricolor
AAATGAACGAAGCAAAGTAAGTAACAAACATGCATTGGCTTTGCCAAACAAACTTTCTTTTGTAATATCTTTCAACAACTGGTCCAATTTAAGCTTGAATACTCGACAAAGTATATCTGGTCTATCTTCAGGACGCAAATTCCTCTTCTTAACGAATCTAGATATTTTAGGCCATTTGGAATTACACGTGAATGTAATGAACAGGTCCGGATATCCACATGTCTTGCAAACTCCCATAGCATCATGATATAGTTCAGTCATAAAACGATCACCTCCATGGAATGTAGATGGCAACACAACACGATGACCAGTATTAGATAAATCTGGAATACCATTAGAATTTGAATCAAGCAGGCTATTATAATTTTCAGCCCTTAATAGCATTTGATTTTTACGGACAAAAAATAGCCTTTCTGATTCAATCATTGTCCACCCATCAACGATAAACTGTTGAAATAATTTTCCAGATCGTAAAATTGTATCTGCTTCATTTTCCCTCTCCATCAGTCTGTAGGCAAACCATTCACGCATGGTTAATTTGATCTTTTGATTAGAATTTGATGAAGAGTAAGACTCCAATCCTCTATGATTTATACCAATTCTATACCCATCTTCTCCATATACAAAACTTAAGGGATATTGTAAATCTAGATATGAGGGGTGCAACTAACTAATACGCTTCAATAATCCACTTCGATTCTCAATAATTATGTCCCTCTCTTCACACGAACTACCAATATCTCCTACAATAAGGGCAGCTACTTCAGATGCAGATGGCATATTATATGTCCTACCATCTGTAGCTCTTTTCCCAATCAACTTTAATTGAATGTTAACCTCATTATTCAAGTCAATTCTGTCTCTTGCCATTTTGTATACCTTAGCATACGGGTTAAATTCATTAATCATTTGTTTTAATTTTTCCAACAAAACATCATCAAATTCCTTCGTAGTTTCAGAACTGAAATGAATGGTCAAAAAATACATTAATATATTTTACTTAAACATAAATTATAATATTAAAAAAATAATTTATTGTAAATTACCTAAACGCACGTTTTCTGTTTTCAATCTCATTTTCAGTATCTACGATGTATATTCTTGAAACTTTGTTGTATTTCCTTCTGTTGGCAATAAACTACCAATTCTATGGTAATTTTTACCTCCTAGTCTAAAACAATATGGCCCTCGACCTTTGTTAACAGTATTATCTACTCGACCTCCCATTGATGTAAATGCAAACATCATGTTAAACGCACGTATATTTTCAACAAAATATCTACTCCTAGAATCTTTCCTGCTCAAAAATCCTCCAAAAATCTCGGTGGATTTTTAAGTGTAGGAATTTGAACTTTGCCTTTCATACAGCATAATGAAAACTTTGCATTTTTCAATGATTCATCCTTTCGCGCTTTTTTGTTTGCCCACATAAAGGCCAAACAATACTCACATTTAAAGTCAGGATCTCCAACATCAAAATACACTGTAAAAAGAATATTACACATTAAATATTAATAAATTACTAAAAGCTAATATATATATATATATATATATATATATATATATATATATATATATATATATATATATATATATATATATATATATATATATATATATATATATATATATATATATATATATATATATATATATATATATTACCTTAACCATTTGTTCTTGTAAATTTTTCATCATCTAAAAAAACAAATAAAAATTAATTTTATTAGTATGATGTACAAAGTAATGTATAAGTTCACTGCATATTTTTTTCTTAACTCAAAAATTTATATGACACCAACTCTATTTAATATTGGGATATTATAGAACCTTATACATAACACTTACCTATATCACTATTATTTTCTAAATGAGAATCATTTAAGTCAAGAACGTTGGTTGTATGTCTTTTGATGAAATTTCTACCAATAGTATACTTTTCGGCCCGATTAAGTTTGTTTGAGCATACTTGAGGATAAGTGGGTATAGAATGCGCCGTTGATTTTTGTAATTGCGATAAATCAACTACTATAAATCAAAGAATAAAAAACTATTATTAATAAAAGTCATAAGTCTATTAATAAAATGTACAATAATTATTTTTTTCATCATACTTACAATCCATATTAAAACTAGTAATATTTTTGAGTCATGTGAGAATTACCTGAAAATAAACCTTCATTGTCTGGGTTATAGGCTTGGTGCGCAGTATGACGACGTTTTGAACGTGGATGAGAAAAATCGACTGTACAAATGTGATAAAATATTAGATATAAAATATAATTCCTAAACATTAAAAATTATATTTTATTTAATTTATATGCTAAATTGTAAACTTTTAATTCATTATTGTTATCCCATTTGATTTTTGAACAATATTTATCAATCACTCTTACACCATCCTTAACAATGATCCAATTATAAAGATTATGAAATTATTTATTTATTTCCCCTTTCCTAAAGAGAGTGGTATTATGGGTTTTTAATTGAAATCTAGAAAATTAGTATAGGTAATGGAGGGTATAAATAAGAATAGGATAAAGCTACTAAGGGCATAAAAGTCAAAAACCCATACTAAAAATAGCAAAGTATGATATTATTTGAGTTTTCTAGATTTTATTTTTATTAATACAATTTTTTACAATATTAAATTATCTCCAATTATAAATATTAGTAATTTAAACAATATATTGATTTGTGTATAAAATAAATGAAAAAACAATAACAGAAAAGAGTGGGTAAAACAAAAGTAAAAACCGGTATTGGAAAACAATGGGCCAAAACCATGTTCCAATACCATTTTGGTTTTTCAAGTCATGATGATTTGTGTTGGGAAACGGTATTGGAGTAAATGCATAGGTTATGAGTATCGCATTTGTCGGTTTAATAGTAATGCACTTGCACAACTATTTACTCATCTCTTGCATTTGCCATTTCTAAACTCCAATTGTTTTTCTCTTTCTAACCATTCAAAAATTCTATCTTAGTAATCTAAGTCTTTTATGTAGTTTTTACTGGTTTCTTCAAGTCAAATTGAAAAAAATATATAAGTTTGTCTTTCAATTTTAATAATATCACCGGTATTTTTCTTCTCCAAAAATGTCTTAATTGATTTTTCTAGATAAATCTTATAAAAAACTAAGTAGATTTATTATTTTTTATGTAGAAAATTATTTTTTGTAGTAGATTTTTGATAAATTAGTTTAACATGTGATATATCTGTAATTGTATTGCTTCTCTTATGACTTGTCTGATTTAATATCTAAAATCAGTATAATTAATTTTAAAGTGTGGGTGAGAATTTTACAAACTGTGTTCTAAATAAATTGCTTTATTCATGTTTTAGAGAAGTATTCGTTCTGTTTTAATCCTTTAGTGTCTCAATTACAGATTGGTTGTTAATAATTTCTGTATTTTAGGAAATGATATTGTAATTATACAAAATTTATTAACAATATTACAGAAAATTTGTAATTATATATTTTATATTGACAATATTACAGAAAATTACAGATTGGTTGCTAATAATTTTTGTATTTTAGGAAATGATATTGTAATTATACAGAATTTATTGACAATATTACAGAAAATTTGTAATTATATATTTTATATTGACAATATTATAGAAAATTACAGATTGGTTGTCAATAAATTCTGTATTTTAGGAAATGATATTGTAACTATACAGAATTTGTTGACAATATTAAAGAAAATTTGTAATTATATATTTTATATTGACAATATTACAGAAAATTACAGATTGGTTGTCAGTAATTTCTGTATTTAGAAAATGATATTGTAATTATACAGAATTTATTGACAATATTACAGAAAATTTGTAATTATATGTTTTATATTGACAATATTACAGAAAATTTTGGAAGATAACGTTTCTGTATTTCAGGCATTCATGTGGGCGGGAAACTAATGAAGGACAGACTTAAAATGTGTATTTAGGATCATTCTCGCACTGATAATTGTCTTAAACTTACTCATCTTAAAATATTAATTTTCCCGAATGTTACATTCTTCCCAACGTGAAATAAACTTCGTCCTCGAAGTTAAACTAAGTCTCCAGCATATATTCCAATCTCTAGCTAACATACATATCGTAAAGCTATGTCCCCCAACTTAGAATGAAATTCGTCCTCGAACTTAACTCACAAAGACTAAGGAGATGCAATAGCTATAAAGCGATAAACATAGAAATGCCTAAGCAAACAACCAGGGATAATCGCGTCTCATAGCATCTACTGCCTCCCACGTGGCTTCTTCGGTAACGTGATTAGACCATAGTACCTTCACAAGCGCTATACTACCTCAACGTGTATCATGCGCCTTCCTATCTAGGATCTGAACGGGGGTCTCCTCGTACTGTAAGGTGTCATCTAAGGTCAATTATTCGGCTGCAGAACGTGTGAATTGTCTCTAAAGTGTTGTCTCAGCTGAGATGCGTGGAACATGACATGCAATCGCTTACAAGACGCTGGTTATGCAAGTTGATAAGCTACTACTCACTATACATAAAATTGCTATGCCACCATAGTCAACTAATGTACACAACTTTTAATAAGAACATCATGCAACCAAAGACTTATTTGTCCTTATCCAATGATAACCATCTTACTCCTCAAATTATAAATTTGTTACTTATTTGTACCTCAATATATAACTACTTCCAAAATTCCTATTTCATATTTCTGACTCCAACACAAATATTTAGTATGACACTCCCAAGATAATGAATATACCTTATATGACGAAAACTCTCCTACCTGTCTACCTCATAATATAGCATTCAAAGCACTATAATTACCTCCTAAGTCCATTAATTCTCTAAGACATGCAATTTTTCTTTCCAGCAAAGCTCTCGCTTTCATGATGACTTAGTCCCAATTTAGTTCAGTTTCTCTACATGATTTGCCGTAAACAAATAATAGTTGTTAAATTTCAAACTTCATTGCATCCAAACTTTCATAAAGGCACTTCTAATCCTAACTTAGTTAAAGTAAACATTCCTCAAAGATGAACAATAAAACGCCAAGCCTCGGGACTAGTTCTACTTTTATCCATTATATGACAATCCAACATACTTCATTCTTCGAACTATCTTAACCCAAGGTTTTGAACATGAACTTTCATATTTGCAATGTATATCCTTTACTTTTTGTTAACCAAAATTTAAAACTCTAGCTCCTCTTAAAGTAACTTACGTTGAGATCTATACATATATGGTTGCAATCAATATAAACAATTATACTTAACAAAACCTCAAGTTAACGAATGACATCTCATCCTTATGTCATATTTGCTCTTTCAACCAGCAAAAGAAACTTTGTTCATTCTAAATGATAATCACACGATTTTCCAATAACTCTAATAAATCTATAAGCTCCAATATCCAAACAAACTATAATATATGGCATGGTCCAACAACATTAAAAAAAACCATCGTTTACACCAACATATGAGCACCGTATGCAACTCAATCAATAGGCTTTGAAAATTATCATATGCGCTTATCATAGACTTTTCTATCACTAGGCTTTGAAAATTATCATATGCTCTTATAATAGACTACATTTAATAAAGCTTAATTATAAGTTTATTAAGCTGATTGGGGTTATTAAGTAAGTTAATTCGAGTAATAATATTATTATTTTGATAATATTGACTCAAGTATTTCATTTGTTAACATTTTCAAGAAAGAGGTATATTTTATTTAATGTATAAAATTCGTATAAAGAATACTTCGATAAAATTGTATTTTAATTATATTTTATTAATTGATTACTATCTTATCTTTATAAAAATAAATTTAAATAAAGTATTGAAAAATAGATTCCTAAATGAAATCCAAATTCATACTACCCATTTACTTATTTCATAAATCGTCTATTATACCCTTACAGCATGTCTTATATAAGACTGTTTTACGATGAGACGACTTTAATAGAATTTAACGGGTCAAAGCTAAAAATGAACCCATTCTTTTCCCTTCTAACCGACACACCCCGTGCCCCTTACAAACAAAACGACACGACCTTTTTTTTCCCTCCCTCTCTTTTCTCCTTCTTCCTCTTCTCCCTGGGAAGCCAGCCCTCCCCCACTCAGTCTCTAGCAGCCACGTTGAGCCTCCCCTTGAGCAGCCACCGCACCTCCAGCCACTCCTGCTCCCCTCGTGCAGCAACAGCAGCAGCAGCCGGGTTTCACCCCACTAACAGCAGCCACAAGCTGCGTTTGAACCCAGCTGTGGTGCCGCCAGCAAGCAGCCGGTTCTTGTCCTCCCTCCACCGTCAACGAAGCTGCTGCACCACCTTTGCCGCCACTTCAATCACCACTTCTTCACCTTTTTATTTTTGGTTTATTGAAGAATCAAGTTAGGGTTTCTGATTTGGGAAAAATTAGTTAATTGAAGTTCAAGATTGAAAGTTGAAAGGTCCTTCAATGGTGATTGAGGTAATCCACAAACTATTCTATTTAAATATTAATTGAATGTTTTAAAGTAGTTTGGTATTTGTGGATTCAATTTGGGTCATAGATTTAATTTGGGTATCAACTTGAATTTAAGATGAGTATATAGATTCAATTAGTAATTGAGTTGTTTTTAGTGTTTATTAGAATTGGTTATTTGGGTTATTTGAGTTCTAGTATCAAAATGAATAATTGGGATTCTGAAATTTCAGTTCATAAACTGAACTTTCTGTTTTGGCTATTTTGAGGATGGTTCTGATTGTTTTTGGGCTCTTATGTCTTCTTGAGATTTGTAGAACTTTGAGTCGCGGTCGTGTGGACACTTGAATCACCCCGAGATGAGTTCGTATGAGGAAGTTATGTCCAAAATACTAGTAGACTGTCATAAAGATCGACAATGAGGTTCCGTTTTGTGCTGTCCGAATTTGTGTTGCTGTTTTTAAAATAGTTAGAGTCGTTTTAGGGTTTTGGTGTCTTCATGAGATTTGTAGAGCTTCGAGTCGCTATCACGTGGGCACTTGAATCGCTCCAAAATGAGTTTATATGAGAGAGATATGTTCAAAATAGTGAAATACTAGCAGGCTGTCTTAAAAATCCATAAGGAACCTTCTGTTTTGGCTATTTTGGGATCGTTTTAATTGTTTCTGGGATTTAGTGCCTTAATAAGAATAGTAGAGCTTTGAGTAATGGTCGCGTAGCCACTTAAATCGTCTCATTTGGTTTCCATATGAGTGAGTTATGCCTGTTTTAGTAAGAGGTGTCCTAAAACCATTACGGGATTCCTAACTTGGGATCAAGAGATATGGAAATTAATTGGATAATTAAATATTTTTGGATGAAGTATTTGATTCTGTTAAGACTTGTTGATTGTGGGAAGAACAATGACCTTTGTGTTTAATCAAATACATTCTAATAGATTAAGGGTCTTGGTGTAACCTTAAATCCTTGTGAATCTTGATATGTAAGTATGAGATGGATGGACATTGAATTTACGAAATTGGTTGAACATGGTTGTTTATAAGAAAGTATTGGGTAATTGATATTCTTGAATCGACTGTAAGATTTTAAAGGTTAGAATGCTAGCATAACTCTTGGTTAAGCTGCGGTCTTAGGAGGAGATGTAATAAGTTAAATGTTAGTGTAGTAGTATCGAACGCTCTCTAGTGATGTTGTGATCTTGTTATGCTCCAGGAGACGATATCATCGAAGAACCCTTCTAGTTGATAGCTGGATTCGTTACCTTGAAGCGACATCGTTGGTGAGTAGTAACAGTCCCTTAAAAAGGGGTCTGGCCAGGCTACCATTTGTAAAATGTTTATTTAAAGTTTGTGAAATTTATATGAATGTGATAAATGTTTATGAATGATTATGCTGAGATTGATATGGTCGATGGATCGGGCTTGCGAGCTGGTCATTGACGGAGTTGAGGAACATGGTTCCCTACTCCCTGTTTTGAAGCGAATTGTCATTGAGATATCGACTAGCTTCACCCGAGAGAGACATAGCCTTAGAGCTATGGATGTTCCTCTCAACTAGACTCCCTGTGCGCACATAGATCTAAGGAACTGATGTTGCTTTTAAACCCATGATATGAATTACTGTGTTTTGTTGTTTTGGATTGTTACTTCTCACTCAGTTTAATCTGATCCTCTGTTGTTTCCATCTTTTAGTCTGATTACAGATCGGAACCGGTCGGGAACGATGGGTTAGCGGTGTTGAATAGCGTTCCAAGGATGTATATTGAGCTGAGCTCGTAGGAATTTGTAGATTTGTATTAGGATTTTGGATAAATGTATATTTGTTTTGGCTGTGCTGGTTATATCGGACTTGTAGAGAATTGTATGATTATCTTGTGTATTAGTTAGATGTTGGTTTTGGGATTTAGCTGAGTTAGTCAAGTTGAAGAGCGTGTGACCCCTTTGCTTGAGTTTTGGAAGTGTGATTTCAGTTTCTTGGAAAACGAACCTAGTGATGACCCTGTTTACCCAGTCAACGGTAAGTCGGGTTGTTACAAAAACCATTGGCATACACCGTGCTTCACCTTCTTCACAACGCCAAATGCCTCAAATATTTTATTGAAAACATTTGCCTTTTTTGTCGACACTTGTTCATTATGTATACACTTCTTCACCTTCCCTTACCATAATACCATCAGCCAAGATTTCGAATCTTTGATCAATTCATTCAACAAAAAAATATGTATACAACTCAAATGAAACTAAGGTAATCAAACTAAGTTAATTGCGAATAAATAAAACTAAGGCAGCGGATAAATAAAAGATAGTCTAGAATGAAATTCTCATACAGCTCGAGAACCTCCTTCAGACTCAAAAAAAAAAAAACAAAAACATAATAAAGTCCTTCAAAAAAAACTAAAGTTTTAAACTTTCGAAACCTAATAAGATAATTGTGCAAGGTCTCAAATGTTAAGGTAGAATCCTCACTCCCGATGTCCCAGCCTGCAAGCAATCTGCTAGTCATCAAAGACAACATCATCACAGGTTTTCAAAACACAGTACACGTCTGAGGCAGATGTCTAATATGCATAACAAACACACAATAATTTACATCACAATCCACCTAACATATAAAGGCTAATAATATAATTTATCATTTCCTATTTAATCCATTGAGTACCATAACTCATCTCCAATTCACTAATCTCTTGCTCCAATAATAAGTTTAGTAGAATACACAAGGGAGAGCTAATCCCAAGGCAACTACCGACCAAGACGTTGCCCGATATCTTAACAGATCGCAATAGTTAAGAGTATGTATACTCCCCATGGTGGCCCTTATTAGGGCCCCGCCGATGGTAACCAAATTACCCTATTGGGTACCTATTTCCAATCCTCCTTCTTAGAAGTATCCTTTTTATAACCCTATTGGGTATCCCAAACCAATTTCTCCTTAAAAGAAGTTTCCATTATTATTAATTTATTATTCGGGGATCTAAGTCCTTATGTGAATCTATCCCTTAGTAACGAACATGATCCAACAACATAAATCACATAAAGGTAATATCCAATGTAAGATGCATAATCAACCTCAGCGTGTACATACCTTTTCTAGATAAGCACGCTATCACGACCTCGTAAATCAGGGAAACATTTTAATGACCCCTCACGAATTGAGGTCTTAACAACAAACAACACCCAAAGAAAAACACGCATTAGAGCATATTCCAAATAAACATCCAAGTGGTTCTACACCTAACCATTTAGTTTCCATTTAAATAACTTATAACTTTTCATACTAAAATCGAAAACTTTGTGTCATAAAGAAAATTTTATAATCCAAAAGAATAAAACAAGAGAACACCTAGAGTTCTTATTCTTCTAATAACACAAAACCTTAACATAAATCAAATCTTTAAAATTGTCTAACAGGATAAAAGAAAGAGGCATAAAAGTAAATATAGGTTCAAACTACTAAATTATTGATCTTCGTCCAAATTTTCGTTCGTTTACTCTTCAAGGTCTTCTTCAAGATCCTTCTCTAGATACTCCTCCTCCTCAGTGTCCATGGGTTCATATTCTTCCTCCTCTGAATCAAATAGGACAATCAACTCTGGTGTAGGAGGTTCAGCAATGACAAATCTATTATAGTAGTCATCATGAAATCCTGTGGGGGAGGCTAGGACTAACTCAGGTTCTTGTTCTTCCATAACATTCTCAAATTCCATACTATTAGTCATTGCCCCCTCTTGTCCCCTTTTTGGATGATTAGTCACCCCCTCTATCTCTCTCCTAGGTTCTGCTTCATAAACAACTGGTGTAGATGCCCTCTCTTCTTCCTCCTCTCTCAAAGGTGTTTCAAAATCTCCATTATTAGACTCAAGTTGTACTATATTAATTTGTTTAGTTGGAGGTACAAAATTTTTTGAATGTCCATGAGTAGTGTCAATTATATTGGGTTCCTCAACTTCAATTATAGGGTTAAGTGAATACTTAGTTAATCTAGGTATTCTAGTTCCTCTGTTAATAATTTATGCGTCATAAAAGCCTTGTTACACAAAACAGCAATCCATTCCTTAAACGCATATAGGCTTTCATGTTTCCTAATATGCCAACACTCCATTTCCTCCACCTCCCTCCTAAGGGTCATGTAATCAACCCACTCTTCTCCCCCACTTTCATTGTTACTCTGAGACTTCGCTATACTTTTTTCTATGTCCATTAGATCCTGACCATACACACATATATATATTCACATAAGAACGTAATAACATACAATGTATAAAAAAAATCACATAGCATATCATAAAGACTTGGATTCCCATAACAATTCCACCCATAACTCTCTCCTAGGGTCTAAATTTAAACTCTACCAGTACACAGAACCTCGAGAACCTAAGAAGATAATTACGCAAGGTCTCAAATGTTAAGGTAGAATCCTCACTCCCGATGTCCCAGTCTGCAAGCAATCTACTAGTCGTCAAAGACAACATCATCACAGGTTTTCAAAACACAGTACACGTCAAAGGCAAATGTCCAATCACTAGTGGAAAAAAAGTATCTGTTGCGTGACATTTGCTGCAACTTTTAGCAAAGGCAGCATTAATTAGCATAAAATAATTAGGAAAAAAAATAAAGATCAAATGCTGCGGTTTCTTGATGCCCGCAGCAAATAAGCTCTTTATATGCTCCGGTTTTTTTTTGGCCCGCAGCAAATTACTCTCTCATAAATAAAAAAACTCGCCTTTTAACGTTCCATTTTCATAAACCCTTATACTGTTGCATAAACCCACAAAAACACACGCACTGTTTTATCATCTTCTTCTTCTTCAAGCTTCAATTTTTCTTCAAACCCACAAAATTTTATCATCTTCATCTTCATCTTGCTACTGTCTTCGTGCATTTCTTTAACTTGCTATTGTTCATCTTTGTTCTTCAAACCGTTCCACAATTGTTTGCTTTAAAAACCCATGAAAAAGTTTTCTTCAACCCACGAAAAAATTTGCTTCTTCTTCATTTGCTTTAAAAACCCACGAAAAAGTTCAAGGTATTTCGGTTTCATTTGGTTTTTGTTTTTTGCTTTTTTTTTTTGAGAAATTGATACAATTAATAATTTTGTTTCCTCTTTTCATTGTAGGTCATATTGTAACTATTTTTCATCTAGATACACAAGGTAATTTCTTTTAATACCAATTTTCATTGTTTTTCAAATTTCTGGAGATAATAATGTTGTTTAGTATTCATAGTTTAAATGTGATTTTATTTAAAATGTATTAGTTGTTCATATTACATTTGTCCAAGTTTATATTATTAGTATGTTAATTATTTTGTTTTATATGTATGAATATTAATATGAATGTTAATTAATTAGTTGTCCAAATTTATGAATGTGATTTTACTTTTACTGTTTGATATGATTTTTGTATTAGTTGTTAGTATGAATGTTAATAATGGTTATTAGAATAAATATAATTTGGACAATTTAAAAAAAGTTGTATTATTATTAGGGTTAATAAGGGTTAACACAATGTTGTTATTAGAATATACATAGTTTTTGAACAATTTATAGATTATGAAGGTTAATTATTGTAAATTAGGGTTAAATAAATGATTATTACTTAATTTTGTGGTTAATTAGGGTTAAGTAAATATGTTAAAAAGTGATTATTAATTTTGTTTTGAATTAATTAATCACATTTAGGATGAAAAAAGCTCATTCTTGGATGTATGGAAACATTGAATCGTCAGAATTTATTGACGGCGTATTAGAATTTTGTAGTATTACCGTTGAACATCAAGTTAGGACGGGGGAGTTGATTTTTATTGCCATGTGTCAAGTGTGGTAATGTATCAAAGGTAGATAGTGTTACAATCCTTAGGGAGCACATACTTCGACGTGTGTTTAGGCCTCAATATCATGTTTGGGTTTGGCATGGTGAGGAGGGAGTTTACAAAGAAAAAAATATTGTTGAGAATGTCAATAATGTGGATGTCAATGCGGATTTAGTAGATCATGTTGATGGGTATGAGACATATTAAGTCAAAGATCAATTGGAGTGATGCTAGTTTCACAATGTTATTAGAAGCGTTAGGTGAGATGCTTCCAGAGGGAAATGAACTTCGAAAGTCGACATATAATGCCAAAAAGCTCATGTGTCCTTTCGGCTTAGAGTACCAGAAGATTCATGCGCGTCCGAATGATTGTGTATTATATCGGAATGAAAATAAGAACTTAGAAGAGTGTCCTAGGTATAGGTTATCGCGTTACAAGCGTAAAGGGGCTGGGGATGCTAAAGGGCCCCCTGCTAAGGTATTGTGGTATCTTCCAATAATACCTAGATTCAAGCTCTTGTTTTCTATTAAGAAAGACGCGTTAAATTTGAGGTGGCATGCAGATACGGTGAAGAAAGGTCACTTGCTCACACATCCATCTGATTCTCCGGAGTGGAAGAGTATTGATAGGCTGCATAAGAATTTTGGGGATAAAGTTCGTAATTTAAGGCTCGGACTATGTACAGATGGAATGAACCCATTAGGCAATCTTAGTTCTCAACATAGTACTTGGCCGGTACTATTAGTGATCTATAATTTGCCACCTTGGTTGTGTATGAAGCGTAAGTACATTATGCTTTCACTTCTTATCTCGGGTCCTAAACAACTTGGCAATGACATAGATGTATATCTTGCACCTTTCGTTGAGGAATTCATAAAGATGTGGGATGAGGGCGTTTCCGTTTTTGATGCATATGCCAATGGGAGTTCACCTAGCGTGCAATGCTTTTATGCACCATTAATGATTTTCCGGTGTATGGCAGTATAAGAACAAAGGGAAGTAAGCATGCCCAATATGTATCGATGACATGGAATCAACGTGGATTCCTAAGTTCAAACACGTATTCATGCACCATCGAAAGTTCCTCCCACGAGATCACCAATATCGTAAAACGAAGAAGATGTTCAACGGGGAGGTTGAGGACAGTGTAGCTCGTCGACCGTTGACCGGTTATGAGGTTTATGAACAGGTTAAGGGAGTTGTGACGGTATTTGGTAAAACAGGGCAAGTGCAAAGGGGTAAATACCGATTATGGAAAAAAGAATCAATTTTTTGGAAGCTTCCATATTGGAGAGATCTACAGGTTAGGCATTGTCTTGACGTTATGCATATTAGAGAAAATTGTATGCGATGCCATACTCGGGACTCTCATGAACATTGGAGGTAAGATAAAGGATGTTAAGGCCGTGGGAGATTACTTTCAATGTAAGGGTATTCGTCTGGAGTTGTGGGCACAGGTTAAGGTGAGTAAGAAAAGAAATAGAGCTGATGATGTTGGTGGCAGTAATAAGGGAAAGGGTGGTAAGAAGAAGATGAGTAATGATGTAGACTTAGTTAGAGACGAGAACAACAACAAGAGGGGGGGGGGGGTGAATTGTTGTTGTTACGAGTTTAAGCGTTTTTGCCCTGTTTTTGCGGAATTAAATAAAATAAAAAAAGCTTAAACTTAGAGCGAAATAATGAAACAGACTTACATTAAACACCTTACTCCACTCGAAGCGCATTAACTATGCCAAACTCTCTCTCTAATTGCTTCACTCAAAGCAACAAACTTAACTTCACTAAAAGTTAAACTCCACACTAGCTTCACTCAAAGCTATCTATTTCCCCCTTAGACTCACCCAAGTCTAATTACAAATATCACTCAAAATCCCTTACAAAAGGATAAAAATTCTCTAAAAATAAAATCAATAACTTGCACAAGAAAATCTTATAAATTAATTGGCAATTTTAAAACAAAATTTTCTTGTAAAAATTCTCCCAAAATCACGTATGATTTAATGGCTCACACTAAGGCAAGTTTTGAGGAGCAACTGAAAGTCTCTATTTATAGAGCTAAAATCCCTAATGAAAAGGAGGTAACTAACCATTATTCCCTTATCCCAAATATTAAGGAGAATAATATGGATCTTAATATCCAAGGTCATCCTACGGTTAGTGTCTAAATTAGGTATTAAACTTGAAAAATTCAAGCCCACGGTTATTTAATAATAACCGTTGTTCCCAGATACTAATAATAGATACTGTTCCCTTTAGCAGCAGTTCTCATATACTAAAATTAGCTGCAGTTCCCTTTTCCAATAATAACCACGGTTTGCTTTAGCTAAATTTAGATACGGTTGCCTTTAGCTAATAATAGGGACGGTTACCTATTACTAATATTAGGGACGTTACCTTTAGCTAATAATAGCTAAGGATCCCTTAAAATCATCTATTGTTCCTTCTTAGCTAAATTTAGTCATTTACTAAACATAGATCCTAAAATAAAGGCTTATATTTAGAAAATCACACGTTAGATATTTTAGAAAATATATTGCCAATTAACTTTAATAATTTATTAATGCAACAAATTAACTTTAATTAATACATCAACTAAAAATAATAATTAAAATAATAACCAGAATTTTCAGTGGACGTAAGCTTTCTCCAATTTCCAGTTTTGTTAGAACATCCAACTTAGGAACAGTAGACCTTCTATCTTCATTTTACATCCTAAGCGATATACTTCTTATAACACCTTTTGGATCCTTTTGACACGTACATTTCCATGAACCAAGTCATAGGTACCATCAACGATCATAATCAAGACCGGATATCGACCTGCACACAATCTCTAAAACATATTTGTTTAAATAAAGTGTAGTCATCATCAAAACTCAAGAGGTCCAACAAATTCCCCCTTTTTGATGATGACAAACTTTTTAAACTAACTTAAATAAAATAGAGTAAAATCAATATTGTAGACCATGTCAGAGATTAAAACAACTCTACATAACTTAGTAAATTAATTCATAATAATATAATTTACCAAGCATATCTTAAAAACAAATTACTCTAATAATAAAAATTATTTAAAATAAACATAACAAAACTTACAAAAATTCTGAACAATATCAGCATTTTTATCACAGCATTCATGTAACAATTTAGAGCATAGAGCATAAGTAATCACAGTAATATTAGAGCAAATAACAAATAATTTACTGATTTGATGATCAGAGCTAAAAACAATCAGTTTGGTTAAAATTAATCAGAGCTGAAATTATATCAATTATATCAGAGCATATAGATCATATAGATCAGAGTAGTTGCAATTATCAGAGCTAATCTTGCTAAACTTATTACTGATCAGAGCTTGATTCATATAAATCAACACATATATCAGAGCATATAATCCAATTCATCTCAATTATATTATATCAGAGCATCAAAGCATGTATGAATTAGTAGAGCATAATATTCAGATTAGCATAACATATAGTCCTAATGTTCAACAGAATAAATACTGATATAAATTAAGCATACTCAAGCATCATTTAAAGTTTGTGCCAAATATTCCCCCTTTTGACATCAATCAAAAAGAAGTAGGATAATCAAGCCACAACACTAAATATATAGCCAAAGATTGAATCAAGATGCAATGATCAAAAGCAAGTACCAATAAATGCAAGCATGATGAGCATGCTTTAAACTTCACAAACAGTTAGTAGCATAAAGAAAAAGATGTTCAACAAGTTATCAATTATAGGAACTATACCCTAGCTGGTACAAAGAAAAACATAAGTAGAATAATGTTTGAGTGAATGATGGTTAGGACAATTAAAATATTAAAAGCAGTAGGAGGAATCAAGATGTAAGAGCTTCTTCATCAATATATTCAGTTTCCACCTCAAAAGTATCAAGTTTTACACCCAGACGAGCTTCCATTTGAGTCAACTGGTCTGTAAGAGAGGCTAAGGAAACACGAACTTCATCTTGGAATGCAAAGAAGCGGGACTGTAATTCATCGAGCTTCAGAAGTATTGAATATAGAGGGGCTGTAGGAACTGTGGTTTGGTCAAAGCCTTGGTTCTGTGATGTGTGTACAGGTGGTGGTGAAGTTGGGATTGGTGATGGTGTTGGTGATGGGAAATGATGGGATGATGGAGTGGTTGGCTTTGGTGAGGGAGGATTACTTGGTTCAGCTGTTTTATAGGACGTAGAGTCATCATCAAGAACAACTACAGGTCGTTTCCTTTTGGCAGCAAGCCTTCTGCTCTTCCTTGGAGTTGAGCCAGACTGCTTCATAATGGGCATAGAGACCTCCTCCTTACTGACGCCAATATCCTCCTTTTCCTTCTCCACAGCTTCCTTTACAACTTCGCCCTTACTGGTTACTTCCACATGTTCCCTATCAGAACACCCTTCTGCCTTCTCAATGGCAGAAGGAACAAGCTCTTGTTCCTCTTCTTCAGACCCTTCCTTCTCCTGTTCCTCCATTTCTTCCTCCACTTTATTAGTTTCCACCTTATTGTCAGATTGGACATTAATTTGTTCAGTAACATTCTCAAGGGTCCCATTCTCATTCAGTTTAAGGTGTAAATTACTTAAACACTTAGCACCTATCATATTATTTGGACTCATGGGAAAGTTTTGACCTTCCAGGGGAACACCCAGCTTCCTAAAAATCCAGGTTAACAAACCTCCATACCCTATCACACATACTTTTGATATACATTCACTTACATGAGAAATCATTAATGAAGGAAATAGATTTTGATGTTGTTAGCCATACAATAAATTAAGGTTGCATCTTGCAGATTTACTTCACTGCGTTTAGAATTTCGTGGCAAAATGAATATACGAGCAATGTTATATAACAATTTGTGTAGAGGGGACAGTATATTGTGGCTCACCTTTCCTCTCTTTCCAATAATCCCTAAAAACTTCCAAACATTATTTTCATCAATCCCAGAGAAAACTATTTTCAACCCAACATAATAAACATCAAATCCAGTGACAGGCACACCTAGCCACTCTCCCAATATTTGACTATTGAATTCAATTTTAACCTTCTTAACAGAACTCGAAAAAACACCATTGTCAACAGAAAAGTTTAAAACGAACTCACGCATCAATTCTGGGTACATTGGATTGCAGCAGTATTCTGCCATCAAAGATTCCCAGAACTGAGTTTGTAAGATTCTGTGTAACTGAGGGAAAAAAGTGGATTCATACCATACTCTGTATGTTCATGAGAGTCCCGAGTATGGTACCGCATACATTTTTCTCTATATGCATAACGTCAAGACAATGCCTAACCTGTAGATCTCTCCAATATGGAAGCTTCCAAAAGATTGATTCTTTTTTCCATTATCGGTCTTCACCCCCTTGCACTTGCCCTGTTTTTTTAAATACAATCTCAACTCCCTTAACCTGTTCATAAACCTCATAACCGGTCAACGGTCGACGAGCTACACGATCCTCAACCTCCCCGTTGAACAACTTCTTCTTCTTACGATATTGGTGGTCTTGTAGGAGGAACTTTCGATGGTGCCAGAATACGTGTTTGCACTTAGGAATCCACGTGGATTCCATGTCATCGATACATATTGGGCATGATTTCTTCCCTCTGTTCTTATACCCCGATAAGTTGCCATATGCCGGAAAATCATTAATGGTGCATAAAAGCATTGTACGCAAGGTGAACTCCTCATTAGTATATGCATCAAACACTGAAACGCCTTCATCCCACATCTTTCTCAAATCCTCAATGAGAGGTGCAAGATATACATTTATGTCATTGCCAAGTTGTTTAGTACCCGAGATAAGAAGCGAAAGCATAATGTACTTACGCTTCATACACAACCAAGGTGGCAAATTATAGATCACTAAAAGTACCGGCCAAGTACTATGTTGAGAACTAAGATTGCTGAATGGGTTCATTCCATCCGTACACAGTCCGAGCCTTAAATTACGAACCTCATCCCCAAAAGTCATATGCAACCTATCAATACTCTTCCACTCCGGAGAATCAGATGGATGTGTGAGCTAGTGACCTTTCTTCACCCTATCTACATGCCACCTCAAATTTAACGAATCATTCTTTTTAGAAAACAAGCGCTTGAATCTAGGTATTATTGGAAGATACCACAACCCCTTAGCCGGGGGCCCTTTAGCATCCCGAGCCCCTTTAAGCTTGTAGCGCGATAACCCACACCTAGGACACTCTTCTAAGTTCTCGTTTTCATTCCGATACAACACACAATCTTTCGGACATGCATGAATCTTCGGACATCCAAGAACGATCTTTTGTCATCCTAATTAGTGTGATAAATTGATTCAAAACAAAATTAATACACAACTTTTAAACAAAATTGATTCAAAACGATCTTCGGACATGCATGTATATATATATATATATATATATATATATATATATATATATATATATATATATATATGTATATATATATATATATATGTATATATATATGTATATATATATATATATGTATATATATATATATATGTATATATATATATATATGTATATATATATATATATATGTATATATATATATATATATATATATATATATATATATATATATATATATATATATATATATATATATATATATATATATATATATATATATATATATATCTACAACGAAAAACAGAGAAACAAAATTAGTATACAAAAGGTTGCCATAATTTTCGAGCTTTTTCATGAATATCTTGCAAAACTTAAATGCTTAACAAATTAAAAGGAGAAAAAATACCTTAATGTCGTGGGTTTTGAAGATGAAAAGGACCAAAGTATTAAATTTCGTGGGTTTATGAACCAAGAAGATGAAGACTTTGAAGAAACTGTCACAGCGTTTTTGAAGATGAAGATGAAGAACTTTGTGAAGATGAAGAACTTTGCTCTTACGTTTGTGAAGATGAAGAAGAGGAACGAAGTAGATGAAGATGAAGATGAAGATGAAGCGTTTTTTCAATGGGTTTTGAGAACAATACCAAAATGAATTGAAGAGAAGTCGACTTTGTGAAAAAAAAATTTGAAATGGCGGGTTCTAATTAATTTAATGTAACGGTTATTTGCTGCGGGCCTCGATAACCGGAGCAATTAAGGTTTTTGTAAGGGTTATTTGCTGCGGTCAAAGCAAAACCGCAGCAATTATTCTGGGTCAGAAGCACTTCGCGGGCCGCGGAGAATTACGCGAGGCGCGGAGCCTGGTCTGTCTGCCTTTACATTTTTTCTTCACTTTTTTTAAAATACTTATTTGCTGCGGTCCTAAGCATAACCGCAACAATTAATTGTGCTACTAAGTATTTGCTGCGGTCACTCCTCAAAACCGCAGCAATTAACTTTTTTTCTTATTCTTTTTCCTATTTATTGTTGTGTATATACAAAAACCGCAACAAATTCTAAGCAGTAAATACGTTTTTTTCCACTAGTGTACGGACTGATTGAGACAACTGAAATATGAGACTTATCACCTAGAGCCTCTTGAAAGACCCTTAGTGGGATTCGGAGGAAATCGAGTTACCCCTAAGGATTTAAGGCACTTACTTTTTTCTTTTTATTAGGAATTAGTCCGATAGGGATTAAGCTCATACACCATATAAGTGAAGTAGGCATATTACGAGCAGCTCCTAAAGGCAAAGTTCACCTTTGTTGAGAGATCTTTTATCCTTAATAGATAGTTAATGTTGTAATATTGATAATTGTATGTATTTAGAGCAAGATCCTAGGATTTGGGTCACAATCCTCCACACTTTGCTAGAAGATCTAACCAAATCTCTATAAGAACATACATATAAATGCATGGCATTAGAAGAGTATTGCTATAGTGTAATTCAATCTTGCATGAAATAACTAGGGCTTATTTTATTTGATAAAGTAGAGAAGTTCCATAAAATGGGCAAAATATGAACTTTACATTTATTGCCGAGCTTACACCCAATAGGAAGCTACAATGTCAAAACGCACAACTAACTAAACTCACAAAGCTAAGAAAAAGGTGTGATACCGCAAGGGATAAACCACTAGTACGCACAAAGGTCAAGAAAGACATTCCTTAGTAACTAGGGTTTTCACTGCTCTAAGAAATCATTTGATAAAAGTGCACCAAAATTCTCCACCAAACACTCTAATAATACCCTTTAGTAAGTAACTTGGTGCTTATTAGTTGTGTTTAATGGTAGATAGTTTCAATAGTTCTTTTTAATAGATTCTAATTATTTCATTATATTGTTTTTCATGGAAATTTTTGTAGTACTACATTTATATTAATTAGTTTATAATTAATGATAATTATTCCTTATTGATGTGCTCGTTTTAGAGCACATTAATATCCCCATTATAGTGTCGAGTCTCGCTTTTTTACATTAGTTTTATAGATATTCCACTCGATCTTACCTTGTTCCTGTTTTCGATGTGTTTAAAGGTCATTTTAGGTATTTTCGGAGGTTTTGAGGTCAAGTGGCACGAGTTCGAGGCTTAGACACCATGATTGAAGATGAGACACATTCCGAAGCATTCCCAAGCACTACAAGTCATTCTAAGGCTCAGCCAAGATCGGAGACCAATATGCACTCAAACGAAGCAACGAAGAGCACCTAGGGAGTCCATTCGGCCGAACGGACCCCAATTTGGGCGAATGGGTGAAGTTCTCACTTGGGTCAAGCCTAAACATCTCTGAAAATGGCAAACAAGAAACATTCAGGCGATTTCTCGTACCATTTGGCTGAATGGCCAAGAGATTCGGGCGAATGGGACTTTAAATCTCAAGAATCATGCGTAGACTTGCTGGAAACCCCGAAGCTACTTCATTCGGGCGAATCAGCAACCATTCTAGCGAATGGCCCATTGATTCGGGCGAATGGGACGTAAAATTTGCGCGTGCTTTATTATTCGCAAGCCGTACTTCGTGGGTTGTTTTAGGGCTTTTATTTCCCTTTGCTTCGAGGCTATAATTCCCCAACTTTTCTGAATGTATTAGCCATGCCTACTTTGAGAGACTATCTCTCAACTTAGAACATCAATCTTTATTGCTTTCTCTTTCATTTATGCCATAGTATAGATTTATTGCTTTCATTTACATTCAAGCTTTGTATCTTTTGGATTCCTTTTGTTCCTTTCTTTCAAGCCTTGGTTTTATGTAAGTTTATTTCATTCTCTATTGCCTTCTTACCTTTCATTATTGTTATTTAATGATTTCATTTATTGCTTTTTGATTTAATCGCTTTTTTTGTTGCCTTTACTTCATTTATTACTTTTTAGAGTAGTAGCTAGGTTCATTTATTCCTTCTATCTTATTTTCTTACTATTTCATTTGAGTTCTCCATGTCTTCATTAATGTTCTTGTTTGTTGCTTTGTCTTTTTTTATTTCTAGCATGTATGAGTAGTTTCTTTAGGGGTATTGGTTTGATGAAACCCTAGGTTTGGTTCTTGTTCTTCATGTGTTAGGTTAGGGTTGAGGTTGTTGTTGATTGATTGATTGATATTCGATTTGAATCTTGTCCTGCCACTCTTTACGAGAAATAGAGCGACTGTGGGTCGTTCATGTGGCTTATAGGGTCACAAACTTCCCCTCGCTATCTAGAGTGTCTCAATCTATCCCCGTTCGATCTCCCTAGATCTAGCTTTCCATGAGTCCTTAGAAACCAACCTAGGGTGGATCGTTACCACCCCCGTTTGTCTCTAATCGTTTAGCACTAGATTTTCATTTGCTTGTTTATTGCTTTCTTAGTTTAGTTCATACACCCTTTCACCCTTTAATCTCCCTACATCAAGTCCCTAGTCTTTCTTGCCTTGTCGTCATGGTTCAATTCCCGACTTACCGCTACACTACCTGTATTCTATTAGGGTGTTCTATAAATATTGTTTGCATAACTAGATTCTTAGTTCACGACGCTATTGATTAACCAAGAATAATTCCAACTTTAGGGGTATTTGCCTATAGTAAACTTTGGTAACCCGATGACCTGCTATAGTAAGTAGTTCACCAAAACAGTAAATTGAAAATTAATATAAAATCGGATAAAAATTTTGAAAATTTAAATAAAATATTATGAATATTAGAAAAGTCAAAAAAAAAATTTAACATTTTTTTCGACATTTGACTTTAGTTTATTTTTTTTAAATTTGTTATAGTAAAATTATCCGGTTATCGGGTTTACTTTAGGAAAATCCCCTAAAGTTGAGATTATTCATAGTTAATCAATAGGTAAGATTATTGTAGGAAAATCATGAAAAATTAGAATTACAATGGAAAAAATATTAAGCTTAAGCTTATATTTAAGTTCATCCTTTTACTATTTGAGAAGTCTTAGGTTGCCTTTAGCTCATTGTAATGCAAGCAAAAAGAATAGAAAATATCACAACAGAATTACAAAGTTTTATTTATTGATAATTCAAATAAAAGTACAATTTTAATAGGATCATGACTAGCAGTGCATGAGCAAGTTATGAAGAATAATAATATAGCATTTTGTAATTTTGAAAGCAGTCACGACACAGATAAACAAAAAACATAAGGTAACAACATGAGCCAGACGTACAGCAACATATATAGACTAATTAATAGTTACATAAAGACTCAAACAATGATCAAACGGAAACTTTGGCATAATCGAATATGATCAGGCGCACATTCCAATTCCACCAGGACCTTTGTTACCGCAAACAAGGGTTGCACAACATGGCCTTAGCTCATCATGGCATGCATGTCCTAGATGGTCCTCACAACAAAGTTCTTCAGCGTGCACAACAAGAATTTGCAACATCACTGCACAATTATTCATCATTATTACAAATTAAAATTCTAATTGTAAATGTTGCACTTATTGATTTTATATACGCTACAGTTGATCTAAAGTGAATCAATTATTCATACATCAATATGTAATTTAAATGAATGAAAATGGAGAATAATCATGGAGAATTCTATAAAAATCACAATATACAATTGTGTTTCGGTAAAGAAACGAGGAAGTGTAAAAGACACTTAAAATACCTGAAGATAGGTAGAAGTGTGATCAAGAGGGGCAACTCGTGGGAGGAAGTGACTTGAATTCCTGCAAAACAACACGTTAGCCTTGTCCGGGGGGTGATCTCCCGGAAAACCCCTCCGACGCTCAAGTTAGAACGTGGATATGAGAATATGGAGTTAGTGATTACAGAATGAATACAAAAAGATGCAGTGTGTGATGCTATTGGAATGTTGGTAGGCTAATGAAGGGGAGTAGGAGCAAGGATACTTAAGAGAATTATTTTCAGATGCCCCTCCCCCTCTTGATGGTAGCCCCTATATATAATGGTGAGGAAGGGAAGTTACATCAGAGAGTGGGAGTTGAAGATAATGGAAGACATGGGCAGTCAATTCTCATGGAGGAAGGATTACCATTCAATCAAGGGGAAGTTATCTTTGAGGAGAAGTGGACTAACATGGGAGTAATGGACAGTGGCTGGTGGTTATGATGGAGAGTGGAAGGTAGTGGGCAGTTATTCACCCCAGAAGAAGGATGACCAAAGAATATGGGTGACTGGGAAGTTAGGTCCAACTGGTAGCTACTTCCAAGGAGGAAAGTTAGGGTATCCTGGAAGTAGAAACCCTATGGGCCATACGGGAAGGTGGGAGATCCAAAAGAAAGCCCATTTGACCAACAGTCAAAGTCCACTTGTAAAGGTCAAGGGGTGTTTTGGTAATATGATGCAAATTACTTAAATAAACAAATTAATTGAGTAAATAGTACCATGACAAATTGTTTAATTTAATACCTGTTGTGAGAATCAGAAAAATAGCTAATATGATTCTTTTGTTGCTAACTTTTTTCTCCATTCGAAAATGAAAATAATTTGTTATAATCAAATGGGTTATGCAATATGGATTTTTAGGTGTAGCTTTGTTGTTTGGGTATGTAATTGTCTTTTCCATCATATATATAGTAGTGGATCGTAGACAAAGAGCCACCTAATAAACTTAAATCTATTATTTATGATTTTTTAACATAATTTTATGATTGTATCTAAGTTAGAAATTATGTCCTCATAAGTTATGTCCCTTTATTCATAAATTATGTCCTCATAAGTTAGAAACGATCAAACATAATTTTATTATTGTATCTAAATGACTAATTCAATTTGATCGTAACCTAATAGAATTAATTAGAGAATTTATCTCATTGTTATTAATCAAAGGAAGATTTTTAATTAATTAAACCCTCTTTTAAAATAGATTTGAAATTATGTAATATCAATAAAGACAAAAAATCCAATTTTAATCGACTCAAAATATTAAAATGAAAATCAAACCCATGACCAAAACAGACACGTCTACTAACAACAAATGAATAATAACGGAGTACACTAGTGGAAAAAAACGTATCTGCTGCTAATCATTTTGCTACGGTTTTTATATACGCAGCAGATACCAAAACAGACACGTCTACTAACAAAAATGAATAATAACGGTTTTTTATATAAATAGGAAAAAGAATTAGAAAAAAAAATAGACAACAAATACTGCGGTTTTTAAGTTGCCCGCAGCATATAACCTTGTGAATCATCAAATGCTGCGGTTTCGCTTTGCCCGTAGCATATAACCTCTTCCAAAACGCGCCTTTTAACGTTACAATGCAAAACCTTCATTTTTCATTCTGCTATTTCATTAAACCCACGACTGTTTCATTCTTCAAAAACCCTCTTCAAAAACGCACGACTGTTTCTTCTCTTCAATCCCTCTTCTTCATCATCTTAGTTCTTGCTCTTCTTCATCATTCTTGCTCTTCTTGCTCTTCTTCATCATCTACTGCTTCAAACTGCACGACTGTACATTGTTGTTGCTCTTCTTAAACCCACAAAAAAGCCACGAAATTTGGGCTTAGTTCTCAAACCCATTGTTGTTCAAGCTTCATTAATTGTGTTTTAGGGCTTAGTTTTTTTTATACTAATTTTTTTTCATTGTATAGGTTATACACAACCCAAAACCCACGAAAATTGAAGGTATAATTTTCATTTTGATTTTGTAAATTAGGTTTAAATTTATCATAATTTATGAATGTGTATGCAGTTGTTGTTTTTAAGTTTTAAATTTATCATACATTTCATGTTTTTTTATATTTTTAAGTATTTTCTTATGTGTATGTAATTGTGGTTTTAAGTTTTAAATATCATAATTTTTTCATAGTTTGTAAATTAGGTTTACTTAGGGTTGTTTATGTTTAAATTTATTTATTATTTGGATTAAAACAATCTCCATGTCAGAATATACATATTTTTTGAACAAATTATAGATTATGATGGTTTATTATTAATATTGTAAATTACGGTTAAATGAATGATTATCACTTAATTTTGCGGTTAATTAAAGTTCGTTAAGTATATATGTTAAAAGTTGTTGTTAATTTTGTTTTGAATTAATTAATCACACTAATTAGGATGACAAAAGATCGTTCTTGGATGTATGGAAGCATTGAATCCTTAGAATTTATTGATGGCGTATTAGAATTTTGTAGTATTGCGGTTGAACATCAAGTTAGGACGGGGGCAGTTGGTTTATATTGCCCATGTGTCACTTGTGGCAATGTATCAAAGATAGATAGTGTTAATATCCTTAGGGAGCACGTACTTCGACGTGGGTTTAGGCCTCAATATCATGTTTGGGTTTGGCATGGTGAGGAGGGAGTTTACAAAGAGAAAAGTGTTTATGAGGACGCCAATAATGTGGCTGATGTCAATGAGGATGTAGTAGATTAAGTTGATGGGTATGAGACAGATGAAGAGAATGTCGATGAGGATGTGGATCGTGTTGATGAGATGATAGAGGGAGTCGAGGATGAGTTAGGAAAACGTCATCGTGTTTTTAACTTGTTACAGAGGCTTCTAAAAAGCCTTTGTACCCTGGATGTACAAAGTTCACGAAACTAACAACAGTGTTGACAATTTTCAACATTAAGTCAAAGTTCAATTGGAGTGACGCTAGTTTCACAATGTTATTAGAAGCGTTAGGTATGATGCTTCCTGAGGGAAATGAACTTCCAAAGTCGACATATTATGCCAAAAAGCTCATGTGTCCTTTCGGCTTAGAGTACCAGAAGATTCATGCGTGTCCGAATTATTGTGTATTGTATCGGAATGAAAACGAGAACTTAGAAGTGTGTCCTAGGTGTGGCTTATCGTGCTACAAGCATAAAGGGGATCGGGATGCTAAACGGCCCCCGGCTAAGGTATTGTGGTATCTTCCAATAATACCTAGATTGCAGATAGGGTGAAGAAAGGTCACTTGCGCACACATCCATCTGATTCTCCGGAGTGGAAGAGTATTGATAGGTTGCATAAGACTTTTGGGGATAAGGTTTGTAATTTAAGGCTCGGACTGTGTACGGATAGAATGAACCCATTCGGCAATCTTAGTTCTCAACATAATACTTGGCCGATACTGTTAGTGATCTATAATTTGCCATCGTGGTTGTGTATGAAGCATAAGTACATTATGCTTTCGCTTCTTATCTCGGGTCCTAAACAACCTGGCGATGACATAGATTTATATCTTGCACCTATCGCTAAGGATTTGAGAAAGATATGGGATGAAGGCGTTTCCGTGTTTGATGCATATGCTAATGAGGAGTTCACCTTGCGTGCAATGCTTTTATGCACCGTTAATGATTTTACGGCATATGACAACTTATCGGGGTATAAGAACAAAGGGAAGAAATCATGCCCAATATGTATCGATGACATGGAATCCACGTGGATTCCTAAGTGCAAACACGTATTCATGCACCATCGAAAGCTCCTCCCACGAGACCACTAATATCGTAAGAAGAAGAAGATGTTCAACGGGGAGGTGTAGGACCGTGTAGCTCATTGACCGTTGACCGGTTATGAGGTTTATGAACAGGTTAAGGGAGTTGAGATTGTATTTAAAAAAACAGGGCAAGTGCAAGGTGGTGAGACCGATAATGGAAAAAAGAATCAATCTTTTGGAAGCTTCCATATTGGAGAGATCTACAGGTTATGCATTGTCTTAACGTTATGCATATAGAGAAAAATGTATGCGATGCCATACTCAGTACTCTCATGAACATTCCGGGTAAGACAAAGGATGTTAGGGCCGTGCGAGATTGGTTTGAATGTAAGGGTCTTCGTTCGGAGTTGTGGGCCCATGTTAAGGTGAATAAGAAAAGAAATAGAGCTAATGAAGTTGGTGGCAGTAAGAAGAACATTAGTAATGACAAAGTTTATTTGCCTCCAGCTTGCTACACATTGTCCAAAGCAAAGAAGCGGACATTTTGTGAGTGTTTGTATGGCATTAAGGTTTCGTCTGGGTACTCATCCAACATGAAGAGATTTGTGAGCCTAAATGGTGTGCTGAAGTTGGGAAGCATGAAATCTCACGATTGCCATGTAATGATGCAAGTGTTCTTACCAATTGCAATCCGTGGAATACTGCCAAAACATGTGAGATATGCTATTACCGAGCTATGTTCGTTCTTCAACACAATTTGTAGTAAAGTTCTTGATCCCTTTAAACTTGATGCACTTCAACTCGACGTGATTGTAACTTTATGCAAGTTTGAGATGTATTTTCCACCTTCTTTCTTTGACATAATGGTTCATCTTATTATCCATCTCGTTCGTGAGATCAAGCTTTTGGGTCCAGTTTTTTTAAGGTGGTGTTATCCTTTTGAAAGACACATGGGTGTTTTACAAAACAAGGTTGAGGACCGTGTAGCTCGTCGACCGTTGACCAGTTATGAGGTTTATGAACAGGTTAAGGAAGTTAAGGCCGTGCGAGATTGGTTTGAATGTAAGGGTCTTCGTCCGGAGTTGTGGGCACATGTTAAGGTGAGTAAGAAAAGAAATAGAGATGATGAAGTTGGTGGCAGTAACAAGGGAAAGGACGGTAAGAAGAAGATGAGTAATGACAAAGTTTATTTGCGTCCAGCTTGCTACACATTGTCCAAAGTAGAAAAGCGGGCATTTTGTGAGTCTTTGTATGGCATTAATGTTTTTTTGAACTCCAGAGCCACATTTCCGAAATGGACAGTAGTAAAGGTATACAACACTATTCGATTTTATGGGTTTTTAAGGTATTTTGGACTTTCGTGCATAAAGTAGCTCAAACTTGGTTTGTTTTGCGCGAAACTTGGAACACAACACTATTTGGTATATATTATTGTGTTGAAGGGTTTTAGAATTGAAATTCATAGTCATAAGCTAGAAAATACGTGTTAAGTTGCAATTTTATGGGTTATTAAGCTTTTTTGGCACTTTCTTGCATAAAGTAACTCAAACTTGGTTTGTTTTGCACAAAACTTGTCACACAACACTATTTGGTATATATTATTGTGTGGAAGTGGTTAGAATTGAAAATGATAGTCATATGCTAGAAATTACATGTTAAGTTGCGATTTTATGGGTTTTAAGCTTTTTTAGCACTTTCGCGCATAAAGTAACTCAAACTTGGTTTGTTTTGCACGAACCTTGGCACACAACACTATTTGGTACATATTAAGTGGTTAGAATTGAAAATCATAGTCATATGTTAGAAATTACGTTTTATGTTGCGATTTTATGGATTTTTAAGTTTTTGTGGCACTTTCGCGCATAAAGTAGCTCAAACTTGGTTTGTTTTGCACGAAACTTGGCACACAACACTATTTGGTATATATTATTGTGTTGAAGTGGTTAGAATTGAAAATCATGGTTATATGCTAGAAATTACGTGCTAAGTTGCGATTTTATGGGTTAATAAGCTTTTTTGGCACTAAAATCTATTTTCTCTTAGTGCTTTCGATAAGCTTATAATACCGTTGATTGCGGCTACTACACTCTCAAATATATGGACGATATCTTACAATCCGTGAAGGAAGTTGGAGTCGAAAACATAGATGCCGTAAGTATTTGTTACGTTCTTAAATTATAATATATATTATATATTTACTATTATTGGTAAAATCTAATGTTTACGTATCTTTTAATTTTATATTGTATTATAGGTTTTATACGACATTCCAAAGAAAACACGCCCTTTGAGAGATGGGGAAATGCACGAATTGAAAGACAAGATTGCCGCGTATCTTGCTAATTTTTGTTCTTGGTAAATAATCTATAGGAAGCAATTTTTTAAATATTTTGAGCTGACCCACTTGAAGATGTCTCACGATGAGAGGACCTCAATAAAGAATTAATATTATATATTTTAAAATTAAATAATTATAAATGTTTGACCCAATAGTAATAAGGGACAATATCTCGAGGATAATTATTTTCTATAATTATCTCATGTTCTAACATCGCTTCTTAATTTTAAAATCATGCTTCGATCACTAATTTAAAATTGATTCCATGTTGATTTCGTTTATAATTTAACAAACCCCAAATTAGAGTATATATTAAATAAGTAGTTTGTAACTCCTTAATTTGAATACAAGGAAATTACAAACAGCTATTTCAAAATTACTCTTTTATTCACAAAGTTTTGTAGAATATCAACAAGTTTTAAATTAATTTTTTAAAACAATTATCAAGAACAAAAACAAATAAAACAATTGTTAATAAGATGAGATAAGATGCGGGAATCGAGTTTTGTCGAAGTTAGAATAAATATTATTTTCTTTCAGGTAAGATCCCGATATCTATTCTTACCTAAACTCATGTCGCTCTTCCTACCCTATAAAGAAGAAAAAAGATAAAAGGCAAATTTAATCGAGATACAAGATTAAAGAGTGAGCAATATAGGCCCCCAACAATGTCTATTTGAAATAATATTACATCAACAACTTGGCCGGCCAGCTTGGATAAAATCCATTGTGTATTTATTGTCATAAGTGAAAACATTCTCCTAGAATTAAGATTAAATAAATAAACCCTCTTATTAATTCAATTAGATTAGCAATATTTGAAATTGTCACACACATTTGTATACTATAGAGTAAAGTTAAAATCGAAATCCAATATCATACGTTTGATCAATTGATCATCATGAATTATATACGAGGATATTCTTGATGTATATGTATATAATTTTAAAAATTAATATAAAAATTTTTAAATTATTTTAATATTAATATTAAAATAAATAAGTATATATATAAATTTAAAGTAAATAAGAAAAATACTTTAAAAAATTCAATTATAAAAAGTCTAATGTCCCCTATGTAAAATGAAAGGTAAAATTCAAGTCAAACAAGTTATCATTGGTCATAGCCACTGAAATTCGGCAACTTACTTAAAATGCTTATGTTTTATGATTATAATGATTATAATTCGTAAAAAAAATATTCAAATATGTTGCTTCTATTAGGGGTGAAACTTATTTGGCCTAAAATCGAAAACGAAATCAACTTAAACCGAATAAGAAATTTGGTTTGACTTTTTTTAATATAATTTGAATTTGGATTGAAATTTCATAAACCGAAATTTTACAATTTGGATTTGGTTTCATAGGATGGGAACCGAAAAAACCGAATGTACACTGAAATTTCTGAAATAAAGACTATTATCTTTTGTTTTATGCCCAAAATAAAAGTATAAGTGCTCAATTTTTAAAAAATTAGATAGCCCAAACAAAAGCCCAAAACTCCTAAATCATTTAACCTAAGTGAAACCCTACTTTCTCATTCACACGTATTCTAACATTCCCAACCAAAACCCTAAGAATATTTCCCCTTTTTACTCCTTCAGTTTCCTTTTTTACCCAAAAAATTGAGAGAGAGTGTGTGAGTGAAGAAAAAACTTAAATTCTTTAACAATAGTGACCACAATTCTTCAATATTAACATGGTACCACCTATGTTTCGTTCAACAATGGCGCCAGCAACACCTACATTGTCATCGTTCATCAATACCCTCACCGTAATCTTTTTATCAACGCCTTCACCGTCATCTTTCATCAACGTCTTCACCGTCATCTTTCGTTAACATCAATGGTTTTTGTCAAGTACTTTTCATTGTTCAATTTTTATATTTTAGAATATTTTGTTCTGGTTTTCTCCTTTTCCATTTTTAACTGTATATATTTATCTTTTTATTTTTTAAATGGATATGTATTTCTATGATTTTTGTACTTTTCATTATTTCATATTTATTTCTTTTTTTTCATTTTGGAACAATGTTGTTATTGTGATTTATGAGATCTTAGAGATAATGGATATTAGATATTATAGTTTTATACATTCGATTTATTCGGTGTTGTTCGATTCAGTATGAAGAATTTAGGTTCGGTGTGATTTGGTTTTGAAAAAATTCTATTTGGATTTGAACTTGAGATGTGAAAACCAAATTTAGTTTGGTTTGATTTGGTTTTATCACAAAATTGAACCGAAAATCGAATTTACACCCCTATCTGCTGTGGTGTTGGCGTGGCTGGGCTGGTTGCAGGATGTTGGGTGTTAGGGGTTAGAAACTGGACACAATAAGTATAAGGATATTTAGGAATGAAACTAATGAAGGGATGCAAGTCTCTGTATATTATGAGAAGAAAAGCAAGTACACTATACATCGGCTTATATAAGAAGATAGATGACGTGACACTATATACAAAGCAACCTAATAACAAACTATATTAAAGAATAAGTTATGAATAATAGTGTGCTCAACATCCCGTACAAGCTTGGGGTTGTAGGAGACATCCCAAGCTTGGACTAGTAAAGGGAAAAATTTGGTGGAAGGCACCATTTTAGTGAGAGTATCCGCAAGTTGGTCGTGAGTGGGAATATAACGAAGTTGGATGAGCCCCTCCAATACTTTTTTCCGGGTGATGTGACAGTCGATCTTAATATGTTTAGCCCGTTGATGGAGGATTAGATTATGAGCTATTTGGAGGGCGGATTGATTATCACATGCAAGTGTAACTGGCTGAAGATTCTGAACACCCAAATCTTCGAGTAAGCGAATTAGCCATGTAATTTCAGATGCCACAGCCGCCATTGCCCGATATTCCGCTTTAGCTGATGACTTGGATACTGTGTGTTATTTCTTCGATTTCCAACTCACTGGAGAAGTTGCAAGGAGGATGAGATAACCCATGACTGATCTTCTAGTGTCTAAGCACGCACCCCAATCTGAATCGAAATAGGCATGTAGGCGAAGTTGGTCAGAAACATTGACCATAATACCTTACCCAGACGTAGTAGCATCGTAGTATAAGGTGTGTTGTAGGGCTTGGTAATGATCCACTATTTGAGACTGCATGTATTGACTTAGTGATTTCATTGTGAACGCTAAATTAGGACCCGTGTTTGTGAGAAAATTCAACTTTTCAACAAGACACCTGTATTCCGTAGCATTAGAATAAAAAGGAAAACAATTATTTTGCAATTTTAAATGAAGGGGAAGGGGTGTGGCGATATTGTAAAAATCAATAATGCCACAGTCGCGAAGGAGATCATTTGTGAATTTTCTATAGATAAGAGCAATGCTATCATTGAGGTAGGTACCCTCAAGACCAAGAAAAAAATGCAATTTTCCCAGATCTTTAATACTAAATATTCTATGTAAATAAGACTTGAAGGACTGCATATCAGAGATGTTATTGCTTGTTAGGATAATATCTTCAACGTAAATGGCAACAATGGTAAAGTAAGTAGTATTTTTCCTAATAAAAAGAGAGGAGTCAAAGTGAGAAGAAACAAAACCTTGGTTTAGCATTTCTGTTGTGAGTCTAGCAAACCATTGGCGAGAGGCTTGCTTTAAATCACTGAGAGATTTATTGAGCCAGCAACCTTGGTAGAGGGAGCAAGGAGACCATCTAAAATTTTCATATATACCTCTTCTAACAAATTGCCATGAAGGAAGGCGTTATTAATGTCTAATTGGAACAAATGCCATATTCTATGGGCAACAAGTGCAAGGAGCTTTGTAACGTTCTAAGGTTCCATCAGAGAGGAGTTAAACTTTGTATACCCATTTAGAACCTATAGATTTCATACTAGGGGGAAGGGGAACAAGGTCTTATGTGTGATTGTGAGCAAGAGTATTAAGCTCTTGTTGCATAGCATGTCGCCAGTCAGGATCTTTTGTAGTATCATGGTAACAGGATCTGGTAATATGAAGTTGAGAGGAAGAGGAAAGATTATGGAACGTGACAAGATTACAAACAAAATAAGTCAAGTGGGAGGAAGGTTTATGATCCCTTATGGATCATCTAGGGAGGGCAGGGCTAGGCTACATAGGTGGGACAATAGGTGCATTGTTTAATGTAAGGTTAATGTTGGGTAGAGTAGGTGTGCAGGTGGGGAAAGAAGTAGGTGTAGGGGGAGGTAGGGATAAGGTGTTGGGTAAATCATTAAGTGTACATGAGTTGTCATTTTCAAGGTTGGAAAGAGTTGAATGTAAGGCTTCAAGAGGGGTCAAGGGACCATTGGATAAGTAGGAAGGAGTGGAAAATGTGTTGTCACTTTCTTTATCGGAAGAGCAAAAGGTAAAGTATCTTCAAAGGATAAAGGGACTCGGGTAAATTAAGGGGAGTAGAGGATGTAGGTAGGTAAAAAGTAGAAAACGGAGATGAAAAGTTTTGAATATTATGGTAAGGAAAATACTTTTCATGAAACTAGACATCTCCGGAGATTAAAATTTGTTTGCTTCTAATATTAAAAACTTTGTACCCTTTTTGAGTATGGGGATACCCTAGAAATATGCAAGATTCAGCTCTAGGATCAAACTTTGTTCTACCTTATATAATTATAGAAACATAACATAGTCAATCATATGTTTTAAGATGGGAATTATAAGGAGCATGACCAAAAATTTTTCATAGGGAGCTATACTTCCTAAAACAGTCAAAGAGAGACGATTTAGTAAATAAGCTGCATATAAAACAGAGTCACCCCAAAATTCAGAAGGTAAATTTGATTGAAAAGATGAGGCACACGCTGTTTCGATTAAATATTTATGTTTCCGTTCAATCACCCCATTCTGTTAGGGGGTGTCACGACAACTACATTGATGAATAATGCCTTTACTATGATAAAGATTTAACATATTCCCAGCATATAATTCTTGAGCATTGTCGGTGGGAACATATTTAACATTAGTGTGGAATTGGGTGTGAATGTAATTGAAAAACTGATCTAAAATCGAAACATAATTGTTTTTGTTTTTTATGAGATATATCCAAGTAACTTTGGTGTAGTCATCCACAATAGTAAGGAAAAAATTACAACCATTATGAGTTTTATGGGAGTAGGTGCCCCAAGTATCAACATGTAAAAGTTCAAAAGCAAATGAAGTATTGGTGCTACTAATAGGAAAGTTGCGTCTATGCTACCTAATAGCTGGACAAATAGTACAAAAAAAAACCTTTCTTTCACATGACCAATATTAATCTCAGGGTGAAGCAATTTAATCTTGAAGAATGAGGCATGTCCTAATTGTAGGTGCAAAATTTTGGCAAGCTCATCAAGACTAGAGGAGGAGACACCAACTAAAGGAGTAGAGCAAGTTGGAGAAGCCAAAGATGATAGAGTATTATCCAAAGTGTAATAAAGATCATAGAGCATTTTACCAAGAGGTAAAGAGCTTCTCATTAATTGGTCCTGGATAAAACAAGAGGACTTAGAAAATACAACAGAAATTACACGATTCTTACAAAGTTGAGATACAAAAATTAGATTAAATTGGAATTAGGGAACATACAACACATTTTGGAGATGTAAGGTATTATTTAAGTGAATGTCTCCAATGGTAGTGATGATAAATTTTCGACCATCAGGGATTTTTATGTGATTATGAAGTGAGAAACATCTTTATAGTTGGTAAAAAGAAGAAAGATTATTGCACATGTAATTGGTAGCACCACTGTCCACGATCCAAAAAGAATCGGAAACAGTAGAGACAAGGCTATTACCTGCGAAATTGACTAAATAATCGTGGGGCAACCTATCATCTTGAAGGTTGTCCGGATGATTATCTTATTAGCAAATTGATCAGGAGTAAGGCCAAAAGAGGAACTATCAATGGAAGTGGGGTTGTTCTTAGCAAGAGTGAAGGCAGCAACATGTTGTTTCAATTTTGAGGGCTTTGATTTGTTAGGGTAGCCATGAATCTTGAAACAACGATCAACCAAATGACTAGGGAGTTTCCAATGATCACAAAAATACAGGGGTTTTTTAGAAGAGGAAGGAGGTTTAGTTTTGTCTTGATATGAATATTTATGTTGTCCTCCATAGGGGCTGGTTCTACGTTTTTCAACCACAATGGCCATAGGATTAGTGGGTAAATGATGTGTGCTCACTTCTTTATGGCACTCTTCTTGAAGAAGCATGCGATAAGACTCTAACTTAGCTATATTGTTTGTCAAGTTTCATGAAGAAGTGCATGATTCTTTGATCTTGTTGAAGATGGAAAAAATTAGCAGCAACTTTGCAATTAGGGGTGTTCAAAGAAATCCGATTTGCAAAACCCGACCCGGAATATCCGGTATCCAGTTGTTAAAACCGGATAATTAACCCGAATTGCCAAAAGTGGATATTCTGGACCGGGTACCCGGTTTATAAATCGGATAATCGGGTCGGATTAGGATACCCGGTATCCGATTTTTTTTAAAAAAAAAATTAAAGTAAGGCAGTGAGTGAGGTAGCAGCTTGGGATTTCTTATTTCTAAACCGAATTTGTATTCATGTAGTGCAGTATTGGTCCTTCATCAACGCCGTCCAGACTCTTCCCTTCTTCAATCTTTATCATCATCAGCACCGTCCTTCATAAGTTCATCACCATCTTCGTCCTTCATCTTTGTCCTTCATCACCATCTTCAGTAATCAGTCTTCATCACCAAACGACAGTGTCAGTCGAGTTCTTCATCTTCTTCACAGGTATTTTACTTAAATTTTAAGTCTTATTCCTAATTTTAGTTGTTTTTAACTTGATTTTTAATATTTTGAGTTCAAATTCTGATATTTGTTTGTTCAATTTATTTTCAGACCCTCTTTACGATTTTAAGTTGAAGATCTACATGGATTCTTACCCACCACCATCTGGATTTTCGGTAACTCTTTATCATTTTTATTTTTCCATTTATCTTTGATATTTGTTTCTGATATTTGTTTGACTTAAATGCTAATGTAATATTTTGAATTCAAATTCTGATATCTGTTCAGCTTGTTCAATTTGTTCAATGTTTTTGATGTACATGATGATGGTAGATTATATATAACTGACATTCTCCTTGTATATGATGATGGTAGATTATGATGATAATTGATGATAATTGATAATTGATAATTGATAATCTCTTTTCAATTGATTGTGATGATGGTAGATTCGTAGGCTTTATGATGTTTTTGATGAGGAAAATCAATGTTTTTGATTATTGATAATTGATAATTAATAATTGTGATGATGGTAGGCTTTAATATTCTGTTTTTATATATATCTTGTCCATTATGATGATAATGATAATTGATAATCTCTTTTCAATTGATTGTGATCATGGTAGATTGGTAGGATTTTTTTAACATTACAATATGGTTTACTTAATGTATTACCAATTTACTTGTATTTTTAAAGTTTATCTAGTAAGTGAAAGTGTGAAATAAAGATGTCCTAATTTAAGCTAATGGAAATTCTTTAATATATGTTTTGTATAGAAGATGGGGTCGTCTTTTGATGATAATGGAAATTCACTACCGAATGAAGGAACTCAATTTGAAGAGAGTGTTGATCGCTTGTTCAATGAGGATGAAGATACAAGATCACTAATTGAAAAATAGAAAAATCAACGTCGTGCAACTACTGGCACGAGGATTAATAGGTCAAAATGGTGGGATCATTACACAGTTGATGAATTGGATTCAACAATTGCTCATTGTAAGTATTGCAAAATTCTATTAGTTGTCCTAGCAAAAATGGAACAACTCCTTTGACTAATCATACTAAAAGATGCAAAAAAATATCCTCCAAATTTGGATATGAAGCAAAAGAAAATTGAATTTGATATTGCTAGAAGAGTCAATGAGGATGGTAGTGTTGATAGTGTTGGTGTTCCGAAATGTGGGAATTTGATTATGATTTGTGTAGGAAAAAATACAATGCTTATTGTGGATGAATTGTCTTTTGCTTTTGTTGAACATGAAGGATTTCGTGAGTATTATAGGGCTTTGAATCCTTTATTTAAGATTCCTTCTCGTAGCACTGCCACTAGAGAGTGTTATAGTCTTTTCATTGAAAAAAGAAATGAGTTGAAATCGTTTTTTCAAAACTTTAAGTCACGAATTTGTCTAACAACAGACACTTGGACATTGGGGCAAAACTTAAGTTATATGTGTTTAACTTCACATTTTATTGATGATAACTGGAATTTGCAAAAGAAAATCATAAACTTTTGTCCTATTGCTGGTCACAAGGGAATATTTATAGGCAGAGCTATTGGAAAATGCTTGATTGATTGGGGTTTGAAAAATTACATGACATTGACCGTAGACAATGCAAATTCGAATGACATAGCGGCCAATTACCTTAAGAAAAGACTTAACATTTGGGATACTGGTTTGTTGGAGGTTCAATACCTACATATGAGATGTGCATCACATATTTTGAATTTGATTGTGAAAGATGGTTTGAATGAAGTTGATTTGTCTGTTTTGAAAGTTCGTGCTCTTGTGTAGTATGTAAGGTCTTCTCCTGCTAGGCTCAAAAAGTTTAAAGAATGCATAAAAGAGGAGAAAGAGGAGAGCAAAAGCCTTGTTGTTTTGGATATTGAAACTAGATGGAATTCAACTCATCTAATGCTTGAATCGTCTGCTATCAAATTTAAAAAGTCATTTTCTTCTTTATGCATGAAAGATTCTGCTTTAGTTAAGTTACTTAGGAAGTTTAGTGGTGCTCCTACTAAAGAGGATTGGAAGAAAGTGTGTACTTTCTTACCTTTCTTGAGTGTTTTTTATGATGCAACTTTGAGATTTTCTACTTCTCGTTATGTAACTTGCAACTCTTATGCACATGAGATTTTAGGGACTAGATCATTGCTTGCCAACAACATGAGTGCCGATGATGAGGATATGAGGAAAATGGCTACCAATATGATGGCGAAATATGACAAATATTATGGAAACATTGATAATATTAATATTTTAGTGTCTGTAGTTGTTCTCCTTGACCCTAGGCATAAGTGGAATTATGTTGATTGGATTGTGCGTGCTTCATAGGATGCCACAAAAGCTACTTTCTTGTCACTAAAGATTAAATGGTTTTTCAAAATTTGTTTGCTTCATATACTTCTTCTATGCCTCCACCAAAGACAAGTAGGGCTACTTCCTCCACTTCCACCTCTTCAAACTCTTCCATTTTTACTCAAAGTGGGACTCAAGGAATGGGGAAGGTAGACCTTATTGAACTAATGAATTCAAGATATCAAATGGAGACAGGTTGTTCATTAACCAATGTAAACAAAAGTGAGTTGGATAGGTATTTAGAAGATGCATGTGAACCTCATGATTCTAACTTTGAGAGTTTACTATGGTGGAAAGATCAAACAAAAAGGTATCTTATTCTTCAAAAGATGGTTAAAGATGTGGTTCCTATACCTATTTCTACCGTTGCTTCTGAATCTACTTTTAGTACTGGTGGTCGTATTCTTGATGATTTTCGAACATCATTGACTCCAAAGATGGCCAAAGCCCTTATTTGCACATAAGATTGGCTTTGTATTTCTAAAACTCCTTTAGCATTAGATGAGAGTTTGCTTGTACTTGAAGAAATGGAGGAAGGTTAGTATAAATTTTGAATTATTTTTCAATTAATTATTTAATATTTAAGAGTAAAAATATTTTTCCTTTAACCTTATATTGTTCGACTGTTTGTGCTCTTGGTTTAGGTAATGCATTAACTTTGGAGCATCCAGAGGTCATAATCGATGAAACCCTTGACGTCGTTGAAGATGATTAATGGAGCTTGAAGTTTCATTCCGGGTCGACCCGGTATCCGGTTTTGAACATCTCTAACTGCAATTGCATACAGTCAAGGGAGTGAGATCATTAAGTTCATCCCAAAGGGCTTTTACTCTAGTAAAATAGATGGCAAGAGACATGTTGGGTACTTGAAAAGTGATCAAAAGTTTTTCTTAAAAGGAGTATATTTGAGAGGAAGATGTTCTGCCAAATCAACCCTCAAGATCAACCCAAATGTCGCGAGCAGTCTTGAAGTACATTATACTCTTGGCAATATAATGATCTAGATTACTAATTAACCATGCGATCATAATCTTGTTACAACGTTGCCAAGCTTGATCATCCGGATAATAAATAGGTGCTTGAGGCAAAAAACCATCAATGAATAAATAACTAATTGTCATGGAATGTTTCCAGTCGGTGAAGCCGGTGCCATCAAAGACAAGAGAGACGAGTTTCACGCTTGTAGAATCTGAGGGATGAATAAATAACTACTAGCATGGTTTCAAGTTTGGTCCAAAAGAGGAGGGGAAGGGGAGGGTTGAACTGATGTGGAAACATCCATTGAATAGCTTGAGAAAGAAACGAAACAATAGGTGTTAAAAGAATCAAGAAAAAAAATATTTAGAGGAATGAACCTACCTTTGATACCATATTAGGGGTTAAAAACTAGACACAATCAGTATAATGATATTTAGGAATAAAACTACTAAATAGATGCAAGTCTCTATATATTATGAGAAGAAGAGCAAGTACTCTATATATAGGCTTATACAAGAAGATAGATGATGTGACACTATATACAAAACAACCTAATAACAATTATATTAAAGAATCAGTTATAAATAATCGTATGCTCAACACTGGTTTGTGTGTTGCTGGCTCGATAAGGTGTTGTTGGGCTATTGTTATGGTGCTGGTGGGGTGTCTGTTGGATAGCTTTTTTTTTCAGCTGAATTGTGGTTGATAAGTTGATGTTTGGGACTATTGTTAGGTTGTGGTTTTGGTCTGGGTGTTGTTGGATAGTGTTGGTTTTTTATAGTGGTGTTTGTGTGTTGATGGTTTTTTTTTTTTTTGTGTTGTGTTTTGGATGATCTTCTTGATCTTTGTTGGATGTTTTTGTTGCTCAAACATGGTCCACTCATATACACTGTTTGGGTGGCCTGTTTTAGTTTAGGGTGGGGTCCACTGACTTATTTCCTTTTCTAGGGTCTTTTATGCATGCGGGTTGTGCCATTTCTATTTCAGTGTTTTACTCCCTTTTGTTTTGATATAAATCTGAATTTTCCAAACAAAAAAAAAATTTGAAGGCCTTAAACTTTAAAGTAGTTTTTGACAAATAATTGTACTAATAAATGAAACCTTCCCTTTCTATTTACGATACTTTTTTTCCGAAGTTTTTTTTTATTTGAGCTTGCTTTTTTAAATATATAGAAGAGGGAGTGTGAGGTAAAAATATTTTCAAAAATAAGCTTATAATGAAAACCCTATCAGGGACAGCAGTTTCAAACCCAAATGGGCAGGAAAGCTAGGTTTCGAGTCAGTAAGGGCAAAAACTCTATCTAAGAAAACATTTTCACTAATGTGGAAAACACTATTATTGATATCGTTATACTATTTCTTCATCCGCCGCCCTCCTCCACAGGTCAACTTGCCGTTTCCAGTTATGCCTTTGCCTCACATTGATAAGTGTAGTATTTTACACTTATTGCTTCTTTTTTGTGGTTTATCGAGAACTTAAACTAGCGTTTAGAGGTTTAAAGTGGTCGAGATTTGCGATTTTGAGTTTATTTTCCGTTACATGTCCTTTTGTGCATTGTCATTCCACGTTCGAGTGTATTTAAGCGAGTTTCTTTCCATCTCGATCGAGATTATCATATATAGACATCATTTTATGCTTACGGAGAAATCTTATGGATCGGATATGAAGAGGTTTCGACAATCATTTAATGGGATTTGAAGTCATTTGGAGTATTTTGTACCAAACTTGGGTCGATATTATCATAGCTTCGGCCAAAGCCATGTGTAATACAAGTGCTGGGCTGTTTTAACAAAGTCTCGAGCGAGACACCTTCATTTTCGGTCGAAGCCTGCGTGAAAAGCAAAGTCTGATGCCGCTGGTTTTAACTTCATGCGAGACTCCTTCAATTTTGTTCGAGACTTGCAACTTCGACCGAGACTACTCCACTTCAACTGAAGCTGTATGCATCAAGAAATTTCTGCCAGCTACAAAACGAAGCTTCGACTGAGATAAGGGAACTTCGACCGAAAGTGCAGAAAACTGTTGCTTGCCACTTCAATTTGTTTCTGCCTGCGAATCCGGTTGTGGACATATCTGAAAATTCAGTTTAGGTGATTTTAAGTGGGCAGTTATGATTTTAAGGAAGTTAGGCATTTTTATTTCATGTTTTCATTAGCTTAGGTGAGTGGAGATTATTAGATTTTTTCAATTTTCTTTTAGATAGTTTTAGTGTTTTTTTTTTACCATTTTTATTAGGCACTAGTATATGTTCCCATGCATTGCATGAATTTCTGTTAGTATGATGGTAAAAGTAATTTATATTTAAAATATTGTAAGTATTCATTTTTAAATTTCAAAAAGAATATATATTTCCAATTTTTTTAAATTCATTTCACTGATGGAGAAATAAAATAAGAATGATAATATAATTATTGATGCATGTATGAATATTGAATAAACATAATTAAGCAATAAATATGTACATACTTAATATGGGATGCATTACAATATATATGTTATTTTGTAAATTAGTACTGAACATGGCACCAAGTGGATACAATATGCATGCTACATTTATATATTTCACTATACGTCTCTATTACAAATTCTTATTACATCATAAAATATACTCCCTCCTATTCTCTTTACTTGTTCCATTTGGGTTAGGCATGGATATTAAAAGTAGAGGGATCCCAATAAAGGTGGTAGTTGGGGTATTTTAAGTGATTGGATTAAATAGTAATCCTTCATTTTTTTTTGTAAATAAAGTAGCTACAATTGAAGTTTAGAGGGAAAATTGAGTTTCACATTCCAAGTAAATTAATTTACAATAATATATTATCGGGTTTTTTAATTAACATAGCATAAAAGTTCTTAAATTAAATTACAAGAATTACATATAAATTACATTACACATTCTAAATTGAAAAATAAAGTAAGTCTTCAATTCTTCCTTGATTTCTTCAACGTTTTTTGAATGGCAACCGATAACGTACAACCCTATCGCCACATGCGCATGCGGATATTAAATCTTTCATTGATTTCAGATTTAAAAAAACAAACACGAGTTGCATTCAGTGTTTAAAATTGATTAATTAGCTACAAAAAATATCAA
>NC_080061.1:17073446-17113446 GCF_026212465.1 Amaranthus tricolor
ATATATATATATATATATATTATATATATATATATATGATATGTATGTAATGTATTTATATATATATATACATACATACATACATACATACATAATACATACATATATATATATATATATATATATACATATATATATATATATATATATATATACATATATATATATATATATATATATATATATATATATATACATATATATATATATATAATATATACATATATATATATATATATATAACATATATATATATATATATACATATATATATATATATATATATATATATATATATATATATATATATATAAAGTGTTGTGTGCCAAGTTCTTGCAAAACAAACCCAAGTTTGAACTATTTTATCCGAGAAAGTTCCAATAAGGCTTTAAAAAGCTAAAAAATGGAACTTAGCACGTAATATCAAACATATGACTATTGTTTTCAATTCTAACCATTTCAACACAATAGTATATATTAAATAGAGTTTTGTGTCAAATTCCATGCCAAACAAACCAAGTTTGAACTATCTTATACGACAAAGTGCGAAAAAACGCTAAAAAAACCTTTACAATAGAACTTTGCATGTAATTTCTAGCATATGACTTTTGTTTTCAATTCTAACAATTTCAACACAATGATATATACCAAATAGTATTGTATGCCAAGTTCATGCCAAAGAAACCAACTTTGAACTACATTATGCGAGAAAGTGTCAAAAACGCTTAAAAAAACAAATGCAACTTAACACGTAATATCTAGTAGATGACTATTGTTTTCAATTCTAACCATTTCAACACAATAACATATACCGAATAGTGTTGTGTGCCAAGTTTCATGCAAAATAAACCAAGTTTGAACTATTTTATGCGAGAAAGTGCCAAAAACGCTTAAAAAACAAATGCATCTTATTGTTTTTAATTCTAACCATTTCAACACAATAATATATACCAAATAGTTTTGTGTGCCAAGTTTCATGCCAAACAAACAAAGTTTGAACTAATTTAAGAGTGAAAGTGCCAAACAACGCTTAAATGAAATTGGTAAAATTTATAAAATGACGCATTCAACAAGGCTTTGAATCTTGTGTTGCGAGGCTGGCTTTTAGCTTTATGTAACAAGTCGAAGACGTGCACGGTATTATTTAAAGGACATATGACCAGAAGTATCCAATGCAAACTACAAACGCAAATTTGAAATCAACAAATTAGAGAATATGTGAACTTAGATAAAAATAAAAAAATAAGTTCAATTTCAAAAATAAAACCTACTCTTCCACATATGGAGCCAGAATGAACGTGTGTTTAGCTGCAAGCGAATTTTTAAAAGCACACTCAATATATGCTTTGATGTCATCTGGCACTTTTACGCACCCTATTTAACCCTATTTAACCTTTATATTATTTAAAGTATTCAAATTATGCATATTTTCTCTACAAAACATATACAAAAAAAACCATTTTTTTTAACCAAATACACATATATCAAAATAATTAACAAACTAATAATATACAAACTACATACATAAGTAAATTATTCACATTCAATCTACTCTAAAATCCTAATTAATTAGAATTATTCACATTCAAATATTCAAGTACATACATAAGTAAATTATTCATATTTAAATATACAATACATACATTGGTAATTAGATATGATAATTTTGTTTCTAAAATTGAATTATGTAACCTACAATGAAAAACAAAATCAAAATTTGTAACACCCCTAAATTTTCAACCCTTTAAGGAAACAAAAATCATAAAGGACGGGGGAAATTCGGGTGTTACATTAAAATAAAATAAAAAGAAACCAATATAAAACGAATCTTTTAAAGTGAGTTGGAAATTCGATAGCATCTCCTTTGGATATTGGGGAGATAAAAAATAAACTTGCTTAGAAATATAAAGACACTAATAAGAAAAAGACTCGTCGGTCTTAAATAATCTATCACGGTGGAATGATTATCACCGGATTCTCTGTTGACATGCTAAGCATGGATCGTGGTTCCAAAGTAAATGCTTGAGTCCGAAATAGAATAAAATAACATTAAACATACAACCCACAAAAACAACACAGCGGAAGATAAAATATACAAACGAAGGTTTAAAAGCCTTTAAATAAAAAGAATCCAATAGGTTAGGTTGTACATAATTCAAATCTTCCAAAGTCGTTTCAATGATACGAAATACGCGCTCACACCCCCAATTTGCAATGCAAAAGAACTCCAATACCTGTTAGGCCCATCTATGATTTCCTTGCTACTCAACATATGAATGACTGTCAAATGCATCATAGCAGGACCATCATAGAAAAAGACAATGGTCAAGAAAACAAACATGTACATGTCAGCAAACAACAATATGTTATAATAAGCTAATAAGCCAGATACTAACATGATATACCACAATATAAAGGAGATCTTACAAAACTCAAAGTACTAGTCATAACTACTTATCGTAGCTCTTTTCTTCTCAATATAATTTCTATATTCCTCTCATTTCTCTATTTCATAACTTATCTTAAAGACTCACATGATACCACTTATAGATGGAATATCCGAATACGACATATTCTCTTCTTCAATCCCTCTTTTCTCAACTTTACTCCATATTTGGGGTTCGCGATACCCTTAAAGCATAAATATAATCTCATGAGATTTATCCATTATACAATTCGGCGCTCAATGGAAAAGTATGAGCTTATACCCCCTCTAGCTTATCATCTCGGATCCTACCTTTGGGAAAAAGTCCCACTAGGGTACCAATCAAGGAGAGAGGCCACCATATTGGGGTTTGCAAGGCCCGCATGGCAACACCTCGATCAAGGGGCAGTATCGGCCATCCGGCGCCCAATGACACAAGTATGCTCACACTCTCGTACGGTGATCCTCTCAGATCTCACCTAGGGAACTAAACCAACTAGAGGTACTAATCCAGTGGATTCACGTCAATTAAGCATGATCTAATGCTTTGTCAAATGGGAATAACTCCCGCTTTTTACTATTAATGAGTGCCCTGAGATAGTGAAACCCACTAAGCAACTCAAACAAATCATGAAATTCACCTATAAAGGAATAATTCTAACTCCGAGACATATCCAAATCTTAAATAAATAAGGGGATGGTCCCCGCCTTCTACTAACACTCACATTCTCTAAACTAGTCTAGGCACAAGGATTTCATAATCGATAGCTCTTCATATATAGTGTACTCACTAGTATCTCATAGTTTCGATACAATGCATATTATTACAATAAACAATAATGTCTTAAAGAAAATTGCATATAATGGTTCGTTACTGCGTGTACGTACCTAAAGCTGTTGGAACTCTGCAAAAGTCAAAACAATCACCAATACAGGGTTATAATCTTGTATGAAGTGAGCACCTACCAAATTTAAAGTAGGTCTTCTAAGTCTACAAATCTCATTAAGAGCTACTAAATACTACGAAAAGTATCCTTTAAACTATTCACTAATATTAACACATTCTTAGAACATTCCAGCACTCGCCACTAAATACTTATGCTCACTTATAAAATAGCGAATAGCCCGTGACTTAAAATGCATATTTAGACCATCCAACTTTCCATATAAATTCAATGATAACGTACATTATAAGGAGAATTATTTTATGAATACTAGATTTGTATTACATCAAATTGAAATATTGATACGATTCACATTATTTTAATATCATTATGTATATTAAGGATATATATGGAATTAAAATTCTTTATTCTTAGAATCATATTAATACTCATAATTTCAATAACAATAACAAGCCAACCAAAAGTTATCCATAACTCTTATCAAATTCAACATCATAATGTGCTAATAATATGCATCTAAATCATTATTTGTTCAAATGAAGCGCATCCAATTTTTACCCATCCAACATCAACCCAACAACACATTTAACAAAATAAGATAATATTTCAACATAAAACTAAGAGAAGAAGAATAGCTCACAATGCTTTCATAATCATGGAACACCACAAAGACACCAAAAGTAGTACATACTACTATTATTTTTCATTCCTAATAATTTCAAGTCTATCCTTGTTCAATTCATCATTACTACTCTTCCCATAATAATTTTTATCCATGTTCAATTCACCAATACTACTCTTACCCTTAACAAGTTGTATATCAATAGTACCTAACAACTACTAACAATTCATCCAACAACACATACAACAATAAAAACCAAATCTAAACTTCAGTAACATCATCAACCAATTTGTCTATGTACTCTAATACTATTGAAATACATCTTGAATATATTATTCAATCCTTACTCTCAATCCCAATCCAAACCCTAAATTGGAACATTCTTGAATCATAATTTTAACTCTTGCCCATATCAACTCAATATAATTCACTCAAATAACTAGAGAGAAAACATGAAATAATTGCTCAAAATAAAGGAATAATAAAGAATAGCTTACAAAATTGAGATGGGAGCAAGAAGACAAGTACCCACAAAGCCACTGTTGGCAGTGGGTCTAGCAGCCGGAGGTGGCTGTCTGGCGGCAGCTGGTGGCTGTCCGATGGTTGTAGGTGGCGTCCGTAGGTGGCAACCATGGAAGAGAGAAGTGAAGTGTGAGAGAGGAAAGGTTTTAGGAAGAAATAAGGAGTATGAGGAGTGAAGAAATAAATGGAGTAGTAGTAATGTAGTATATACTATATTTTATCTCTCTCAAACTCTTACCCAATTTGAGGTTTTTTACTTTTATGACCCAAATTAACTTAGCCTACATATATTAAATAATTTATTTTATTTTATCCAGTTGGGAAAAAATCCACACACTATCAATTAAGTACTTCGCAAAATAATGATATTAATAATATGAGTGTATTTTCATATTAAATATAGCTAATAAATAAATAAAATTCGTTTACTTATTTTAAATGCAACACGTATTTTAATTTTATTAACTCTTTTAAATTGATTAAAATATACATATTATGGCATAATAAATAATGGGGTGTTATAAAATTAGTATTAAAAAAAGCTAAATCCCTAAAACACAATGAAGCTAAGCTTGAAGAACTTAAAAAAAGCTTGAAAAAATTATACCTTGAAGGAGAACAATACTAAGCCCTAATTTTGTGGGTTTCATGGGTTTTTGAAGGAAAAGCAACAATGGTGGGTTGAAATGTAGTAGATTAAAACAAGGAGAATAACCAATGGGTTGAAATTTCGTGGGTCTTTGAAGATGAAGAAGGAAATTCGTGGGTGGTTAATTTGTGGGTCTTCGAACAACAGTACCAGAAGAAGAAGAGCAGTGGGATTTCGAAGAACAGTAGAGAAGAAGAAGATCGAGCAGTGACGATTTTGAAGATGAACAATGAAGATTAATTTTACATGGGTTTTTGAAGAACACAGTACGTAGTATGCAAGTTTATGAAGAACACAATAATATGCAACAAGATGTATGTAAAAAAATTTCGAGGGCTTGCACTTAATGCTAGCAGGATTTTGAAAGAAAAAAAAATTAAGACATATGCTGCGGTTTATTAAGAACCGCAACCTTAAAGTGGTTTTTGCTAGGTTGGACTTTGAAAAAAAAGAAAAGACCTAAGCACATATGTTGCGGTTCTATTGCAACTTAGTAGCCTTTAAGGTATTATTTGCTGCAGTTCTCGAAAAATCGCAGACTTTAATGTTATTTATTTTCCCTCGTTTTTTTATCATATTTTATTTGCGTCGGTAAAAAACCGCAGCATATTTGGCGCAGTAGATGAAGTTTTTTCCACTAGTGTATGAACAAGACAAAGCTAGCAAGGGAAGGGAGACTTCCACATTGTTTAGGTTTACGAAGGGAAATTATTTACGAGGCACTTCGTTACTTGGACACAAAGGTGGATAAAAGCACATTTGAAGTTATCTTATTTTATTTGGGAATCAATGATGAACAATTTCTTCATCAACAACAGTTAACAGATCAAGCACAAACAATAGAGGCACCATAAACCACAGAATAAGCAACAATACAAACCTCAAAGGCACCACCAAACACAGCACCATATACAGCAACAAAATCAATAGTACCAGCACAAGCATCAAACTCATCATCAACCATAGAACCAGCACAAGCATCAAACTCATCATCAACAACAGAACCATCACAAGCTTCAAACTCATCATTAAAATAACCAGCATAAGTATAATGAACAGCAAGAACATCAACTCTTTTGCTTATTTAAAGGAACAATGACGTACATATGACACATATGAGTATAGGGTTACTTGTTTATACTTACTTTTTGAAAAACTAGGTCAGAAAAATGTTTAAGTATAAACATGATGTAGCAACAGAATCATCAACTTGTTTAACCATAAACATTTTAATGGAAAAGGAAGCTTCAACAGATTATTGATGGCTTTAACACAAAATCAAAAAGTTGATCTCAGAGAACAAAATGTTCTCATCACAGATACCCCATAAACCACATTAATTGCCTCCTAAATCTGGTGAGAACATAGCCTCCTAAACATGACGTTTGGTAGGATATAAACTGAAAACCCTAGATTGGTGGCAAGAATTGTTCATTTACGGTTTATTGTAGCTATAATCAAATTTTTATCCTCAAAAAAAATCATTGGGCAAATAAGCAAAAACACCGTGACACAAACATGCATACCATGAAAGTGCACATAAAAAAATCATCATAAGTCAAAAAGCAAAGATATATCCATACAAGAGAAGGATCCTCCAACATTAAAATCAGACTTTAAATCATCATCATCGAGTGATTCTTCATCTGAAGAAGGGAACAAGTGTTCAATATAAAGATCTTGCAGATCTAGTTGTAAATCAAACAAACTCTCAATTTCTTCATCCACAGAAGTTAATGTCCTTCCCCAATTAGGATTGGTTTCAATAGAGATTGTAGGAGATGGAGAAACTTGGTTGTATTAGTCAAACTAAGGATTAGAAGGACCCACAAAATCATTTTCTTGAGATGAAGACAACCAAGAAAGACAAGAACTTGGTGACTCCATTTTCGAAAACCCAGATCTAAAAATCAAACAGCAAAAAAGAGAGGAGAAAGAGAGAGAAGGGCTGAAAAAGGAAAATTGAAACACACAATAAAGGTTGAAAAATTTAGTGTTTTAGTTTAGGTGAGTGGAGGAGGAAGATGAAGATCTTCATATTCAAGGATGAAGATGAAAGAAGTGAACTGAAATCAGCCTCAATTAGGGTCAGGTTGACAGTTATGGGAATGAGGATGGGGGGGGGGGGGGGGGGGGGGGGGGGGGTTGATTTCAAAAGGGAGGGAATGATTAAGGGTTCTAACTAGGATTAGTGAAAAAATCAGATTAGTTTAGTTGTATAAGTGGAGGCATTTTTGTAATTACACGTGTAAAATAAGGGCATTTGGGTCAAAAATTTAGTGCTAAAAAACGAAAGGAGATAGGTAAGGTGAACTTACCCAATAAGGAAATGGGACAAGTAAAGAGAATAGGAGGGAGTATTAGTCAATTATATGTTCACTAATATAAATTGCATTACTAATTGCTAGTTTAAATAAATTGATTTGAATGTCTTTTTGTTAGCTTTTTATAAATTAGGGATACCTCTTATTAAAGGCATGGTTCCCATGATTAATTGTAACCTATTACATAATTCATTTGGCAAGACTCTTTAAATACTATAAATTATCATTTTTCAATCTTTTTATTAAATTGTATGATTTGTATTTTTTTTTCAAACTTGGAATGTTGAAATTTTGAATGTGAATGTTTTTTCATTTAATTAAAAAAAGAATTTATTTTTATTATCTATTAATATTTTTAACATTTTAAAATTATAATATTTTCATAAAGTGTTTGAATGTCACATTATTATTTACCTACTTTAACATAGCTTTTAAATATGTTAGTAAATTATACCCATTGTCAAAGCTCTAATAGCCTGAAACTTGAAAATTTTCAACTCTTTAATAACATTGTGTGATTGTATGATTTTTATTATTTCCTAAATTAATTTTCAACTCTTTAATTACATTGTATGATTGTATGGTTTTTATTATTTCCTGAATTAATTTGCAATGTAATTAATAAGAAAACAATAGGATTATTCCATTTGTCAAAGCTCTAATAGCCTAACACATGGAATTTTACAACTCTTTTATAATATTGTATGATTGTATGATTTAAATTTTTAATATTGTCAAAATTAATTTGCCGTGTAATTAATAAGAAAGCAATGATATTAATCCATTTGTCAACGCTCTAATTATAACAACCCGTCCCATAATTACCTGTAATTACTGATGCGGAAGCACAACATGGGACAGTGCATTACGTTGACACAGAAGTAAAGGCGGAAAAAGGGAATAAAATATTATAAACTAATCAATATAATAAACATATGGCTAAATAGTGGACCTAGGAAAAATATGTACTAAAAGTTTTAACTCCAAAAAAGAAAAACAGAAATGTGAGGCAGAACAACCTCAAATCGGTATGTAAATTGAGGACTATTTAAAAACTTTTTCTACTAGTTCAAAACACATGTGACTCTAAATTAAAACTTCAGAGGCAAGGCTCTAAGCTCACAAAATGTTGCCCCAACGCCCGATTGAAAAATATATAAGTATATCATTCATAGTCGTCACTTGAAAATATTAACAACGGTCCACAGTCAGTGGGGAGTAACTAGCAGTCCTTCTAAGATAATATCTACCATATAACGTAGAAGTACAATTGTGTTCATAGAATACTACATCAATAATTCAACACATAAATTCATTTAAATCCTTATAATAAAATATTTTACTGTAAACATGCGCCGCATATCCAATGTAATCATATGCAAGCATAACAGTGTAAGCTGTAAAATCACACATTAATTATAGCGGAGGAACAAACGCCAGTACTACACTCAGTAATACTTCTCAAGCTTTGCCGGGATTACAATCCCTCAGTTACCGCACTAACTGTGTCTAAGAATGGCCAAACGTCCGCTATTAACATTCCATACCGAATGCAATAATCGGACGACAACAACCACCTGAGGATATGGTACTCCATACCGAGTACACTAACACACTCCATACCGAGTGTGTGGGGCCCTATAATATCACCATTCCATACCGAATGGTGGTGACATTTGTCTCACCCATCAATTGCAGTCTAAGGGTTTTCCTCCCTATACATGTATTACATACAATAATGACATCATGAAGTATTGGGCAACCATTCATGCTTCATGCCATCTTGGTGAAAATCATTCTCATGCACCATAAGATATCCATAACATATTATATCAAAATAAATATGAAGCATAAATATCCTCAAAAATAAGGTTAACAACCATTTAGCATTAAAAAGGGTGACTTAGTTTAATCCCTTCTTTAGTGGATTCCTTCAGATTTTTACCAAACTTTCAAAGGTCATAACTTTCTGTTTAGAGCTTCAAATTAAGAAATTTTTGAGTTTAAATTGGTTAACTTTTTATAAACTTTACCTTTCATTAAGGAAGCATTAACCGATTCTAAGTCCATAACTGGGGAAAAACACTAAACATAACAACTTGTCCTAAAACAGAATTGCTCTGTCCAGTGTATTACGAAGGCCATAACTCAGCATATACAACTCCAATTTAAGTGATTCTTGAGCCTAAATTCAAGTACCTTAAAAGACCTAGAAGTTTTATTTGAACAGTTTAAGCTAATTCTGCCCCTAACTAAGTCAAATATGCTAAAACATTAAGAATCTTATTTTTCAATTAATATTCTAAAAACAGAACACTTGCTACTCAACGAAGTGAAGCTACGTCGTGTTCTTAGGCTCATTAGGAATCCTAAATGAACTTATTTGAATCTGATTTTTCGATATGTTTTTGGCCTATATTTAATCTTTACAAAACATTAAGAAATACAAAATTTGGGTTAGCATATTAGTCTCTAAGTCTAATTTATTAACAATAGGTAAAACCGACTTTTCAGATTGCACACTTCTACAAATCCAATTAAAAAGACCACTTATAAAATTACCCAGATTATGAAATTTGGACTCAATTATATTAACATTATGAGGAGTTTTGTGTCCAAATTTGAGATTAATTAGAGTAGTATAACAAGTCCTTTAATCTTGATTAATTCAGGGCAAGAACATGTTACCTTAACAGAAAACACTGAAAACAGGACGTTACTATAAAAATAATTATAAATACTTAAAAAAATACCCATATCACGAATTTAAAATGTAATATCAAAAATTTCATTAGGAGTAATATCTATAAAAAATGAAGCTAAAATAATTTCTTAAGTATCCTAAATAGTCTCAACACACTCAGAAGGTCACAACATGTACCCGATTTGGTCTTTGCTCAATTTCATCCATTTTTAAGGCGTGAGACTTAGATTAAATCATTTGTACATACTGTATATGAAAAATACTAACTTAGAATGGGTGCTAGTTACCTTAATTCGTGGTCAAAATCACCAAAAGGTTGAAGAAACCACTCGCCAAGCACATGTCCTGCTAGGCGTGTTGCTGTTGTCTTTTTGGTGGTGTTTTTTGGTGATCTTTTGTGCATGGTTTGAAGAGATTTCTTGCTTGAGTATGTAGAGAAAAGTTTTCAGAATAGTGGGTAGTCTTTAGCTTCCTTAATTAAGAAGGATGAGAAACTAATTTAAGGGGATGAATGGATAAGTGCCGCCAGCTCAAAAGAAGAAGCAAGAAGGTGGCTTTACTTAGGCTTGAAGTTCTCTCTTATGTTCTTGACACATGGTAGCTTAGGTGGATTGGTGTCACATATTGACACACTTGCTAGTATGGAAGGCTAATTAGAACATAAGAAGGTTATTTTGAAGGCTTGAAATACTAGACATGAAGAATTAGAAATTAAAGGGTCATAGTTGTGTATATTGTTGTACATTGAGGTGCTTGCTTATCTTAGTTAACTTGACAAAAAAAAAAGTAATTATGCCTACATTGCATAATTTTGAACATGATTGGGGTTAAGCAAGCTCATTTTAGGAATCGAATTAAATTTACTCGAGGAAAAATTTCCTTATAAACTTAATCGTTTCTAAGCTTCTTGTTCTAATTAAAATTAGAACGTTAATGCCTTGATTCCAAGGTTATTAACCTTACTTATGTGAGTTTCTTGGGTGTTACACTAATAGCCTGCACTTGGAATTTTCCAACTCTTTTATAACATAGTAGGACATAATATGATATGATTGTCAAAGCTCTAATAACTTGACACTTGAAAATTTTCAACTCTTTTATAGCATTGTATGATTGTATGATTTAAATTTTAATTATTTCCAAAATTAATTTGTCGTGTAATCAATAAGAAACCAATGATATTACTCCATTTGTCAATGATCTAATAGTCTAACACTTGGAATTTTCCAACTCTTTTATAACATGGTATGATACAATATGATTGTCAAAGCTCTAATAGCCTGACACTTGGAATTTTCCAACTTTTTTATTACATTGCATGATATGATTGTATGATTTTTATTATTTCCAAAATTAATTTGTAATGTTATCAATAAGAAATCAATAGGATTATTCCATTTGTCAAAACCCTAATTGCTTAATACTTGGAACTTTTCAATTCTTTTATAACATTGTATTATTGTATGATTTAAATTTTTATTATTTCCAAAATTTAATTTGCTATTTAATCAGTATGAAACAAATGATATAATTCCATTTGACAATGCTCTAATAACCTGACACTTGAAATTTTCCAACTCTTTAATAACATAGTATGATATGATATGATTGTCAAAGCTCTAATAGCCTGACATTTGGAATTTTCCAACTCTTTTATAACATAGTATGCATGTCGATAGATTAGTTGGGAGTATTTTTAATTTTTGATTTTTCATGCTTTCTTTTTCATAATTTTCTTAATAAAGCTTCAGTCTCTTTTTAAGTTTAATTAGTACCTTTATGTAATTTGAAGTACGATTTCATTAATTTTATGGTTTTATTCTTCATCATATTCCATTTTTAAGGTATTATTGCTTTCTAATCTCTTTAATTTTGTTTATCGTTGTTAGTTTTGTTTATTTGTTTAATTTACTTGTCTCTATGCATTCATTAGATAGTAGTCTTCTTACTAAGGTGAAGGGATAAACCCTATGAAACATGATTGGATTAATGGATAAAGGTATTGTTTTTTGTTTGTTAGATTGATTAGATAAATATGTTGATTGACCCATTAAGTTATACTGTTTATTGATCATTTATCTAGATGCGGGAACTGCGATTGAGAATCAATTTTGCCTTAATGAATGAAGCAAAAACCTTGTTAATTATTTATCAAGATGCGAGTTTTGCGATTATAATTAATCTGGCCTTAACAGTTAATCAATTGTTTATCAATCTAAATTATAATTTAACTAGATAGATACCTGTGCCATGCACGAAGATTAAAAATATTTGAGTTAATTTTATACTTGTATTATAATTTTTGTAAAGGTTATTAGTTAGTATTTTAAATATTATATATATATATATATATATATATATATATATATATATATATATATATATATATATATATATATATATATGTATATATATACATATATATATATATATATATATATATATATATATATACATATATATATATATACATATATATATATACATATATATATATATACATATATATATATATATATATATATATATATATACATATATATATATATATATATATATATATATATATATATATATATATATATATATATATGCATATATATATATATATATATATATATATTATTGAATATTTAAAATTTTGTTGAATAAAATTAGGAAAATAATAAATGGTAATACAAAATTTATTATTAATAACTTAAGTTCGTTACAACAATTAAATAATTACAACTAAATTAAAATTTTTATCATAAAAATGACTTCATAACTTCAATATAGATCACCTTGTGACTAACTTGTATGAAACACCCTGCAATATATATATATATATATATATATATATATATATATATATATATATATATATATATATATATATATATATATATATATATATATATATATATATATATATATATATATATATATATATATATATATATATATATATATATAAATTGATTAGTTATATTAATAATAAAACTATCAAAAGGAAATTACTTAAAGAATATGAACGCGTAACTTTTTACCTCATAAGTTTTGAAATACTTCTTTATATACCACATTGTCAATAGACGACGACGACGTAGTTGTTTGATTATCTTTGTCAACAATAAGAATTTTAAGTCCTTTCTTACTTCTCACTCTTGATACGGCAACATAAAGTTGTCCATGACTGAATACAGGTTTAGGCAAAAACAATCCAACATGACTCAATGATTGTCCTTGACTTTTATTAATAGTCATCGCAAAACAAAGCATCAAAGGAAATTGTCTTCTTTGAAGTCTAATTGGGAGCTGTGTGGTATCTGTTGGAGTCAATGTTATTCTTAGTATGAAAACCTTTTCTCCTTTATTGCATCCCGTAAGAATAGTTGCCTCAACAATGTGATCTCTAAGCTGGTTGACTACCAATCGTGTGCCATTACACAATCCAGCTGATTGATCAATGTTTCTAAGCATCATAAAAGGAGCACCAACCTTCAATTTCAGCTCTTGATTTGGAAGGCCAGAGCACTTAATACTGTTTAAGTACTCTACAGAAAAAGCATCGGCATTAGACTCAAAACATCCATCTGCTTTACTTATAGAATCAGAACTTAAGTAAACCTTTTTGTCCCCAGGTAATAATGAAAGAACATATTCATTCACTTTCCTAACAATATCATTTGTAGGACAAAGTATGGCCCTTTCTTGAAAAAAGTTTGTGTCACTTAAGTTCTCCTGTATGGATGGATATGTACTTTCAACTATGGCACCAATAGGATCTACAACATCCTTAATGAGAAATTGATCAGTATTATCAATAATGACTTCTCCATCATTAGGTTCTCCTAGTATGCCATCACCAATCTTTAAAATCCAATCAGCGAAATCCTTTAAATCATTATCATCAACAGACTGAGTTTGCAACCTCATATTCTTTGTAAGCCTTAAAACCTTACACGAATGCCAAATTTAAGAAGAGTTTAATGATGCAAAAACTATATCTTGTCGTGTTCCTTTTGGAATAACTGGTAATACCTGCCTAAAATCACCTCCAAAAACAACTACCTTACCAGCAAATGGAGAGTCCGAAGCAATACCATTTGAATCTCGTAATGCGTCTCGCATAATCCTGTCTAAAGCTTCAAAACAATATTTGTTCGTTATAGGGCTTCGTCCCAAATGATGAGCTTAGTCTTATTCAGCAAAGAGGTTAAATCGCTACCTAGAGTAATACCTCTACACATAGAATCAGGAGTGGCAATCAAAGGAATTCCAAATCTTGAATGTGCAGTTCTTCCTCCTGGCAGTAATAGAGAAGCAATACCACTTGAAGCAACAGGAAGGACAATATCCCCTTTTGATCGAATAGCTGCACACAAAGTTCTCCACATAAATGTTTTACCGGTTCCGCCATGCCCATAAAGGAAAAAAAAAACCACCTTTATTATCATTCATAGCCTGCATAATATCATTATATATGATCCGTTGTTCAGCAGTCAAACATTGAAATAACTGCTCATGCTCTATGCATAGTGCTTCTCTATCATAACTTAACTCATCATCTATGAGTCTATTAAAACTATCCTGAATTATTAATTCATCTGGAGGTAGCTCATTGCTATAATTGCGTAGTGAACAACCATTATTCTGCAGAATCTTCTCAATATCAACTAATGCATAGCATTTCAGTTGTTCATCACTAAGCTTCAAATCTGTAATTATCACTTAGAAATTATTATAATACTTAATGGTTAAACATGATTAATAAAGCTATTTGTTAATTAAATTAAATAATTAAAAAAAAATTACCGGGAAATCGAAGTATCATGCGTTGCCTATATAGTACATCTTCTGAAAGCACATGCCATGTACTGTTCCATACAAATTCAGGTCTGGATATACTATTAGACCTAAGCAAAATGGCAAATAATTTTCTTAAGTAGTGTGCAGATCCCCAAAAACTTGCCTTTAATATACCATCAATATATTCTTTATCATCATCTAACAAACCCATTGCATAGCAAGCATCTTTAAATGTAGGGTAGAGAACACCATTTATGGTACGAATATCTCCAAAACTTGTTGGGCCCTTAACATAGTTCAGAAGTGTGCGTAAGTAATATCGTTCACCACATCCTGGAGATACATGATGAAGTCTACCGATAGAAAAACCTCTCTTACGAATGGTCCACTCACGCTCTTTTCTCTTCCAAACAAATTTTCCTGGAAATTCAAAATACCGAAGTTCTCTAGCTTCTTCAAATCTAGAATTACATTCCATCCAAGCCAAAAACATTGACTTATCAACCAAAGGTTTATTCAAGACATTTTCAATTGTTTCATTTTCATTGAACACAACTGTTTGTTCTCCTGGTAGTTGAAAATTCAGTCTCTCAACAGAAGGAAGCCTATAGTGAATCTCGAAGGCAAAAATTCTCCAAAAAGCCTTACAAGCCGAAACATAACGACAATCATAATATTCTTTGATCTCGTCGATAGTATTATCATCGGCATTCTCATTTCGTTTCCTAACTAATCCTGCTGTTACTCTATAATTACCCTTATTAATGTACTTGAATAAATATTTGATTGCCCGAGACTGATTGCACCACTCTACATTTATGTGTGCTTGATATTTCAAAAGTAATGTAGGGTTATAAGGAACAAAAAAACGATTATCAATCGACACATTGTTTTTGTCCACAGTAGCCCTCGTATCCCTTCTCCTGTACACAGGATATCCTTCATCACTTAGTACTGTAGTATTGTTGAATTGTTTTGGATATCTTTTACTACAGCTTCTATCTCTCATACACGGTGAATTTAAATTTAAGGTACCACATGGACCATGTATCATAAAGTCTTTTACATTCTCGTACAAAATGGGAAAAAGATTTTTATCTGGAATCTCTGCAGATATTATGTTGTCTACATCTTCTATTCTTGGAATTTTATCGTCTCGATGTAGAAATAATACAATGTGTGCATGTGGTAGTCCTCTTTTTTGAAATTCAACACTATAGACAACTGCAAATAAATTAAAATTAGAAGCATATTAAATAAATTAAATCTTTTTCAATATTTATCTATAAAATGAACGAAGCAAAGTAAGTAACAAACCTGCATTGGCTTTGCCAAACAAACTTTCTTTTGTAATATCTTTCAACAACTGGTCCAATTTAAGCTTGAATACTCGACAAAGTATATCTGGTCTATCTTCAGGACGCAAATTCCTCTTCTTAACGAATCTAGATATTTTAGGCCATTTGGAATTACACGTGAATGTAATGAACAGGTCCGGATATCCATATGTCTTGCAAACTCCCATAGCATCATGATATAGTTCAGTCATAAAACGATCACCTCCATGGAATGTAGATGGCAACACAACACGATGACCAGTATTAGATAAATCTGGAATACCAGTAGAATTTGAATCAAGCAGGCTATTATAATTTTCAGCCCTTAATAGCATTTGATTTTTACGGACAAAAAATAGCCTTTCTGATTCAATCATTGTCCACCCATCAATGATAAAATGTTGAAATAATTTTCCAGATCGTAAAATTGTATCTGCTTCATTTTCCCTCTCCATCAGTCTGTAGGCAAACCATTCACGCATGGTTAATTTGATCTTTTGATTAGAATTTGATGAAGAGTAAGACTCCAATCCTCTATGATTTATACCAATTCTATACCCATCTTCTCCATATACAAAACTTAAGGGATATTGTAAATCTAGATATGAGGGGTGCAACTAACTAATACGCTTCAATAATCCACTTTGATTCTCAATAATTATGTCCCTCTCTTCACACGAACTACCAATATCTCCTACAATAAGGGCAGCTACTTCAGATGCAGATGGCATATTATATGTCCTACCATCTGTAGCTCTTTTCCCAATCAACTTTAATTGAATGTTAACCTCATTATTCAAGTCAATTCTGTCTCTTGCCATTCTGTATACCTTAGCATACAGGTTAAATTCATTAATCATTTGTTTTAATTTTTCCAACAAAACATCATCAAATTTCTTCGTAGTTTCAGAACTGAAATGAATGGTCAAAACATACATTAATATATTTTACTTAAACATAAATTATAATATTAAAAAAAAAATTTATTGTAAATTACCTAAAAGCACGTTTTCTGTTTTCAATCTCATTTTCAGTATCTACGATGTATATTCTTGAAACTTTGTTGTATTTCCTTCTGTTGGCAATAAACTACCAATTCTATGGTAATTTTTACCTCCTAGTCTAAAACAATATGGCCCTCGACCTTTGTTAACAGTATTATCTACTCGACCTCTCATTGATGTAAATGCAAACATCATGTTAAACGCACGTATATTTTCAACAAAATATCTACTCCTAGAATCTTTCCTGCTCAAAAATCCTCCAAAAATCTCGGTGGATTTTTAAGTGTAGGAATTTGAACTTTGCCTTTCATACAGCATAATGAAAACTTTGTATTTTTCAATGATCCATCCTTCCGCGCTCTTTCGTTTGCCCACATAAAGGCCAAACAATACTCACATTTAAAGTCAGGATCTCCAACATCAAAATACACTGTAAAAAGAATATTACACATTAAATATTAATAAATTACTAAAAGCTAATATATATATATATATATATATATATATATATATATATATATATATATATATATATATATATATATATATATATATATATATATATATATATATATATTACCTTAACCATCTGTTCTTGTAAATTTTTCATCATCTAAAAAAACAAATAAAAATTTATTTTATTAGTATGATGTACAAAGTAATGTATAAGTTCACTGCATATTTTTTTCTTAACTCAAAAATTTATATGACACCAACTCTATTTAATATTGGGATATTATAGAACCTTATACATAACACTTACCTATATCACTATTATTTTCTAAATGAGAATCATTTAAGTCAAGAACGTTGGTTGTATGTCTTTTGATGAAATTTCTACCAATAGTATACTTTCCGGCCCGATTAAGTTTGTTTGAGCATACTTGAGGATAAGTGGGTATAGAATGCGCCGTTGATTTTTGTAATTGCGATAAATCAACTACTATAAATCAAAGAATAAAAAACTATTATTAATAAAAGTCATAAGTCTATTAATAAAATGTACAATAATTATTTTTTTCGTCATACTTACAATCCATTTTAAAACTAGTAATATTTTTGAGTCATGTGAGAATTACCTGAAAATAAACCTTCATTGTCTAGGTTATAGGCTTGGTGCGCAGTATGACGACGTTTTGAACGTGGATGAGAAAAATCGACTGTACAAATGTGATAAAATATTAGATATAAAATATAATTCCTAAACATTAAAAATTATATTTTATATTTAATTTATATGCTAAATTGTAAACTTTTAATTCATTATTGTTATCCCATTTGATTTTTGAACAATATTTATCAATCACTTTTACACCATCCTTAACAATGATCCAGTTATAAAGATTATGAAATTATTTATTTATTTCCCCTTTCCTAAAGAGAGTGGTATTATGGGTTTTTAATGTAAATCTAGAAAATTAGTATAGGTAATGGAGGGTATAAATAAGAATAGGATAAAGCTACTAAGGGCATAAAAGTCAAAAACCCATACTAAAAATAGCAAAGTATGATATTATTTGAGTTTTCTAGATTTTATTTTTATTAATACAATTTTTTACAATATTAAATTATCTCCAATTATAAATATTAGTAATTTAAACAATATATTGATTTGTGTATAAAATAAATGAAAAAACAATAACAGAAAAGAGTGGGTAAAACAAAAGTAAAAACCGGCATTGGAAAACAATGGGCCAAAACCATGTTCCAATACCATTTTGGTTTTTCAAGTCATGATGATTTTGTGTTGGGAAACGGTATTGGAGTAAATGCATAGGTTATGAGTATCGCATTTGTCGGTTTAATAGTAATGCACTTGCACAACTATTTACTCATCTCTTGCATTTGCCATTTCTAAACTCCAATTGTTTTTCTCTTTCTAACCATTCAAAAATTCTATCTTAGTAATCTAAGTCTTTTATGTAGTTTTTACTGGTTTCTTCAAGTCAGATTGAAAAAAATATATAAGTTTATCTTTCAATTTTAATAATATCACCGGTATTTTTCTTCTCTAAAAATGTCTTAATTGATTTGTCTAGATAAATCTTATAAAAAACTAAGTAGATTTATTATTTTTTATGTAGAAAATTATTTTTTGTAGTAGATTTTTGATAAATTAGTTTAACATGTGATAATATGAGTCAATCCTTTATATTTTATAACATTCAATCTAGTTTATTTTAAACGATTTCGAAAATACTAAACGATTTTATCCTTTGATTTTTATAGAATTTTTTTTTGTTTTGTTTGAAAATTTTTATTTGATTTCTGTAGATTTTCATATGAAAAAATAGATCGATTTATCATTTCTTTAAGTTGAAAAAATTTTTTTTAGTGATTCTTTTTTTCTAAAATTGGTTTGTTTATAATACGATGAATCGACTTTTCAATATTTAAAAGGGTTTTCATATAATATTAGGAGAAATTTCACAATTGGTTTCTGGTTTATCTACTCCTCTAAATAAAATCAGGTATACCTCTTTCATATATATGATAATACTTACAATTTTGTTGATAGATGTTTATACTTTTTTAACATGTAGTTAACTGGATTATAATTTGATCTACAGTTTTATCCATGTTTGATTTTGAATGATTTAACATAATTATTAAATTAATTTCCAGATTATCGTTCAACTAATCAGCTAATTTTTTGGGTTTATTTTTTTAAAAATTATATGACCTTTAAAAGGTAGAACATAATTTAGTTCATAAATTAATACTATATGTGTACAGTAATTATGCATATTTTATTTTGAGTAATTTAACATAGTTATTAAGCAAATTTCCAGATCGATCTATTATTTAAACTGAGTGATATTTTTTTTGGTTAACTCTAATAAATAATAAATAATATGACGCTTGGAAAAAGTAATTCTGTTTGTTCATATCAATATGTAATAATCTTCTAACTATTTTCCGATTATAAATTATAATTTTGTTGTACTTTAAGTGTGTATATACATGAAAAAAATAAACTACTTAGTATTTATTAAAAAATGTCTTCAATTTTCCTTTAAAAATAACTTTAATAAATTGTTTTGTACAATTATTACTTGAAAAAAAAAATTATGAAAAACGTATCTATTATTATACATTATGTTCTTTGGTCTAGATGTTTAAAAAGACTGTTTGATGTAAATTAACATGTTAAACAATTACCTTTATTGTTTGATGATGAATGCATTTTATTTATACATTTGATAATAGAACTAACTGTTGATCTGTTCAATTTTTATACATGAAAAATTAATTCATGCTGTTAACAATGTGGGGGCGTTTGTTAAAGATATGTACACAAAGCTTGGAATCACTTGGTTCTTACAGGTATTTTCTTTGAACATTTAGAAATAATGTTGCATTAGAAATTTATCAACATTTCTTATAACTTATATCAAATAAAATATTGTCTTATAAATTACAAATGTCAAGCAAAAATTAAATAATAATGAATACCATTTGTTATGTTTGACAGTGGACTCATTTGAGTTTTTAAATTTTGCACTGTTTGAGTATCTGACGACGACTTTGATGCTTCAATAGAAATTCCTACGTTCATCAAGTAAAATTTATTTAATATAATTTAATTTTTTATATAATAATTATAAAGCAATTAAAATTGTTTAAAAGTTACCTTTACTCAATTGTGTGTCATTCTCGTGTTTCTGTCGCTTTTCAATTATTCTTTTTCTATTCATGCTTGCAATTTTTGAAAGACTATAATTCTCCATGCTTAGAATTCCCAACTTCATCTAGAGAAAAAAGTACAAATCAACTATTATTTAGCTCCATTTATCATTTATATTTAAAAAAACCAGACAATTAAAAAAACCATATAACTTATTATTGTAAATTGTTTGTTGAATGATGTTAAGAGCATCCACGTTAAATATAGAAACTGCTAATATGTGAATGTTTTCCTGAAAAGTGCATTTATATTAAAATTAACATATAGAATCATATTTTATTATATGTATCATTTTTAATATACTTACCAAATTAATCTTGTTTATACTGTGATTTTTTATGATCTTGCATATGATCTTTGTTTCCATATTATTGCGATTGCATAATATTTTTGAGTGTAATATATTTGATGATCATGTTGATTGGTATCTTTATGATATATTTGTTTCTTTTCTAAATAATAGGGTGATATTTTTGTAAAAGTTATATTAATCTTTAAAATAATTAATTTATTGTATAAATTAAGTCATTATTTTTTTATTGAATTTATTTAACATTTATATTGAACTTCAAGTGTAGGTCTTCATTTCTTAGAGTCATGTAGTCATCGTAAGAATTTATTTATTTTAATCATGTTGTATCAGTATTATCTTATCGCAAGAATTTATTTATTTTACTTATATTGTATCAGTATTAACCTTTTAACAAATCAAACTTTTTACCTTTCTAGTGAATAGCACATTAATTCTATGAACCATATTTAATTTACTACTTATAAAGTTTTGAAAATTGTTATATACACATTTAATATATATAAAATATGAAAAATTAGATCTTTTAGTATACAATGTTGATTTATCGATTAATTTATTTAACTTTTTCATGTAAGCTAAATTATTTCATAGTATTTCAATCGTTGAGTGTGTTTACTAATTATGTTTACATGATTTTGGATTAGAGCCATTTTATCATCGCAGCTCATGCGTTTTGTTTTATTAACAATATAATGTTGGATTTTAAATGATAACAATTATTTACAAAGTTTTGGTTTAAAAGGATGAAAATCATAAATAGTAATTGATATTATTGCTATAAATTATTTAGTGGTGTTATATATTGTAAACATCCTCATATGAAAATTTGAAAATGTTTGATTTGTCAAGGATTAGTAAATAAATAGAAATTAATTGCTATAAATCATTGAAAAGTTAATAGATAAGTAAACAAATTATAGTATTGAACATAAATGATTCCAAAAACAATAACAATGACTCAACATGAATCAATTATTCTAAAAACACAATCCACCTAATGCATCAACTAATAAAAATAAACTAAAAAACATTGTCTATTAGAAGTAATAGATCTAATTTATTATAGGGTCCTTCTCCTTCTTCACAACAATATGTTTTTTGCTGGTAGAACACTCAAGATCACTTATGTCATATATGTTGTCCAAACCTCTTTTAGTATTGATTTGATCCTCAACTGTCTTCTTATTTGTGGAACATTCACAGTCACTAATGTCAATGACCTTCTCCAATCCTCCTTTAATTGGTGTTTGAAAGTTGCTATTTTCTGTTGTTGAGTCACAATTCTGCATTTTAAATAATTATGTTCAATAATGTTTACATATACTTTAATGAAAATATCATATCATACAAACTAAAAAAAATATTACCTGCATAATATCTTGATTCATAGAAGTGGAATGTTCTTTTTATTCAACAGAACTATCATTTTCCTTCTAATTGAAAAATTAACATGTAGTCATTTTGTAGTTTAATTTATATATGTGAAATGAATAAACTTGTATCATGAGAAAAAAGCTAATACCTTTTTGGAGTACAAACATTGGCAGAATTTTAAAATTAGCTCTTCATCATCGGTGAGCTTACTTACTGAATATGACTTGCTTTTCTTTTCTATGTTAAAGTATTTGTTAACTTCAAACACAAACAAATAGTTTTTATTCCATTCTATAAAAATAATATGAAAATAATGGGACAAAAGTTATATTTTTTTTTTATTTTTTTCTGAAAATGTAATAGTTCAATGCTAATAATAATTACCTTAACCTGCTTATCAATTAACTCTTTAGCAGTAACTTGTAATTCTTTCTTCACTTGTGAATCAAAAAGAACAAAAGTGGATTGCCCAACACCATCCGAAACACGCACAAAAATCTTGTACCTTTAATTCACATTGATGGAATTTAGATTAGTTGAGTGTATTGTTGAAATTTTACTTGTTTTACTTGTTAATCAATAGAAGTCAAAAGCCAAAAATTTTATGTAAATTATTTACCTTGGCCAAACAATTAGAATAGGTACTTTGCATGTAAGACAACTCATGGAACCATTTGACTCTTTTTGAACAGCATCATAGCATTTGTAACATGATGAATAAGACCATTCGTGCTCACAATCAATAGATGTGATTGTGCCATATGTGACATAGTAACGTTCCTGTAGTTTACAATTTGCATACAACTCAGTGGTTTAGTTTTGTATTTAAGATTCTTATAAATTAAAGTTGTAAATATAACCTTTTGCAGCAGCACTATATCCTTCAATTGCACAGCCTCATGATTATGAAGAAATATTAATTCTGATGATTTTAAACTGATTAGACTCATCAAGCAATGACCGTTGAATTATTGAACCGTCGTTGAGTTTCCTTCTGTTGAATGAAATAAAACAGTAATTGATGGTGCATTTTGTTAGGTATTTTAATTTGGTACATGTTTAATTTGGGGCTTGGTATTAATTTCTAGATTTTTCAGATGCACACATTTACTAAGCCCCCATGCATAACTAAGGCAATGATGTAAGATCTGAGCCAATAAAAAAGTTTCAAATGATATTTATACCTGTTTTTAAATTCATGCACTTCATGAATATCAGGTTCAATGGTGAGTCGCGTTATGAACATTGAATTGGTCAATGATGTCGTAACTAATACATATGGATAAAGAGTTATTAAATAAGATAAGTATTTTCTTAATCATGCAACATTCAATCAGGTTATTTAAAAATGATTATTACCTCTCCATAATTTTGACTTTTGCATATTGAATAAAAATCACAAAAGATTTATTATTCTCTGGTTTGGATACGTAACTATAAATTTCCTCTGCATATTGTTCCCAAAACCTTCCTAAAATTTGGTTGTTCCTACATCAAACACAAGGTTTAAATAATTATTTAAACTCAATTTTTCTGTAATTTCATTTTAATAAAATATGATGTTAAAATGACTTACTCCTCATCAATCAATTCAAGGTTGATTGATAATTTGAAACCATCATTTACATTACTATATGCAGTTACTTCTGCAATTATGTCTGTGTAGAAGAAGTAAAAGGTCAATATTTATGCTATTTAATGTTTTGCAATCAGTTCAATGTATTAGAATTGTTGGTAAACCTGTCAATACTGTCGTGTCATATTTCAAAGCAAGTATGTCATTGAAATTGGCAAAATTAAATCGATCTGCTGGAATTGTTATGTCATTGCAGTTTCTTATGACAGAGTTCTTGAGAAAAATTATCTTGTGATTGTGTTTAGTTGGTTTATAGTCTCCAATATTTTCGGTCACTTTAAATCTTATGATATAGTAATGTTTTCCCTCCTTGATTTTATCTTGATGAGCAGATAATACATACTTTGAGATAATAGCTTGAATTCTAGTACCCTGTAAATTAACATTTTATCATCAGTTAAATAAATAGTAAACAAAACCAAAACATGTAAGATAGACTATTATGTAAAATTGTATTTGCTAAACCTTTTCATCAATAAGAATTGTATGGATGCCGTTCACTTCACCATTCTGTTCATATGTTTTCCATTGATAAATTGCTTTGATTTTTATTCTCCATGTTCCGGTTTCTCCCACAATATTTCTAATCATGTGGTAGCTTCGAGCCATAGGGATAATTTGTGCTAAAAAACGGAAATGAATGACAAAGGGCTAAAATTATTGAAGTGTTTGATAGGTGAATGACAAAGAGCTAAAATTTTTGAAGTGTTTGAAAGGTGAATGACAAAAGGTTATAATTTTTCATGCATTTATAGCACGAAAGCAGGGTTCAATAATCCTAAAATTCAAATATATGTTTCCATACCTAATGCCATAAAAAGTTTTGTACAGGTTTCATAGTATTCTAAAATTCAAATATATGTTTCCATACCCAATGCATTTATGTTATTTTTGTATTATTCTCAAAGTTAATTTTGTTCTATTCCCAAATTAAAATCCCTAAAAATAAAATCCTCTCAATTTTCCCCAAATAGAACCCTAAAAATCAAATTTGGACTTCACTGTAATTTTATTGCTTCTCTTATGACTTGTCTGATTTAATATCTAAAATCAGTATAATTAATTTTAAAGTGTGGGTGAGAATTTTACAAACTCTGTTCTAAATAAATTGCTTTATTCATGTTTTAGAGAAGTATTCGTTCTGTTTTAATCCTTTAGTGTCTCAATTACAGATTGGTTGTTAATAATTTCTGTATTTTAGGAAATGATATTGTAATTATACAAAATTTATTAACAATATTACAGAAAATTTATAATTATATATTTTATATTGACAATATTACAGAAAATTACAGATTGGTTGTTAATAATTTTTGTATTTTAGGAAATGATATTGTAATTATACAGAATTTATTTACAATATTACAGAAAATTTGTAATTATATATTTTATATTGACAATATTATAGAAAATTACAGATTGGTTGTCAATAAATTCTGTATTTTAGGAAATGATATTGTAACTATACAGAATTTATTGTCAATATTAAAGAAAATTTGTAATTATATATTTTATATTGACAATATTACAGAAAATTACAGATTGGTTGTCAATAATTTCTGTATTTAGAAAATGATATTGTAATTATACAAAATTTATTGACAATATTACAGAAAATTTGTAATTATATATTTTATATTGACAATATTACAGAAAATTTTGGAAGATAACGTTTCTGTATTTCAGGCATTCATGTGGGCGGGAAACTAATGAAGGACAGACTTAAAATGTGTATTTAGGATCATTCTCGCACTGATAATTCTCTTAAACTTACTCATCTTAAAATATTAATTTTCCCGAATGTTACATTCTTCCCAACGTGAAATAAACTTCGTCCTCGAAGTTAAACTAAGTCTCCAGCATATATTCCAATCTCTAGCTAACATACATATCGCAAAGCTATGTCCCCCAACTTAGAATGAAATTCGTCCTCGAACTTAACTCACAAAGACTAAGGAGATGCAATAGCTATAAAGCGATAAACATAGAAATGCCTAAGCAAACAACCAGGGATTATCGCGTCTCATAGCATCTACTGCCTCCCACGTGGCTTCTTCGGTAACGTGATTAGACCATAGTACCTTCACAAGCGCTATACTACCTCAACGTGTATCATGCGCCTTCCTATCTAGGATCTGAACGGGGGTCTCCTCGTACTGTAAGGTGTCATCTAAGGTCAATTGTTCGGCTGTAGAACGTGTGAATTGTCTCTAAAGTGTTGTCTCAGCTGAGATGCGTGGAACATGACATGCAATCGCTTACAAGATGCTGGTTATGCAAGTTGATAAGCTACTACTCACTATACATAAAATTGCTATGCCACCATAGTCAACTAATGTACACAACTTTTAATAAGAACATCATGCAACCAAAGACTTATTTGTCCTTATCCAATGATAACCATCTTACTCCTCAAATTATAAATTTGTTACTTATTTGTACCTCAATATATAACTACTTCCAAAATTCCTATTTCATATTTCTGACTCCAACACAAATATTTAGTATGACACTCCCAAGATAATGAATATACCTTATATGACGAAAACTCTCCTACCTGTCTACCTCACAATATAGCATTCAAAGCACTATAATTACCTCCTAAGTCCATTAATTCTCTAAGACATGCAATTTTTCTTTCCAGCAAAGGTCTCGCTTTCATGATGACTTAGTCCCAATTTAGTTCAGTTTCTCTACATGATTTGCCGTAAACAAATAATAGTTGTTAAATTTCAAACTTCATTGCATCCAAACTTTCATAAAGGCACTTCTAATCCTAAATTAGTTAAAGTAAACATTCCTCAAAGATGAACAATAAAACGCCAAGCCTCGGGACTAGTTCTACTTTTATCCATTATATGACAATCCAACATACTTCATTCTTCGAACTATCTTAACCCAAGGTTTTGAACATGAACTTTCATATTTGCAATGTATATCCTTTACTTTTTGTTAACCAAAATTTAAAACTCTAGCTCCTCTTAAAGTAACTTACGTTGAGATCTATACATATATGGTTGCAATCAATATAAACAATTATACTTAACAAAACCTCAAGTTAACGAATGACATCTCATCCTTATGTCATATTTGCTCTTTCAACCAGCAAAAGAAACTTTGTTCATTCTAAATGATAATCACACGATTTTCCAATAACTCTAATAAATCTATAAGCTCTAATATCCAAACAAACTATAATATATGGCATGGTCCAACAACATTAAAAAAAACCATCGTTTACACCAACATATGAGCACCGTATGCAACTCAATCAATAGGCTTTGAAAATTATCATATGCGCTTATCATAGACTTTTCTATCACTAGGCTTTGAAAATTATCATATGCTCTTATAATAGACTACATTTAATAAAGCTTAATTATAAGTTTATTAAGCTGATTGGGGTTATTAAGTAAGTTAATTCGAGTAATAATATTATTATTTTGATAACATTGACTCAATTATTTCATTTGTTAACATTTTCAAGAAAGAGGTATATTTTATTTAATGTATAAAATTCGTATATAAAGAATACTTCGATAAAATTGTATTTTAATTATATTTTATTAATTGATTACTATCTTATCTTTATAAAAATAAATTTAAATAAAGTATTGAAAAATAGATTCCTAAATGAAATCCAAATTCATACTACCCATTTACTTATTTCATAAATCGTCTATTATACCCTTACAGCATGTCTTATATAAGACTGTTTTACGATGAGACGACTTTAATAGAATTTAACGGGTCAAAGCTAAAAATGAACCCATTCTTTTCCCTTCTAACTGACACACCCCGTGCCCCTTACAAACAAAACGGCACGACCTTTTTTTTCCCTCCCTCTCTTTTCTCCTTCTTCCACTTCTCCCTGGGAAGCCAGCCCTCCCCCACTCAGTCTCTAGCAGCCACGTTGAGCCTCCCCTTGAGCAGCCACCGCACCTCCAGCCACTCCTGCTCCCCTCGTGCAGCACCAGCAGCAGCAGCCGGGTTTCACCCCACTAACAGCAGCCACAAGCTGCGTTTGAACCCAGCTGTGGTGCCGCCAGCAAGCAGCCGGTTCTTGTCCTCCCTCCACCGTCAACGAAGCTGCTGCACCACCTTTGCCGCCACTTCAATCACCACTTCTTCACCTCTTTATTTTTGGTTTATTGAAGAATCAAGTTAGGGTTTCTGATTTGGGAAAAATTAGTGAATTGAAGTTCAAGATTGAAAGTTGAAAGGTCTATCAATGATGATTGAGGTAATCCACAAACTATTCTATTTAAATATTAATTGAATGTTTTAAAGTAGTTTGGTATTTGTGGATTCAATTTGGGTCATAGATTTAATTTGGGTATCAACTTGAATTTAAGATGAGTATATAGATTCAATTAGTAATTGAGTTGTTTTTAGTGTTTATTAGAATTGGTTATTTGGGTTATTTGAGTTCTAGTATCAAAATGAATAATTGGGATTCTGAAATTTCAGTTCATAAACTGAACTTTATGTTTTGGCTATTTTGAGGATGGTTCTGATTGTTTTTGGGCTCTTATGTCTTCTTGAGATTTGTAGAACTTTGAGTCGCGGTCGTGTGGACACTTGAATCACCCCGAGATGAGTTCGTATGAGGAAGTTATGTCCAAAATACTAGTAGACTGTCATAAAGATCGACAATGAGGTTCCGTTTTGTGCTGTCTGAATTTGTGTTTCTGTTTTTAAAATAGTTAGAGTCGTTTTGGGGTTTTGATGTCTTCATGAGATTTGTAGAGCTTTGAGTCGCGATCACGTGGGCACTTGAATCGCTCCAAAATGAGTTCATATGAGAGAGATATGTTCAAAATAGTGAAATACTAGCAGGCTGTCTTAAAAATCCATAACGAACCTTCTGTTTTGGCTATTTTGGGATCGTTTTAATTGTTTCTGGGATTTAGTGCCTTAACAAGAATAGTAGAGCTCTGAGTAATGGTCGCGTAGCCACTTAAATCGTCTCATTTGGTTTCCATATGAGTGAGTTATGCCTGTTTTAGTAAGAGGTGTCCTAAAACCATTACGGGATTCCTAACTTGGGATCAAGAGATATGGAAATTAATTGGATAATTAAATATTTTTGGATGAAGTATTTGATTCTGTTAAGACTTGTTGATTGTGGGAAGAACAATGACCTTTGTGTTTAATCAAATACATTCTAATAGATTAAGGGTCTTGGTGTAACCTTAAATCCTTGTGAATCTTGATATGTAAGTATGAGATGGATGGACATTGAATTTACGAAATTGGTTGAACATGGTTGTTTATAAGAAAGTATTGGGTAATTGATATTCTTGAATCGACTGTAAGATTTTAAAGGTTAGAATGCTAGCATAACTCTTGTTTAAGCTGCGGTCTTAGGAGGAGATGTAATAAGTTAAATGTTAGTGTAGTAGTATCGAACGCTCTCTAGTGATGTTGTGATCTTGTTATGCTCCAGGAGACGATATCATCGAAGAACCCTTCTAGTTGATAGCTGGATTCGTTACCTTGAAGCGACATCGTTGGTGAGTAGTAACAGTCCCTTAAAAAGGGGTCTGGCCAGGCTACCATTTGTAAAATGTTTATTTAAAGTTTGTGAAATTTATATGAATGTGATAAATGTTTATGAATGATTATGCTGAGATTGATATGGTCGATGGATCGGGCTTGCGAGCTGGTCATTGACGGAGTTGAGGAACATGGTTCCCTACTCCCTGTTTAGAGCTATGGATGTTCCTCTCAACTAGACTCCCTGTGTGCACATAGATCTAAGGAACTGATGTTGCTTTTAAACCCATGATATGAATTACTGTGTTTTGTTGTTTTGGATTGTTACTTCTCACTTAGTTTAATCTGATCCTCTGTTGTTTCCATCTTTTAGTCTGATTACAGATCGGAACCGGTCGGGAACGATGGGTTAGCAGTGTTGAATAGCGTTCCAAGGATGTATATTGAGCTGAGCTCGTAGGAATTTGTAGATTTGTATTAGGATTTTGGATAAATGTATATTTGTTTTGGCTGTGCTGGTTATATCGGACTTGTAGAGAATTGTATGATTATCTTGTGTATTAGTTAGATGTTCGTTTTGGGATTTAGCTGAGTTAGTCAAGTTGAAGAGCGTGTGACCCCTTTGCTTGAGTTTTGGAAGTGTGATTTCAGTTTCTTGGAAAACGAACCTAGTGATGACCCTGTTTACCCAGTCAACGGTAAGTCGGGTTGTTACAAAAACCATTGGCATACACCGTGCTTCACCTTCTTCACAACGCCAAATGCCTCAAATATTTTATTGAAAACATTTGCCTTTTTTGTCGACACTTGTTCATTATGTATACACTTCTTCACCTTCCCTTACCATAATACCATCAGCCAAGATTTCGAATCTTTCATCAATTCATTCAACAAAAAAATATGTATACAACTCAAATGAAACTAAGGTAATCAAACTAAGTTAATTGCGAATAAATAAAACTAAGGCAGCGGATAAATAAAAGATAGTCTAGAATGAAATTCTCATACAGCTCGAGAACCTCCTTCGGACTCAAAAAAAAAAAACAAAAACATAATAAAGTCCTTCAAAAAAAACTAAAGTTTTAAACTTTCGAAACCTAATAAGATAATTGTGCAAGGTCTCAAATGTTAAGGTAGAATCCTCACTCCCGATGTCCCAGCCTGCAAGCAATCTGCTAGTCATCAAAGACAACATCATCACAGGTTTTCAAAACACATTACACGTCTGAGGCAGATGTCTAATATGCATAACAAACACACAATAATTTACATCACAATCCACCTAACATACAAAGGCTAATAATATAATTTATCATTTCCTATTTAATCCATTGAGTACCATAACTCATCTCCAATTCACTAATCTCTTGCTCCAATAATAAGTTTAGTAGAATACACAAGGGAGAGCTAATCCCAAGGCAATTACCGACCAAGACGTTGCCCGATATCTTAACAGATCGCAATAGTTAAGAGTATGTATACTCCCCATGGTGGCCCTTATTAGGGCCCCGCCGATGGGAACCAAATTACCCTATTGGGTACCTATTTCCAATCCTCCTTCTTAGAAGTATCCTTTTTATAACCCTATTGGGTATCCCAAACCAATTTCTCCTTAAAAGAAGTTTCCATTATTATTAATTTATTATTCGGGGATATAAGTCCTTATGTGAATCTATCCCTTAGTAACGAACATGATCCAACAACATAAATCACATAAAGGTAATATCCAATGTAAGATGCATAATCAACCTCAGCGTGTACATACCTTTTCTAGATAAGCACGCTATCACGACCTCGTAAATCAGGGAAACATTTTAATGACCCCTCACGAATTGAGGTCTTAACAACAAACAACGCACAAAGAAAAACACGCATTAGAGCATATTCCAAATAAACATCCAAGTGGTTCTACACCTAACCATTTAGTTTCCATTTAAATAACTTATAACTTTTCATACTAAAATCCAAAACTTTGTGTCATAAAGAAAATTTTATAATCCAAAAGAATAAAACAAGAGAACACCTAGAGTTCTTATTCTTCTAATAACACAAAACCTTAACATAAATCAAATCTTTAAAATTGTCTAACAGGATAAAAGAAAGAGGCATAAAAGTAAATATAGGATCAAACTACTAAATTATTGATCTTCGTCCAAATTTTCGTTCGTTTACTCTTCAGGGTCTTCTTCAAGATCCTTCTCTAGATACTCCTCCTCCTCAGTGTCCATGGGTTCATATTCTTCCTCCTCTGAATCAAATAGGACAATCAACTCTGGTGTAGGAGGTTCAGCAATGACAAATCTATTATAGTAGTCATCATGAAATCCTGTGGGGGAGGCTAGGACTAACTCAGGTTCTTGTTCTTCCATAACATTCTCAAATTCCATACTATTAGTCATTGCTCCCTCTTGTCCCCTTTTTGGATGATCAGTCACCCCCTCTATCTCTCTCCTAGGTTCTGCTTCATAAACAACTGGTGTAGATGCCCTCTCTTCTTCCTCCTCTCTCAAAGGTGTTTCAAAATCTCCATTATTAGACTCAAGTTGTACTATATTAATTTGGTTAGTTGGAGGTACAAAAGTTTTTGGATGTCCATGAGTAGTGTCAATTATATTGGGTTCCTCAACTTCAATTATAGGGTTAAGTGAATACTTAGTTAATCTAGGTATTCTAGTTCCTCTGTTAATAATTTATGCGTCATAATAGCCTTGTTACACAAAACAGCAATCCATTCCTTAAACGCATATAGGCTTTCATGTTTCCTAATATGCCAACACTCCATTTCCTCCACCTCCCTCCTAAGGGTCATGTAATCAACCCACTCTTCTCCCCCACTTTCATTGTTACTCTGAGACTTCGCTATACTTTTTTCTATGTCCATTAGATCCTGACCATACACACATATATATATTCACATAAGAACGTAATAACATACAATGTATAAAAAAAATCACATAGCATATCATAAAGACTTGGATTCCCATAACAATTCCACCCATAATTCTCTTCTAGGGTCTAAATTTAAACTCTACCAGTACACAGAACCTCGAGAACCTAAGAAGATAATTACGCAAGGTCTCAAATGTTAAGGTAGAATCCTCACTCCCGATGTCCCAGTCTGCAAGCAATCTACTAGTCGTCAAAGACAACATCATCACAGGTTTTCAAACCACAGTACACGTCAAAGGCAAATGTCCAATCACTAGTGGAAAAAAAGTATCTGTTGCGTGACATTTGCTGCAACTTTTAGCAAAGGCAGCATTAATTAGCATAAAATAATTAGGAAAAAAAATAAAGATCAAATGCTGCGGTTTCTTGATGCCCGCAGCAAATAAGCTCTTTATATGCTCCGGTTTTTTTTTGGCCCGCAGCAAATAACTCTCTCATAAATAAAAAACTCGCCTTTTAACGTTCCATTTTCATAAACCCTTATACTGTTGCATAAACCCACAAAAACACACGCACTGTTTTATCATCTTCTTCTTCTTCAAGCTTCAATTTTTCTTCAAACCCACAAAATTTTATCATCTTCATCTTCATCTTGCTACTGTCTTCGTGCATTTCTTTAACTTGCTACTGTTCATCTTTGTTCTTCAAACCGTTCCACAATTGTTTGCTTTAAAAACCCATGAAAAAGTTTGCTTCAACCCACGAAAAAATTTGCTTCTTCTTCATTTGCTTTAAAAACCCACGAAAAAGTTCAAGGTATTTCGGTTTCATTTGGTTTTTGTTTTTTGCTTTTTTTTTTTTTTGAGAAATTGATACAATTACTAATTTTGTTTCCTCTTTTCATTGTAGGTCATATTGTAACTATTTTTCATCTAGATACACAAGGTAATTTCTTTTAATACCAATTTTTATTGTTTTTCAAATTTCTGGAGATAATAATGTTGTTTAGTATTCATAGTTTAAATGTGATTTTATTTAAAATGTATTAGTTGTTCATATTACATTTGTCCAAGTTTATATTATTAGTATGTTAATTATTTTGTTTTATATGTATGAATATTAATATGAATGTTAATTAATTAGTTGTCCAAATTTATGAATGTGATTTTACTTTTATTGTTTGATATGATTTTTGTATTAGTTGTTAGTATGAATGTTAATAATGGTTATTAGAATAAATATAATTTGGACAATTTAAAAAAAGTTGTATTATTATTAGGGTTAATAAGGGTTAACACAATGTTGTTATTAGAATATACATAGTTTTTGAACAATTTATAGATTATGAAGGTTAATTATTGTAAATTAGGGTTAAATAAATGATTATTACTTAATTTTGTGGTTAACTAGGGTTAAGTAAATATGTTAAAAAGTGATTATTAATTTTGTTTTGAATTAATTAATCACATTTAGGATGAAAAAAGCTCATTCTTGGATGTATGGAAACATTGAATCGTCAGAATTTATTGACGGCGTATTAGAATTTTGTAGTATTACCGTTGAACATCAAGTTAGGACGGGGGAGTTGGTTTTTATTGCCATGTGTCAAGTGTGGTAATGTATCAAAGGTAGATAGTGTTACAATCCTTAGGGAGCACATACTTCGACGTGTGTTTAGGCCTCAATATCATGTTTGGGTTTGGCATGGTGAGGAGGGAGTTTACAAAGAAAAAAATATTGTTGAGAATGTCAATAATGTGGATGTCAATGCGGATTTAGTAGATCATGTTGATGGGTATGAGACATATGAAGAGAACGTCGATGAGGATGTAGATCGTGTTGACGAGATGATGGAGGGAGTCGAGGAAGAGTTAGGAAAACGTCCTTGTGTTTTTGACTTGTTGACAGAGGCTTCTCAAAAGCCTTTGTACCCTGGATGTACCGTGTTGACAATTTTCAACATTAAGTCAAAGATCAATTGGAGTGATGCTAGTTTCACAATGTTATTAGAAGCGTTAGGTGAGATGCTTCCTGAGGGAAATGAACTTCGAAAGTCGACATATTATGCCAAAAAGCTCATGTGTCCTTTCGGCTTAGAGTACCAGAAGATTCATGCGCGTCCGAATGATTGTGTATTATATCGGAATGAAAATAAGAACTTAGAAGAGTGTCCTAGGTATAGGTTATCGCGTTACAAGCGTAAAGGGGCTGGGGATGCTAAAGGGCCCCCTGCTAAGGTATTGTGGTATCTTCCAATAATACCTAGATTCAAGCTCTTGTTTTCTATTAAGAAAGACGCGTTAAATTTGAGGTGGCATGCAGATAGGGTGAAGAAAGGTCACTTGCTCACACATCCATCTGATTCTCCGGAGTGGAAGAGTATTGATAGGCTGCATAAGAATTTTGGGGATAAAGTTCGTAATTTAAGGCTCGGACTATGTACAGATGGAATGAACCCATTAGGCAATCTTAGTTCTCAACATAGTACTTGGCCGGTACTATTAGTGATCTATAATTTGCCACCTTGGTTGTGTATGAAGCGTAAGTACATTATGCTTTCACTTCTTATCTCGAGTCCTAAACAACTTGGCAATGACATAGATGTATATCTTGGCACCTTTCGTTGAGGAATTCATAAAGATGTGGGATGAGGGTGTTTCCGTTTTTGATGCATATGCCAATGAGGAGTTCACCTAGCGTGCAATGCTTTTATGCACCATTAATGATTTTCCGGTGTATGGCAGTATAAGAACAAAGGGAAGTAAGCATGCCCAATATGTATCGATGACATGGAATCAACGTGGATTCCTAAGTTCAAACACATATTCATGCACCATCGAAAGTTCCTCCCACGAGATCACCAATATCGTAAAACGAAGAAGATGTTCAACGGGGAGGTTGAGGACTGTGTAGCTCGTCGACCGTTGACCGGTTATGAGGTTTATGAACAGGTTAAGGGAGTTATGACGGTATTTGGTAAAACAGGGCAAGTGCAAAGGGGTGAAGACCGATTATGGAAAAAAGAATCAATTTTTTGGAAGCTTCCATATTGGAGAGATCTACAGGTTAGGCATTGTCTTGACGTTATGCATATTAGAGAAAATTGTATGCGATGCCATACTCGGGACTCTCATGAACATTGGAGGTAAGATAAAGGATGTTAAGGCCGTGGGAGATTACTTTCAATGTAAGGGTATTCGTCCGGAGTTGTGGGCACAGGTTAAGGTGAGTAAGAAAAGAAATAGAGCTGATGATGTTGGTGGCAGTAACAAGGGAAAGGGTGGTAAGAAGAAGATGAGTAATGATGTAGACTTAGTTAGAGACGAGAACAACAACAAGAGGGGGGGGGGGGGGTGAATTGTTGTTGTTACGAGTTTAAGCGTTTTTGCCCTGTTTTTACGGAATTAAATAAAATAAAAAAAGCTTAAACTTAGAGCGAAATAATGAAACAGACTTACATTATACACCTTACTCCACTCGAAGCGCATTAACTATGCCAAACTCTCTCTCTAATTGCTTCACTCAAAGCAACAAACTTAGCTTCACTAAAAGTTAAACTCCACACTAGCTTCACTCAAAGCTATCTATTTCCCCCTTAGACTCACCCAAGTCTAATTACAAATATCACTCAAAATCCCTTACAAAAGGATAAAAATTCTCTAAAAATAAAATCAATAAGTTGCACAAGAAAATCTTATAAATTAATTGGCAATTTTAAAACAAAATTTTCTTGTAAAAATTCTCCCAAAATCACGTATGATTTAATGGCTCACACTAAGGCAAGTTTTGAGGAGCAACTGAAAGTCTCTATTTATAGAGCTAAAATCCCTAATGAAAAGGAGGTAACTAACCATTATTCCCTTATCCCAAATAATAAGGAGAATAATATGGATCTTAATATCCAAGGTCATCCTACGGTTAGTGTCTAAAATAGGTATTAAACTTGACAAATTCAAGCCCACGGTTATTTAATAATAACCGTTGTTCCCAGATACTAATAATAGATATTGTTCCCTTTAGCAGCAGTTCCCATATACTAAAATTAGCTGCAGTTCCCTTTTCCAATAATAACCACGGTTTGCTTTAGCTAAATTTAGATACGGTTGCCTTTAGCTAATAATAGGGACGGTTACCTATTACTAATATTAGGGACGTTACCTTTAGCTAATAATAGCTAAGGATCCCTTAAAATCATCTGTTATTCCTTCTTAGCTAAATTTAGTCATTTACTAAACATAGATCCTAAAATAAAGGCTTATATTTAGAAAATCACACGTTAGATATTTTAGAAAATATTTTGCCAATTAACTTTAATAATTTATTAATGCAACAAATTAACTTTAATTAATACATCAACTAAAAATAATAATTAAAATAATAACCAGAATTTTCAGTGGACGTAAGCTTTCTCCAATTTCCAGTTTTGTTAGAACATCCAACTTAGGAACAATAGACCTTCTATCTTCATTTTACATCCTAAGCGATATACTTCTTATAACACCTTTTGGATCCTTTTGACACGTACATTTCCATGAACCAAGTCATAGGTACCATCAACGATCATAATCAAGACCGGATATCGACCTGCACACAATCTCTAAAACATATTTGTTTAAATAAAGTGTAGTCATCATCAAAACTCAAGAGGTCCAACAAATTCCCCCTTTTGATGATGACAAACTTTTTAAACTAACTTAAATAAAATAGAGTAAAATCAATATTGTAGACCATGTCAGAGATTAAAACAACTCTACATAACTTAGTAAATTAATTCATAATAATATAATTTACCAAGCATATCTTAAAAACAAATTACTCTAATAATAAAAATTATTTAAAATGAACATAACAAAACTTACAAAAATTCTGAACAATATCAGCATTTTTATCACAGCATTTATGTAACAATTTAGAGCATAGAGCATAAGTAATCACAGTAATATCAGAGCAAATAACAAATAATTTACTGATTTGATGATCAGAGCTAAAAACAATCAGTTTGGTTAAAATTAATCAGAGCTGAAATTATATCAATTATATCAGAGCATATAGATCATATAGATCAGAGTAGTTGCAATTATCAGAGCTAATCTTGCTAAACTTATTACTGATCAGAGCTTGATTGATATAAATCAACACATATATCAGAGCATATAATCCAATTCATCTCAATTATATTATATCAGAGCATCAAAGCATATATGAATAAGTAGAGCATAATATTCAGATTAGCATAACATATAGTCCTAATGTTCAACAGAATAGATACTGATATAAACTAAGCATACTCAAGCATCATTTAAAGTTTGTGCCAAATATTCCCCCTTTTGACATCAATCAAAAAGAAGTAGGATAATCAAGCCACGGCACTAAACATATAGCCAAAGATTGAATCAAGATGCAATGATCAAAAGCAAGTACCAATAAATGCAAGCATGATGAGCATGGTTTAAACTTCACAAACAGTTAGTAGCATAAAGAAAAAGATGTTCAACAAGTTATCAATTATAGGAACTATACCCTAGCTGGTACAAAGAAAAACATAAGTAGAATAATGTTCGAGTGAATGATGGTTAGGACAATTAAAATATTAAAAGCAGTAGGAGGAATCAAGATGTAAGAGCTTCTTCATCAATATATTCAGTTTCCACCTCAAAAGTATCAAGTTTTGCACCCAGACGAGCTTCCATTTGAGTCAACTGGTCTGTAAGAGAGGCTAAGGAAACACGAACTTCATCTTATAATGCAAAGAAGCGGGACTGTAATTCATCGAGCTTCAGAAGTATTGAATATAGAGGGGCTGTAGGAACTGTGGTTTGGTCAAAGCCTTGGTTCTGTGATGTGTGTACAGGTGGTGGTGAAGTTGGGATTGGTGATGGTGTTGGTGATGGGAAATGATGGGATGATGGAGTGGTTGGCTTTGGTGAGGGAGGATTACTTGGTTCAGCTGTTTTATAGGACGTAGAGTCATCATCAAGAACAACTACAGGTCGTTTCCTTTTGGCAGCAAGCCTTCTGCTCTTCCTTGGAGTTGAGCCAGACTGCTTCATAATGGGCATAGAGACCACCTCCTTACTGACGCCAATATCCTCCTTTTCCTTCTCCACAGCTTCCTTTACAACTTCGCCCTTACTGGTTACTTCCACATGTTCCCTATCAGAACACCCTTCTGCCTTCTCAATGGCAGAAGGAACAAGCTCCTGTTCCTCTTCTTCAGACCCTTCCTTCTCCTGTTCCTCCATTTCTTCCTCCACTTTATTGGTTTCCACCTTATTGTCAGATTGGACATTAATTTGTTCAGTAACATTCTCAAGGGTCCCATTCTCATTCAGTTTAAGGTGTAAGTTACTTAAACACTTAGCACCTATCATATTATTTGGACTCATGGGAAAGTTTTGACCTTCCAGGGGAACACCCAGCTTTCTAAAAATCCAGGTTAACAAACCTCCATACCCTATCACACATCCTTTTGATATACATTCACTTACATGAGAAATCATTAATGAAGGAAATAGAATTTCGTGGCAAAATGAATCTACGAGCAATGTTATATAACAATTTATGTAGAGGGGACAATATATTGTGGCTCACCTTTCCTCGCTTTCCAATAATCCCTAAAAACTTCCAAACATTATTTTCATCAATCCCAGAGAAAACTATTTTCGACCCAACATAATAAACATCAAATCCAGTGACAGGCACACCTAGCCACTCTCCCAATATCTAACTATTGAATTCAATTTTAACCTTCTTAACAGAACTCGAAAAAACACCATTGTCAACAAAAAAGTTTAAAACGAACTCACGCATCAATTCTGGGTACATTGGATTGCAGCAGTATTCTGCCATCAAAGATTCCCAGAACTGAGTTTGTAAGATTGTGTGTAACTGAGGGAAAAAAGTGGATTCATACCATACTCGGTATGTTCATGAGAGTCCCGAGTATGGTATCGCATACATTTTTCTCTATATGTATAACGTCAAGACAATGCCTAACCTGTAGATCTCTCCAATATGGAAGCTTCCAAAAGATTGATTCTTTTTTCCATTATCGGTCTTCACCCCCTTGCACTTGCCCTGTTTTTTTAAATACAATCTCAACTCCCTTAACCTGTTCATAAACCTCATAACCGGTCAACGGTCGACGAGCTACACGGTCCTCAACCTCCCCATTGAACAACTTCTTCTTCTTACGATATTGGTGGTCTTGTAGGAGGAACTTTCGATGGTGCCAGAATACGTGATTGCACTTAGGAATCCACGTGGATTCAATGTCATCGATACATATGGGGCATGATTTCTTCCCTCTGTTCTTATA
>NC_080061.1:17118446-17150946 GCF_026212465.1 Amaranthus tricolor
AATCTTATCCTGCCACTCTTTACGAGAAATAGAGTGAGTGTGGGTCGTTCATGTGGCTTATAGGGTCACAAACTTCCCCTCGCTATCTAAAGTGTCTCAATTTATCCCCGTTCGATCTCCCTAGATCTAGCTTTCCATGAGCCCTTAGAAGCCAACCTAGGGTGGATCCTTACCACCTTCGTTTGTCTCTAATCGTTTAGCACTATATTTTCATTTGCTTGTTTATTGCTTTCGTAGTTTAGTTCATACACCCTTTCACCCTTTAATCTCCCTACATCAAGTCCCTAGTCTTTCTTGCCTTGTCGTCATGGTTCAATTCCCGACTTACCGCTATACTACCTGTATTCTATTAGGGTGTTCTATAAATATTGTTTGCATAACTAGATTCTTAGTTCACGACGCTATTGATTAACCATGAATAATTCCAAATTTAGGGGTATTTGCCTATAGTAAACTTTGGTAACCCGATGACCTGCTATAGTAAGTAATTCACCAAAACAGTAAATTGAAAATTAATATAAAATCGGATAAAAATTTTGAAAATTTAAATAAAATATTCTGAATATTAGAAAAGTCAAAAAAAAAATTTAACATTTTTTTCGACATTTGACTTTAGTTTATTTTTTTAAAATTTGTTATAGTAAAATCATCCGGTTATCGGGTTTACTTTAGGAAAATCCCCTAAAGTTGAGATTATTCATAGTTAATCAATAGGTGAGATTATTGTAGGAAAATCATGAAAAATTCGAATTACAATGGAAAAAAATATTAAGCTTAAGCTTATATTTAAGTTCATCCTTTTACTATTTGAGAAGTCTTAGGTTGCCTTTAGCTCATTGTAATGCAAGCAAAAAGAATAGAAAATATCACAACAGAATTACAAAGTTTTATTTATTGATAATTCAAATAAAAGTACAATTTTAATAGGATCATGACTAGCAGTCCATGAGCAAGTTATGAAGAATAATAATATAGCATTTTGTAATTTTGAAAGCAGTCACGACACAGATAAACAAAAAACATAAAGTAACAACATGAGCCAGACGTACAGCAACATATATAGACTAATTAATAGTTACATAAAGACTCAAACAATGATCAAACGGAAACTTTGGCATAATCGAATATGATCAGGCGCACATTCCAATTCCACCAGGACCTTTGTTACCGCAAACAAGGGTTGCACAACATGGCCTTAGCTCATCATGGCATGCATGTCCTAGATGGTCCTCACAACAAAGTTCTTCAGCGTGCACAACAAGAATTTGCAACATCACTGCACAATTATTCATCATTATTACAAATTAAAATTCTAATTGTAAATGTTGCACTTATTGATTTTATATACGCCACAGTTGATCTAAAGTGAATCAATTATTCATACATCAATATGTAATTTAAATGAATGAAAATGGAGAATAATCATGGAGAATTCTATAAAAATCACAATATACAATTGTTTAATTTAATACCTGTTGTGAGAATCAGAAAAATAGCTAATATGATTCTTTTGTTGCTAACTTTTTTCTCCATTCGAAAATGAAAATAATTTGTTATAATCAAATGGGTTATGCAATATGGATTTTTAGGTGTAGCTTTGTTGTTTGGGTATGTAATTGTCTTTTCCATCATATATATAGTAGTGGATCGTAGACAAAGAGCCACCTAATAAACTTAAATCTATTATTTATGATTTTTTAACATAATTTTATGATTGTATCTAAGTTAGAAAATATGTCCTCATAAGTTATGTCCCTTTATTCATCAATTATGTCCTCATAAGTTTGAAATGATCAAACATAATTTTATGATTGTATCAAAATGACTAATTCAACTTGATCGTAACCTAATAGAATTAATTAGAGAATTTATCTCATTGTTATTAATCAAAGGAAGATTTTTAATTAATTAACCCCTCTTTTAAAATAGATTTGAAATTATGTAATATCAATAAAGACAAAAAATCCAATTTTAATCGACTCAAAATATTAAAATGAAAATCAAACCCATGACCAAAACAGACACTTCTACTAACAACAAATGAATAATAACGGAGACTAGTGGAAAAAAACGTATTTGCTGCTAATCATTTTGCTGCGGTTTTTATATACGTAGAAGATACCAAAATAGACACGTCTACTAACAAAAATGAATAATAACGGTTTTTTATATAAATAGGAAAAAGAATTAGAAAAAAAAATAGACAACAAATACTGCGGTTTTTAAGTTGCCCGCGGCATATAACCTTGTGGATCATCAAATGCTGCGGTTTTTGCTTTGCCCGCAGCATATAACCTCTTCAAAAATGCAACTTTTAACGTTACAATGCAAAACCTTCATTCTTCATTCTGCTATTTCATTAAACCCACGACTGTTTCATTCTTCAAAAACCCTCTTCAAAAATCGCACGACTGTTTCTTCTCTTCAATCCCTCTTCTTCATCATCTTAGTTCTTGCTCTTCTTCATCATTCTTGCTCTTCTTGCTCTTCTTCATCATCTACTGCTTCAAACTGCACCGACTGTACATTATTGTTGCTCTTCTTAAACCCATGAAAAAACCACAAAATTTGGGCTTTGTTCTTGCTCTTCTCCAAGGTATAATTTTTTAAAGCTTAGTTCTCAAACCCATTGTTGTTAAAGCTTCATTAATTGTGTTTTAGGGCTTAGTTTTTTTTATATTAATTTTTTATTCATTGTATAGGTTATACACAACCCAAAACCCACGAAAATTCAAGGTATAATTTTCATTTTGATTTTGTAAATTAGGTTTAAATTTATCATAATTTATCAATGTGTATGCAGTTGTTGTTTTTAAGTTTTAACTTTATCATACATTTCATGTTTTGTTATATTTTTAAGTAATTTCTTATGTGTATGTAGTTGTGGTTTTTAAGTTTTAAATATCATAATTTTTTTTATAGTTTGTAAGTTAGGTTTAATTAGGGTTGTTTATGTTTAAATTTATTTATTATTTGGGTTAAAACAATCTTCATGTTAGAATATACATATTTTTTGAAAAATTTATAGATTATGATGGTTTATTATTAATATTGTAAATTAGGGTTAAATGAATGATTATTACTTAATTTTGCGGTTAATTAGAGTTCGTTAAGTATATATGTTAAAAGTTGTTGTTAATTTTGTTTTGAATTAATTAATCACACTAATTAGGATGATAAAAGATCGTTCTTGGATATATGGAAACATTGAATCCTCAGAATTTATTGATGGTGTATTAGAATTTTGTAGTATTGCGGTTGAACAGAAAGTTAGGACGGGGGAGTTGGTTTTTATTGCCCATGTTTCACTTCTGGCAATGTATAAAAGGTAGATAGTGTTCATATCCTTAGGGAGCACGTACTTCGACGTGGGTTTAGGCCTCAATATCATGTTTGGGTTTGGCATGGTGAGAACGCCAATAATGTGGCTGATGTCAATGAGGATTTAGTAGATCATGTTGATGGGTATGAGACAGATGAAGAGAATGTCGATGAAGATGTGGATCGTGTTGATGTGATGATAGAGGGAGTCGAGGATGAGTTAGGAAAACGTCGTCGTGTTTTTGGCTTCTTGACAGAGGCTTCTCAAAAGCCTTTGTACCCTGGATTCTCCGGAGTGGAAGAGTATTGATAGGTTGCATAAGACTCTTGGGGATGAGGTTCGTAATTTAAGGCTCGGACTGTGTACGGATGGAATGAACCCATTCGACAATCTTAGTTCTCAACATAGTACTTGGCCGGTACTTTTTGCCACCTTGGTTGTGTATGAAGCGTAAGTACATTATGCTTTCGCTTCTAATCTGGGGTACTAAACAACCTGGCAATGACATAGATGTATATCTTGCTCCTCTCATTAAGGATTTGAGAAAGATGTGGGATGAAAGCGTTTCAGTGTTTGATGCATATATTAATGAGGAGTTCAGCTTGCGTGCAATGCTTTTATGCACCATTAATGATTTTCCGGTATATGGCAACTTATCGGGGTATAAAAACAAAGGGAAGAAAGCATGCCCAATATGTATCGATGACATGGAATCCATGTGGATTCCTAAATGCAACGGTTATGAGGTTTATGAACAGGTTAAGGGAGTTGAGACTGTATTTGGTAAAACGAGGCAAGTGCAAGGGGGTGAAGACTGATTATGGAAAAAAGAATCAATCTTTTGGAAGCTTCCATATTGGAGATATCTACAGGTTAGGCATTGTCTTGACGTTATGCATATAGAGAAAAATGTATGCGATGCCATACTCGGGACTCTCATGAACATTCCGGGTAAGACAAAGGATGTTAAGGCCGTGCGAGATTGGTTTGAATGTAAGGGTCTTCGTCCGGAGTTCTGGGTACATCTTAAGGTGAGTAAGAAAAGAAATAAAGCTGATGAAGTTGGTGGCAGTAAGAAGAAGATGAGTAATGAAAAAGTTTATTTGCCTCCAGCTTGCTACTCATTGTCCAAAACAGAGAAGCGGACATTTTGTGAGTGTTTGTATGGCATTAAGGTTCCGTCTGGGTACTCATCCAACATGAAGAGATTTGTGAGCCTAAATGGTGAGCTGAAGTTGGGAAGTATGAAATCTCACGATTGCCGTGTAATGATGCAAGTGTTCTTACCAGTTGCAATCCGTGGAATACTACTAAAACATGTGAGATATGCTCTTACCGAGCTATGTTCGTTCTTCAACACAATTTGTAGTAAAGTTCTTGATCCCTTTAAACTTGATGCACTTCAACTCGACATGATTGTAACTTTATGCAAGTTTGAGATGTATTTTCCAACTTCTTTCTTTGACATAATGGTTCATCTTATTGTCCATCTCATTTGTGAGATCAAACTTTTGGGTCCAGTTTTTTTAAGGTGGTGTTATCCTTTTGAAAGACACATGGGTGTTTTACAAAACAAGGTGAGGAATCTAGCACAACCCGAGGGGAGTATGATTCAAGGCACTGTGAGCGATAAGATTAGTAACTTTATAGCCGAGTATTTGGCCATGGCAAAGCCTATTGGACTTCCCACCTCTAGACATGAAGGAGGGCTTGAGGGAAAAGGAACAATTGGCTCCAAATCGGTCACACCTCCTCAAGATAGCCTTCAACAAGCACACTTATATGTGTTGCATCATATTCCAGAAGATGTTCAATGGGGAGGTTGAGGACCGTGTAGCTCGTCGACCGTTGACCAGTTATGAGGTTTATGAACACGTTAAGGGAGTTGAGACTGTATTTTGTAAAACAGGGCAAGTGCAAGGGGGTGAAGACTGATTATGGAAAAAAGAATCAATCTATTGGAAGCTTCCATATTGGAGAGATCTACAGGTTAGTCATTGTCTTGACGTTATGCTTATAGAGAAAAATGTATGCGATGCCATACTCGGGACTCTCATGAACATGCTGGGTAAGACAAAGGATGTTAAGACCGTGCGAGATTGGTTTGAATGTAAGGGTCTTCGTCCGGAGTTGTGGGCACATGTTAAGGTGAGTAAGAAAAGAAATAGAGATGATGAACTTGGTGGCAGTAACAAGGGAAAGGACGGTAAGAAGAAGATGAGTAATGACAAAGTTTATTTGCGTCCAGCTTGCTACACATTGTCCAAAATAGAAAAGTGGGCATTTTGTGAGTCTTTGTATGGCATTAATGTTTTTTTGAACTCCAGAGCCACATTTCCGAAATGGACAGTAGTAAAGGTATACAACACTATTCGATTTTATGGGTTTTTAAGGTATTTTGGACTTTCGTGCATAAAGTAGCTCAAACTTGGTTTGTTTTGCGCGAAACATGGCACACAATATTATTCGGTATATATTATCGTGTTGAAGTGGTTTGAATTGAAAATCTTATTCATATGCTAGAAATTACGTGTTAAGATGCAATTATAAGGGTTTTTAAGCTTTTTTGGCACTTTCGCGCATAAAGTAGCTCAAATTTGTTTTTTTTTTCATGAAACTTGGAACACAACACTATTTGGTATATATTATTTTGTTGAAGGGTTTTAGAATTGAAATTCATAGTCACAAGCTAGAAAATACGTGTTAAGTTGCAATTTTATGGGTTATTAAGCTTTTTTGGCACTTTCTTGCATAAAGTAGCTCAAACTTGGTTTGTTTTGCACGAAACTTGTCACACAACACTATTTGATATATATTATTGTGTTGAAGTGGTTAGAATTGAAAATGATAGTCATATGCTAGAAATTACATGTTAAGTTGTGATTTTATGGGTTTTAAGCTTTTTTAGCACTTTCGCGCATAAAGTAACTCAAACTTGGTTTGTTTTGCACGAACCTTGGCACACAACACTATTTGGTACATATAATTGTGTTGAAGTGGTTAGAATTGAAAATCATAGTCATATGTTAGAAATTACGTTTTATGTTGCGATTTTATGGATTTTTAAGTTTTTGTGGCACTTTCGCGCTTAAAGTAGCTCAAACTTTGTTTGTTTTGCACGAAACTTGGCACACAACACTATTTGGTATATATTATTGTGTTGAAGTGGTTAGAATTGAAAATCATGGTTATATGCTAGAAATTACGTGCTATGTTGCGATTTTATGGGTTAATAAGCTTTTTTGGCACTAAAATCTATTTTCTCTTAGTGCTTTCGATAAGCTTATAATACCGTTGATTGCGGCTACTACACTCTCAAATATATGGACGATATCTTACAATCCGTGAAGGATGTTGGAGTCGAAAACATAGATGCCGTAAGTATTTGTTACGTTCTTAAATTATAATATATATTATATATTTACTATTATTGGTAAAATCTAATGTTTACGTATCTTTTAATTTTATATTGTATTATAGGTTTTATACGACATTCCAAAGGAAACACGCCCTTTGAGAGATGGGAAATGCACGAATTGAAAGACAAGATTGACGCGTATCTTGCTATTTTTTGTTCTTGGTAAATAATCTATAGGAAGCAATTTTTTAAATATTTTGAGCTGACCCACTTGAAGATGTCTCACGATGAGACGACCTCAATAAAGAATTAAAATTATATATTTTAAAATTAAATAATTATAAATGTTTGACCCAATAGTAAAAAGGGACAATATCTCGAGGATAATTATTTTCTATAATTATCTCATGTTCTAACATCGCTTCTTAATTTTATTATCATGCTTCGATCACTAATTTAAAATTGATTCCATGTTGATTTCGTTTATAATTTAACAAACCCCAAATTAGAGTATATATTAAATAAGTAGTTTGTAACTCCTTAATTTGAATACAAGGAAATTACAAACAGCTATTTCAAAATTACTCTTTTATTCACAAAGTTTTGTAGAATATCAACAAGTTTTAAATTAATTTTTTAAAACAATTATCAAGAACAAAAACAAATAAAACAATTGTTAATAAGATGAGATAAGATGCGGGAATCGAGTTTTGTCGAAGTTAGAATAAATATTATTTTCTTTCAGGTAAGATCCCGATATCTATTCTTACCTAAATTCATGTCGCTCTTCCTACCATAAAAAGAAGAAAAAAGATAAAAGGCAAATTTAATCGAGATACAAGATTAAAGAGTGAGCAATATAGGCCCCCAACAATGTCTATTTGAAATAATATTACATCAACAACTTGGCCGGCCAGCTTGGATAAAATCCATTGTGTATTTATTGTCATAAGTGAAAATATTCTCCTAGAATTAAGATTAAATAAATAAACCCTCTTATTAATTCAATTAGATTAGCAATATTTGAAATTATCACACACATTTGTATACTATAGAGTAAAGTTAAAATCGAAATCCAATATCATACGTTTGATCAATTGATCATCATGAATTATATACGAGGATATTCTTGATGTATATGTATATAATTTTAAAAATTAATATAAAAATTTTTAAATTATTTTAATATTAATATTAAAATAAATAAGTATATATATAAATTTAAAGTAAATAAGAAAAATACTTTAAAAAATTCAATTATAAAAAGTCTAATGTCCCCTATGTAAAATGAAAGGTAAAATTCAAGTCAAACAAGTTATCATTGGTCATAGCCACTGAAATTCGGCAACTTACTTAAAATGCTTATGTTTTATGATTATAATGATTATAATTCGTAAAAAAAATATTCAAATATGTTGCTTCTATTAGGGGTGAAACTTATTTGGCCTAAAATCGAAAACGAAATCAACTTAAACCGAATAAGAAATTTGGTTTGACTTTTTTTAATATAATTTGAATTTGGATTGAAATTTCATAAACCGAAATTTTACAATTTGGATTTGGTTTCATAGGATGGGAACCGAAAAAACCGAATGTACACTGAAATTTCTGAAATAAAGACTATTTTCTTTTGTTTTATGTCCAAAATAAAAGTATAAGTGCTCAATTTTTAAAAAATTAGATAGCCCAAACAAAAGCCCAAAACTCCTAAATCATTTAACCTAAGTGAATCCCTACTTTCTCATTCACACGTATTCTAACATTCCCAACCAAAACCCTAAGAATATTTCCCCTTTTTACTCCTTCAGTTTCCTTTTCTACCCAAAAAATTGAGAGAGAGTATGTGAGTGAAGAAAAAACTTAAATTCTTTAACAATAGTGACCACAATTCTTCAATATTAACATGGTACCACCTATGTTTCGTTCAACAATGGCGCCAGCAACACCTACATTATCATCGTTCATCAATACCCTCACCGTAATCTTTTTATCAACGCCTTCACCGTCATCTTTCATCAACGTCTTCACCGTCATCTTTCGTTAACATCAATGGTTTTTGTCAAGTACTTTTCATTGTTCAATTTTTATATTTTAGAATATTTTGTTCTGGTTTTCTCCTTTTCCATTTTTAACTGTATATATTTATCTTTTTATTTTTTAAATGGATATGTATTTCTATGATTTTTGTACTTTTCATTATTTCATATTTATTTCTTTTTATTCATTTTGGAACAATGTTGTTATTGTGATTTATGAGATCTTAGAGATAATGGATATTAGATATTATAGTTTTATACATTCGATTTATTCGGTGTTGTTCGATTCAGTATGAAGAATTTAGGTTCGGTGTGATTTGGTTTTGAAAAAATTCTATTTGGATTTGAACTTGAGATGTGAAAACCAAATTTAGTTTGGTTTGATTTGGTTTTATCACAAAATTGAACCGAAAATCGAATTTACACCCCTATCTGCTGTGGTTGCGTGGCTGGGCTGGTTGCAGGATGTTGGGTGTTAGGGGTTAGAAACTGGACACAATAAGTATAAGGATATTTAGGAATGAAACTAATGAAGGGATGCAAGTCTCTGTATATTATGAGAAGAAGAGCAAGTACACTATACATAGGCTTATACAAGAAGATCGATGACGTGACACTATATACAAAGCAACCTAATAACAAACTATATTAAAGAATAAGTTATGAATAATAGTATGCTCAACATCCCCTCGCAAGCTTGGGGTTGTAGGAGACATCCCAAGCTTGGACTAGTAAAGGGAAAAATTTGGTGGAAGGCACCATTTTAGTGAGAGTATCCGCAAGTTGGTCGTGAGTGGGAATATAACGAAGTTGGATGAGCCCCTCCAATACTTTTTCCCAGGTGATGTGACAGTCGATCTTAATATGTTTAGCCCATTGATGGAGGACTAGATTATGAGCTATTTGGAGGGCGGATTGATTATCACATGCAAGTGTAACTGGCTGAAGATTTTGAACACCCAAATCTTCGAGTAAGCGAACTAGCCATGTAATTTCAGACGCCACAGCCGCCATTGACCGATATTCCGCTTTAGCTGATGACTTGGATACTGTGTGTTATTTCTTCGATTTCCAACTCACTGGAGAAGTTGCAAGGAGGATGAGATAGCCCATGACTGATCTTCTAGTGTCTAAGCACGCACCCCAATCTGAATCGAAATAGGCATGTAGGCGAAGTTGGTCAGAAACATTGACCATATTACCTTGCCCAGACATAGTAGCATCGTAGTATAAGGTGTGTTGTAGGGCTTGGTAATGATCCACTGTTTGAGACTGCATGTATTGACTTAGTGATTTCATTATCAACGCTAGATTAGGACCCGTGTTTATGAGAAAATTCAACTTTTCAACAAGACACCTGTATTCCGTAGCATTAGAATAAAGAGGAAAACAATTATTTTGCAATTTTAAATGAAGGGGAAGGGGTGTGGCGATATTGTGAAAATCAATAATGCCACAGTCGCGAAGGAGATCATTTGTGAATTTTCTATAGATGAGAGCAATGCTATCATTGAGGTAGGTACCCTCAAGACCGAGAAAAAAATGCAATTTTCCCAGATCTTTAATACTAAATATTCTATGTAAATAAGACTTCAAGGACTGCATATCAGAGATGTTATTGCTTGTTAGGATAATATCTTCAACGTAAATGGCAACAATGGTAAAGCAAGTAGTATTTTTCCTAATAAAAAGAGAAGAGTCAAAGTGAGAATAAACAAAACCTTTGTTTAGCATTTCTGTTGTGAGTCTAGAAAAACCATTGGCGAGAGGCTTGCTTTAAACCACTGAGAGATTTATTGAGCCAGCAACCTTGGTAGAGGGAGCAAGGAGACCATCTAAAATTTTCATATATACCTCTTCTAACAAATCGCCATGAAGGAAGGCGTTATTAATGTCTAATTGGAACAAATGCGATATTCTATGGGCAACAAGTGCAAGGAGCTTTGTAATGTTCTAAGGTTCCATCAGAGAGGAGTTAAACTTTGTATACCCATTTAGAACCTATAGATTTCATACCAGGGGGAAGGGGAACAAGGTCTTATGTGTGATTGTGAGCAAGAGTATCAAGCTCTGGTTGCATAGCATGTCGCCAGTCAGGATCTTTTGTAGTATCATGGTAACAGGATCTGGTAATATGAAGTTGAGAGGAAGAGGAAAGATCATGGAACGTGACAAGATTACAAACAAAATAAGTCAAGTGGGAGGAAGGTTTATGATCCCTTATGGATCATCTAGGGAGGGCAGGGCTAGGCTACATAGGTGGGACAATAGGTGCATTATTTAATGTAAGGTTACTGTTGGGTAGAGTAGGTGTGCAGGTGGGGAAAGAAGTAGGTGTAGGGGGAGGTAGGGATAAGGTGTTGGGTAAATCATTAAGTGTACATGAGTTGTCATTTTCAAGGTTGGAAAGAGTTGAATGTAAGGCTTCAAAAGGGGTCAAGGGACCATTGGATAAGTAGGAAGGAGTGAAAAATGTGGTTTCACTTTCTATATCAGAAGAGCAAAAGTTAAAGTATCATCAAAGGATAAAGGGAATCAGGTAAATTAGGGGGAGTAGAGGATGTAGGTAGCTAAAAGTAGAAAAAGGAGATGAAAATTTTTGAATATTATGGTAAGGAAAATACTTTTCATGAAAGTAGACATCTCCGGAGATTAAAATTTGTTTGCTTCTAATATTAAAAACTTTGTACCCTTTTTGAGTATGGGGATACCCTAGAAATATGCAAGATTCAGCTCTAGGATCAAACTTTGTTCTACCTTATATAATTATAGAAACATAACATAGTCAATCATATGTTTTAAGATGGGAATTATGAGGAGCATGACCAAAAATTTTTCATAGGGAGCTATACTTCCTAAAACAGTCAAAGGGAGACGATTTAGTAAATAAGCTGCATATAAAACAGAGTGACCCCAAAATTCAAAAGGTAAATTTGATTGAAAAGATGAGGCACACGCTGTTTCGATTAAATATTTATGTTTTCGTTCAATCACCCATTCAGTTAGGGGGTGTCACGACAACTAAATTGATGAATAATGCCTTTACTATGATAAAGATTTAACATATTCCCAGCATATAATTCTTGAGCATTGTCGGTGGGAACATATTTAACATTAGTGTGGAATTGGGTGTGAATGTAATTGAAAAACTGATCTAAAATCGAAACATAATTGTTTTTGTTTTATATGAGATATATCCAAGTAACTTTGGTGTAGTCATCCATAATAGTAAGGAAAAAATTACAACCATTATGAGTTTTATGGGAGTAGGGGCCCCAAGTATCAACATATAAAAGTTCAAAAGCAAATGAAGTATTGGTGCTATTAATAGGAAAGTTGCGTCTATGCTGCCTAATAGCTGGACAAATAGTACAAAAAAAAAAACCTTTCTTTCACATGACCAATATTAATCTCAAGGTGAAGCAATTTAATCTTGAAGAATGAGGCATGTCCTAATTGTAGGTGCAAAATTTTGGCAAGCTCATCAAGACTAGAGGAGGAGACACCAATTAAAGGAGTAGAGCAAGTTGGAGAAGCCAAAGATGATAGAGTATTATCCAAAGTTTAATAAAGACCATGGAGCATTTTACGAAGAGGTAAAGAGCTTCTCATTAATTGGTCCTGGATAAAACAAGAGGACTTAGAAAATACAACAGAAATTACACGATTCTTACAAAGTTGAGATACAAAAATTAGATTAAATTGGAATTAGGGAACATACAACACATTTTGGAGATGTAAGGTATTATTTAAGTGAATTTCTCCAATGGTAGTGATGATAAATTTTCGACCATCAGGGATTTTTATGTGATTATGAAGTGAGAAACATCTTTATAGTTGGTAAAAAGAAGAAAGATTATTGCACATGTAAATGGTAGCACCACTGTCCACGATCCAAAAAGAATCGGAAACAGTAGAGACAAGGCTATTACCTGCGAAATTGAATAAATAATCGTGGGGCCATACGGGAAGGTGGGAGATCCAAAAGAAAGCCCATTTGACCAACAGTCAAAGTCCACTTGTAAAGGTCAAGGGGTGTTTTGGTAATATGATGCAAATTACTTAAATAAACAAATTAATTGAGTAAATAGTACCATGACAAATTGTTTAATTTAATACCTGTTGTGAGAATCAGAAAAATAGCTAATATGATTCTTTTGTTGCTAACTTTTTTCTCCATTCGAAAATGAAAATAATTTGTTATAATCAAATGGGTTATGCAATATGGATTTTTAGGTGTAGCTTTGTTGTTTGGGTATGTAATTGTCTTTTCCATCATATATATAGTAGTGGATCGTAGACAAAGAGCCACCTAATAAACTTAAATCTATTATTTATGATTTTTTAACATAATTTTATGATTGTATCTAAGTTAGAAATTATGTCCTCATAAGTTATGTCCCTTTATTCATCAATTATGTCCTCATAAGTTAGAAACGATCAAACATAATTTTATGATTGTATCTAAATGACTAATTCAACTTGATCGTAACCTAATAGAATTAATTAGAGAATTTATCTCATTGTTATTAATCAAAGGAAGATTTTTAATTAATTAACCCCTCTTTTAAAATAGATTTGAAATTATGTAATATCAATAAAGACAAAAAATCCAATTTTAATCGACTCAAAATATTAAAATGAAAATCAAACCCACGAAAATTCAAGGTATAATTTTCATTTTGATTTTGTAAATTAGGTTTAAATTTATTATAATTTATGAATGTGTATGCAGTTGTTGTTTTTAAGTTTTAAATTTATCATACATTTCATGTTTTGTTATATTTTTAAGTATTTTCTTATGTGTATGTAATTGTGGTTTTTAAGTTTTAAATATCATAATTTTTTCATAGTTTGTAAATTAGGTTTACTTAGGGTTGTTTATGTTTAAATTTATTTATTATTTGGATTAAAACAATCTCCATGTTAGAATATACATATTTTTTGAACAAATTATAGATTATGATGGTTTATTATTAATATTGTAAATTACGGTTAAATGAATGATTATCACTTAATTTTGCGGTTAATTAGAGTTCGTTAAGTATATATGTTAAAAGTTGTTGTTAATTTTGTTTTAAATTAATTAATCACACTAATTAGGATGACAAAAGATCGTTCTTGAAAATATGGAAGTATTGAATCCTTAGAATTTATTGATGGCGTATTAGAATTTTGTAGTATTGCGGTTCAACATCAAGTTAGGACGGGGGGAGTCGGTTTATATTGCCCATGTGTCACTTGTGGCAATGTATCAAACATAGATGGTGTTCATATTCTTAGGGAGCACGTACTTCGACGTGGGTTTAGGCCTCAATATCATGTTTGGGTTTGGCATGGTGAGGAGGGAGTTTACAAAGAGAAAAGTGTTATTGAGGACGCCAATAATGTGGCTGATGTTAATGAGGATGTAGTAGATTATTGTGATGGGTATGAGACAGATGAAGAGAATGTCGATGAGGATGTGGATCGTGTTGATGAGATGATAGAGGGAGTCGAGGATGAGTTAGGAAAACGTCCTCGTGTTTTTAACTTGTTACAGAGGCTTCTAAAAAGCCTTTGTACCCTGGATGTACAAAGTTCACGAAACTAACAACAGTGTTGACAATTTTCAACATTAAGTCAAAGTTCAATTGGAGTGACGCTAGTTTCACAATGTTATTAGAAGCGTTAGGTATGATGCTTCCTGAGGAAAATGAACTTCCAAAGTCGACATATTATGCCAAAAAGCTCATGTGTCCTTTCGGCTTAGAGTACCAGAAGATTCATGCGTGTCCGAATGATTGTGTATTGTATCGAAATGAAAACGAGAACTTAGAAGTGTGTCCTAGGTGTGGCTTATCGTGCTACAAGCGTAAAGGGGCTTGGGATGCTAAACGGCCCCCGGCTAAGGTATTGTGGTATCTTCCAATAATACTTAGATTGCAGATAGGGTGAAGAAAGGTCACTTGCTCACACATCCATCTGATTCTCCGGAGTGGAATAGTATTGATAGGTTGCATAAGACTTTTGGGGATAAGGTTCGTAATTTAAGGCTCGGACTGTGTACGGATAGAATGAACCCATTCGGCAATCTTAGTTCTCAACATAATACTTGGCCGATACTGTTAGTGATCTATAATTTGCCACCGTGGTTGTGTATGAAGTGTAAGTACATTATGCTTTTGCTTCTTATCTCGGGTCCTAAACAACCTGGCGATGACATAGATTTATATCTTGCACCTCTCGCTGAGGATTTGAGAAAGATATGGGATGAAGGCGTTTCCGTGTTTGATGCATATGCTAATGAGGAGTTCACCTTGCGTGCAATGCTTTTATGCACCGTTAATGATTTTACGGCATATGACAACTTATCGGGGTATAAGAACAAAGGGAAGAAATCATGCCCAATATGTATCGATGACATGGAATCCACGTGGATTTCTAAGTGCAAACACGTATTCATGCACCATCGAAAGCTCCTCCCACGAGACCACTAATATCGTAAGAAGAAGAAGATGTTCAACGGGGAGGTTGAGGACCGTGTAGCTCGTCGACCGTTGACCGGTTATGAGGTTTATGAATAGGTTAAGGGAGTTGAGATTGTATTTAAAAAAACAAGGCAAGTGCAAGGGGGTGAAGACCGATAATGAAAAAAAGAATCAATCTTTAGGAAGCTTCCATATTGGAGAGATCTACAGGTTAGGCATTGTCTTGACGTTATGCATATAGAGAAAAATGTATGCAATGCCATACTCGGGACTCTCGTGAACATTTCGGGTAAGACAAAGGATGTTAGGGCCGTGCGAGATTGGTTTGAATGTAAGGGTCTTCGTCCGGAGTTGTGGGCACATGTTAAGGTGAATAAGAAAAGAAATAGAGTTGATGAAGTTGGTGGCAGTAAGAAGAAGATTAGTAATGACAAAGTTTATTTGCCTCCAGCTTGCTACACATTGTCCAAAGCAAAGAAGCGGACATTTTGTGAGTGTTTGTATGGCATTAAGGTTCCGTCTGGGTACTCATCCAACATGAAGAGATTTGTGAGCCTAAATGGTGAGCTGAAGTTGGAAATCATGAAATCTCACGATTGCCATGTAATGATGCAAGTGTTCTTACCAATTGCAGTCCGTGGAATACTGCTAAAACATGTGAGATATTCTATTACCGAGCTATGTTCGTTCTTCAACACAATTTGTAGTAAAGTTCTTGATCCCTTTAAACTTGATGCACTTCAACTCGACATGATTATAACTTTATGCAAGTTTGAGATGTATTTTCCACCTTCTTTCTTTGACATAATGGTTCATCTTATTATCCATCTCGTTCGTGAGATCAAGCTTTTGGGTCCAGTTTTTTTAAGGTGGTGTTATCCTTTTGAAAGACACATGGATGTTTTACAAAACAAGGTGAGGAATCCAGCACAACCCGAGAGGAGTATGATTCAAGGCACTGTGAGCGATGAGATTAGTAACTTTATAGCCGAGTATTTGGCCATGGCAAAGCCTATTGGACTTCCCACCTCTACACATGAAGGAAGGCTTGAGGAAAAAGGAACAATTGGCTCCAAATCGGTTACACCTCCTCGAGACAGCCTTTTGCAAGCACACTTGTATGTGTTGCATCATATTCCTGAAGATGTTCAATGGGGAGGTTGAGGACCGTGTAGCTCGTCGACCGTTGACCAGTTATGAGGTTTATGAAAAGGTTAAGGGAGTTGAGACTGTATTTTGTAAAACAGGGCAAGTGCAAGGGGGTGAAGACCGATTATGGAAAAAAGAATCAATCTATTGGAAGCTTCCATATTGGAGAGATCTACAGGTTAGTCATTGTCTTGACGTTATGCTTATAGAGAAAAATGTATGCGATGCCATACTCGGGACTCTCATGAACATTCTGGGTAAGATAAAGGATGTTAAGGCCGTGCGAGATTGGTTTGAATGTAAGGGTCTTCGTCCGGAGTTGTGGGCACATGTTAAGGTGAGTAAGAAAAGAAATAGAGATGATGAAGTTGGTGGCAGTAACAAGGGAAAGGACGGTAAGAAGAAGATGAGTAATGACAAAGTTTATTTGCGTCCAGCTTGCTACACATTGTCCAAAGTAGAAAAGCGGGAATTTTGTGAGTCTTTGTATGGCATTAATGTTTTTTTGAACTCCAGAGCCACATTTCCGAAATGGACAGTAGTAAAGGTATACAACACTATTCGATTTTATGGGTTTTTAAGGTATTTTGGACTTTCGTGCATAAAGTAGCTCAAACTTGGTTTGTTTTGTGCGAAACATGGCACACAATATTATTCGGTATATATTATTGTGTTGAAGTGGTTTGAATTGAAAATCTTAGTCATATGCTAGAAATTACGTGTTAAGATGCGATTATAAGGGTTTTTAAGCTTTTTTGGCACTTTCGCGCATAAAGTAGCTCAAATTTGTTTTTTTTTCATGAAACTTGGAACACAACACTATTTGGTATATATTATTGTGTTGAAGGGTTTTAGAATTGAAATTCATAGTCATAAGCTAGAAAATACGTGTTAAGTTGCAATTTTATGGGTTATTAAGCTTTTTTGGCACTTTCTTGCATAAAGTAGCTCAAACTTGGTTTGTTTTGCACGAAACTTGTCACACAACACTATTTGGTATATATTATTGTGTTGAAGTGGTTATAATTGAAAATGATAGTCATATGCTAGAAATTACATGTTAAGTTGCGATTTTATGGGTTTTAAGCTTTTTTAGCACTTTCGCGCATAAAGTAACTCAAACTTGGTTTGTTTTGCACGAACCTTGGCACACAACACTATTTGGTACATATTATTGTGTTGAAGTGGTTAGAATTGAAAATCATAGTCATATGTTAGAAATTACGTTTTATGTTGCGATTTTATGGATTTTTAAGTTTTTGTGGCACTATCGCGCATAAAGTAGCTCAAACTTGGTTTGTTTTGCACGAAACTTGGCACACAACACTATTTGGTATATATTATTGTGTTGAAGTGGTTAGAATTGAAAATCATGGTTATATACTAGAAATTACGTGCTAAGTTGCGATTTTATGGGTTAATAAGCTTTTTTGGCACTAAAATCTATTTTCTCTTAGTGCTTTCGATAAGCTTATAATACCATTGATTGCGGCTACTACACTCTCAAATATATGGACGATATCTTACAATCCGTGAAGGAAGTTGGAGTCGAAAACATAGATGCCGTAAGTATTTGTTACGTTCTTAAATTATAATATATATTATATATTTACTATTATTGGTAAAATCTAATGTTTACGTATCTTTTAATTTTATATTGTATTATAGGTTTTATACGACATTCCAAAGGAAACACGCCCTTTGAGAGATGGGGAAATGCACGAATTGAAAGACAAGATTGCCGCGTATCTTGCTAATTTTTGTTCTTGCTAAATAATCTATAGGAAGCAATTTTTTAAATATTTTGAGCTGACCCACTTGAAGATGTCTCACGATGAGAGAACCTCAATAAAGAATTAATATTATATATTTTAAAATTAAATAATTATAAATCTTTGACCCAATAGTAATAAGGGACAATATCTCGAGGATAATTATTTTCTATAATTATCTCATGTTCTAACATCGCTTCTTAATTTTAAAATCATGCTTCGATCACTAATTTAAAATTGATTCCATGTTGATTTCGTTTATAATTTAACAAACCCCAAATTAGAGTATATATTAAATAAGTAGTTTGTAACTCCTTAATTTGAATACAAGGAAATTACAAACAGCTATTTCAAAATTACTCTTTTATTCACAAAGTTTTGTAGAATATCAACAAGTTTTAAATTAATTTTTTAAAACAATTATCAAGAACAAAAACAAATAAAACAATTGTTAATAAGATGAGATAAGATGCGGGAATCGAGTTTTGTCGAAGTTAGAATAAATATTATTTTCTTTCAGGTAAGATCCCGATATCTATTCTTACCTAAACTCATGTCGCTCTTCCTACCCTAAAAAGAAGAAAAAAGATAAAAGGCAAATTTAATCGAGATACAAGATTAAAGAGTGAGCAATATAGGCCCCCAACAATGTCTATTTGAAATAATATTACATCAACAACTTAGCCGGCCAGCTTGGATAAAATCCATTGTGTATTTATTGTCATAAGTGAAAATATTCTCCTAGAATTAAGATTAAATAAATAAACCCTCTTATTAATTCAATTAGATTAGCAATATTTGAAATTGTCACACACATTTGTATACTATAGAGTAAAGTTAAAATCGAAATCCAATATCATACGTTTGATCAATTGATCATCATGAATTATATACGAGGATATTCTTGATGTATATGTATATAATTTTAAAAATTAATATAAAAATTTTTAAATTATTTTAATATTAATATTAAAATAAATAAGTATATATATAAATTTAAAGTAAATAAGAAAAATACTTTAAAAAATTCAATTATAAAAAGTCTAATGTCCCCTATGTAAAATGAAAGGTAAAATTCAAGTCAAACAAGTTATCATTGGTCATAGCCACTGAAATTCGGCAACTTAGTTAAAATGCTTATGTTTTATGATTATAATGATTATAATTCGTAAAAAAAATATTCAAATATGTTGCTTCTATTAGGGGTGAAACTTATTTGGCCTAAAATCGAAAACGAAATCAACTTAAACCGAATAAGAAATTTGGTTTGACCTTTTTTAATATAATTTGAATTTGGATTGAAATTTCATAAACCGAAATTTTACAATTTGGATTTGGTTTCATAGGATGGGAACCGAAAAAACCGAATGTACACTGAAATTTCTGAAATAAAGACTATTATCTTTTGTTTTATGCCCAAAATAAAAGTATAAGTGCTCAATTTTTAAAAAATTAGATAGCCCAAACAAAAGCCCAAAACTCCTAAATCATTTAACCTAAGTGAAACCCTACTTTCTCATTCACACGTATTCTAACATTCCCAACCAAAACCCTAAGAATATTTCCCCTTTTTACTCCTTCAGTTTCCTTTTTTACCCAAAAAATTGAGAGAGAGTGTGTGAGTGAAGAAAAAACTTAAATTCTTTAACAATAGTGACCACAATTCTTCAATATTAACATGGTACCACCTATGTTTCGTTCAACAATGGCGCCAACAACACCTACATTGTCATCGTTCATCAATACCTTCACCGTAATCTTTTTATCAACGCCTTCACCGTCATCTTTCATCAACGTCTTCACCGTCATCTTTCATTAACATCAATGGTTTTTGTCAAGTACTTTTAATTGTTCAATTTTTGTATTTTAGAATAATTTTTTTTTGGTTTTTTCCTTTCCCATTTTTAACTCTATTTATTTATCTTTTTATTTTTTAAATGGATATGTATTTCTATGATTTTTGTACTTTTCATTATTTCATATTTATTTCTCTTTTTTCATTTTGGAACAATGTTGTTATTGTGATTTGTGAGATTTTAGAGATAATAGATATTAGATATTATAGTTTTATACATTCGGTTTATTCGGTGTTGTTCAATTCAGTATGAAGAATTTAGGTTTGGTGTGATTTGGTTTTGAAAAAATTCAATTTGGATTTGAACTTGAGATGTGAAAACCAAATTTAGTTTGGTTTGATTTGGTTTATCACAAAATTGAACCGAAAATCGAATTTACACCCCTATCTACTGTGGTGTGGGCGTGGCTGGGCTGGTTGCAGGATGTTGGGTGTTAGGGTATAGAAACTGGACACAATAAGTATAAGGATATTTAGGAATGAAACTAATGAAGGGATGCAAGTCTCTGTATATTATGAGAAGAAGAGCAAGTACACTATACATAGGCTTATACAAGAAGATCGATGACGTGACACTATATACAAAGCAACCTAATAACAAACTATATTAAAGAATAAGTTATGAATAATAGTATGCTCAACATCCCCCCGCAAGCTTGGGGTTGTAGGAGACATCCCAAGCTTGGACTAGTAAAGGGAAAAATTTGGTGGAAGGCACCATTTTAGTGAGAGTATCCGCAAGTTGGTCATGAGTGGGAATATAACGAAGTTGGATGAGCCCCTCCAATACTTTTTCCCAGGTGATGTGACAGTCGATCTTAATATGTTTAGCCCATTGATGGAGGACTAGATTATGAGCTATTTGGAGGGCGGATTGATTATCACATGCAAGTGTAACTGGCTGAAGATTTTGAACACCCAAATCTTCGAGTAAGCGAACTAGCCATGTAATTTCAGACGCCACAGCCGGCATTGCCCGATATTCCGCTTTAGCTGATGACTTGGATACTGTGTGTTATTTCTTCGATTTCCAACTCACTGGAGAAGTTGCAAGGAGGATGAGATAGCCCATGACTGATCTTCTAGTGTCTAAGCACGCACCCCAATCTGAATCGAAATAGGCATGTAGGCGAAGTTGGTCAGAAACATTGACCATATTACCTTGCCCAGACATAGTAGCATCGTAGTATAAGGTGTGTTGTAGGGCTTGGTAATGATCCACTGTTTGAGACTGCATGTATTGACTTAGTGATTTCATTATCAACGCTAGATTAGGACCCGTGTTTGTGAGAAAATTCAACTTTTCAACAAGACACCTGTATTCCGTAGCATTAGAATAAAGAGGAAAACAATTATTTTGCAATTTTAAATGAAGGGGAAAGGGTGTGGCGATATTGTGAAAATCAATAATGCCACAGTCGCGAAGGAGATCATTTGTGAATTTTCTATAGATGAGAGCAATGCTATCATTGAGGTAGGTACCCTCAAGACCAAGAAAAAAATGCAATTTTCCCAGATCTTTAATACTAAATATTCTATGTAAATAAGACTTCAAGGACTACATATCAGAGATGTTATTGCTTGTTAGGATAATATCTTCAACGTAAATGGTAACAATGGTAAAGCAAGTAGTATTTTTCCTAATAAAAAGAGAGGAGTCAAAGTGAGAATAAACAAAACCTTTGTTTAGCATTTCTGTTGTGAGTCTAGAAAAACCATTGGCGAGAGGCTTGCTTTAAACCACTGAGAGATTTATTAAGCCAGCAACCTTGGTAGATGGAGCAAGGAGACCATCTAAAATTTTCATATATACCTCTTCTAACAAATCGCCATGAAGGAAGGCGTTATTAATGTCTAATTGGAACAAATGCGATATTCTATGGGCAACAAGTGCAAGGAGCTTTGTAATGTTCTAAGGTTCCATCAGAGAGGAGTTAAACTTTGTATACCCATTTAGAACCTATAGATTTCATACCAGGGGGAAGGGGAACAAGGTCTTATGTGTGATTGTGAGCAAGAGTATCAAGCTCTGGTTGCATAGCATGTCGCCAGTCAGGATCTTTTGTAGTATCATGGTAACAGGATCTGGTAATATGAAGTTGAGAGGAAGAGGAAAGATCATGGAACGTGACAAGATTACAAACAAAATAAGTCAAGTGGGAGGAAGGTTTATGATCCCTTATGGATCATCTAGGGAGGGCAGGGCTAGGCTACATAGGTGGGACAATAGGTGCATTGTTTAATGTAAGGTTACTGTTGGGTAGAGTAGGTGTGCAGGTGGGGAAAGAAGTAGGTGTAGGGGGAGGTAGGGATAAGGTGTTGGGTAAATCATTAAGTGTACATGAGTTGTCATTTTCAAGGTTGGAAAGAGTTGAATGTAAGGCTTCAAAAGGGGTCAAGGGACCATTGGATAAGTAGGAAGGAGTGAAAAATGTGGTTTCACTTTCTATATCAGAAGAGCAAAAGGTAAAGTATCATCAAAGGATAAAGGGAATCGGGTAAATTAGGGGGAGTAGAGGATGTAGGTAGCTAAAAGTAGAAAAAGGAGATGAAAAATTTTGAATATTATGGTAAGGAAAATACTTTTCATGAAAGTAGACATCTCCGGAGATTAAAATTTGTTTGCTTCTAATATTAAAAACTTTGTACCCTTTTTGAGTATGGGGATACCCTAGAAATATGCAAGATTCAGCTCTAGGATCAAACTTTGTTCTACCTTATATAATTATAGAAACATAACATAGTCAATCATATGTTTTAAGATGGGAATTATGAGGAGCATGACCAAAAATTTTTCATAGGGAGCTATACTTCCTAAAACAGTCAAAGGGAGACGATTTAGTAAATAAGCTGCATATAAAACAGAGTCACCCCAAAATTCAGAAGGTAAATTTGATTGAAAAGATGAGGCACACGCTGTTTCGATTAAATATTTATGTTTTCGTTCAATCACCCATTCAGTTAGGGGGTGTCACGACAACTAAATTGATGAATAATGCCTTTACTATGATAAAGATTTAACATATTCCCAGCATATAATTCTTGAGCATTGTCGGTGGGAACATATTTAACATTAGTGTGGAATTGGGTGTGAATGTAATTGAAAAACTGATCTAAAATCGAAACATAATTGTTTTTGTTTTATATGAGATATATCCAAGTAACTTTGGTGTAGTCATCCATAATAGTAAGGAAAAAATTACAACCATTATGAGTTTTATGGGAGTAGGGGCCCCAAGTATCAACATATAAAAGTTCAAAAGCAAATGAAGTATTGGTGCTACTAATAGGAAAGTTGCGTCTATGCTGCCTAATAGCTGGACAAATAGTACAAAAAAAAAACCTTTCTTTCACATGACCAATATTAATCTCAAGGTGAAGCAATTTAATCTTGAAGAATGAGGCATGTCCTAATTGTAGGTGCAAAATTTTGGCAAGCTCATCAAGACTAGAGGAGGAGACACCAATTAAAGGAGTAGAGCAAGTTGGAGAAGCCAAAGATGATAGAGTATTATCCAAAGTTTAATAAAGACCATGGAGCATTTTACGAAGAGGTAAAGAGCTTCTCATTAATTGGTCCTGGATAAAACAAGAGGACTTAGAAAATACAACAGAAATTACACGATTCTTACAAAGTTGAGATACAAAAATTAGATTAAATTGGAATTAGGGAACATACAACACATTTTGGAGATGTAAGGTATTATTTAAGTGAATTTCTCCAATGGTAGTGATGATAAATTTTCGACCATCAGGGATTTTTATGTGATTATGAAGTGAGAAACATCTTTATAGTTGGTAAAAAGAAGAAAGATTATTGCACATGTAAATGGTAGCACCACTGTGCACGATCCAAAAAGAATCGGAAACAGTAGAGACAAGGCTATTACCTGCGAAATTGAATAAATAATCGTGGGGCAACCTATAATCTTGAAGGCTGTCCGGATGATTATCTTATTTGCAAAGGTAAGAAAGGAGATTAGCAAATTGATCAGGAGTAAGGCCAAAAGAGGAACTATCAATAGAAGTGGGGTTGTTGTCAGCAAGAGTGAAGGCAGCAACATGTTGTTTCAATTGTGAGGGCTTTGATTTGTTGGGGTAGCCATCAATCTTGAAACAACGATCAACCAAATGACTAGGGAGTTTCCAATGATCACAAAAATACAGGGGTTTTTTAGAAGAGGAAGGAGGTTTAGTTTTGTCTTGATATGAATATTTATGTTGTCCTCCATAGGGGCTGGTTCTACGTTTTTCAACCACAAAGGCCATAGGGTCAGTGGGTAAATGTGGTGTGCTCACTTCTTTATGGCACTCTTCTTGAAGAATCATGCGATAAGACTCTAACTTAGCTATATTGTTTGTTAAGTTTCATGAAGAAGTGCATGATTCTTTGATCTTATTGAAGATGGAAAAAATTAGCAGCAGGGTTGCAATTACGGTGTTTAAAGAAATCCGATTTGCAAAACCTGACCCGAAATATCCGGTATCCAGTTGTTAAAACCGAATAATTAACCTGAATTGCCAAAAGTGGATATTCTGGACCGGGTACCCGGTTTATAAACCGGATAATCGGCTCGGATTAGGATACCCGGTATCCGATTTTTTGTTTTTTTAAAAAAAAATTAAAGTAAGGCAGTGAGTGAGGTAGCAGCTTGGGATTTCTTATTTCTAAACCAAATTTGTATTCATGTATTGCAGTATTGGTCCTTCATCAACGCCGTCCAGACTCTTCCCTTCTTCAATCTTTATCATCATCAGCACCGTCCTTCATTAGTTCATCACCATCTTCGTCCTTCATCTTTGTCCTTCATCACCATCTTCAGTAATCAGTTTTCATCACCAGACGACAGTGTCAGTCGAGTTCTTCATCTTCTTCACAGGTATTTTACTTAAATTTTAAGTCTTATTCCTAATTTTAGTTGTTTTTAACTTGATTTTTAATATTTTTAATTCAAATTCTGATATTTGTTTGTTCAATTTATTTTCAGACCCTCTTTACGATTTTAAGTTGAAGATCTACATGGATTCTTACCCACCACCATCTGGATTTTCGATAACTTTTTATTATTTTTATTTTTCCATTTATCTTTGATATTTGTTTCTGATATTTGTTTGACTTAAATGCTAGTGTAATATTTTGAATTCAAATTCTGACATCTGTTCAGCTTGTTCAATTTGTTCAATGTTTTTGATGTATATGATGATGGTAGATTATATTTAACTGACATTCTGCTTGTATATGATGATGGTAGATTATGATGATAATTGATGATAATTGATAATCTCTTTTCAATTGATTGTGATGATGGTAGATTCGTAGGCTTTATGATGTTTTTGACGAGGAAAATCAATGTTTTTGATTATTGATGATTGATAATTGATAATTGTGATGATGGTAGGCTTTAATATTCTGTTTTTATATATATCTTGTCCATTATGATGATAATGATAATTGATAATCTCTTTTCAATTGATTGTGATCATGGTAGATTGGTAGGATTTTCTTAACATTACAATAATGGTTACTTAATGTAGTACCAATTCACTTGTATTTATAAAGTTTATCTAGTAAGTGAAAGTGTGAAATAAAGATGTCCTAATTTAAGCTAATGGAAATTCTTTAATATATGTTTTGTATAGAAGATGGGGTCGTCTTTTGATGATAATGGAAATTCACTATCGAATGAAGGAACTCAATTTGAAGAGAGTGTTGATTGCTTTTTCGATAAGGATGAAGATACACGATCACCAATTGAAAAACAGAAAAATCAACGTCGTGCAACAACTGGCACGAGGATTAATAGGTCAAAATTGTGGGATCATTACACAGTTGATGAATTGGATTCAACAATTGCTCATTGTAAGTATTGCAAAAATTCTATTAGTTGTCCTAGCAAAAATGGAACAACTCCTTTGGCTAATCATACTAAAAGATGCAAAAAATATCCTCCAAATTTGGATATGAAGCAAAAGAAAATTGAATTTCATATTACTAGAAGAGTCAATGAGGATGGTAGTGTTGATAGTGTTGGTGTCCGAAATGTGGGAATTTGATTATGATTTGTGTAGGAAAAAACTTGCTACAATGCTTATTGTGGATGAATTTTCTTTTGCTTTTGTTGAACATGAAGGATTTCGTGAGTATTGTAGGGCTTTGAATCCTTTATTTAAGATTCCTTCTCATAGCACTGCCACTAGAGATTGTTATAGTCTTTTCATTGAAAAAAGAAATGAGTTGAAATCGTTTTTTCAAAACTTTAAGTCACGAATTTGTCTAACAACAGACACTTGGACATCGGGGCAAAACTTAAGTTATATGTGTTTGACTTCACATTTTATTGATGATAACTGGAATTTGCAAAAGAAAATCATAAACTTTTGTCCTATTGCTGGTCACAAGGGAATATTTATGGGCAGAGCTGTTGGAAAATGCTTGATTGATTGGGGTTTGAAAAATAACATGACATTGACCGTAGACAATGCAAGTTCAAATGACATAGCGACCAATTACCTTAAGAAAAGACTTAACATTTGGGATACTGGTTTGTTGGAGGGTCAATACCTACATATGAGATGTGCATCACATATTTTGAATTTGATTGTGAAAGATGGTTTGAATGAAGTTGATTTGTCTGTTTTGAAAGTTCGTGCTCTTGTGTAGTATGTAAGGTCTTCTCCTGCTAGGCTTAAAAAGTTTAAAGAATGCATAAAAGAGGAGAAAGAGGAGAGCAAAAGCCTTGTTGTTTTGGATATTGAAACTAGATGGAATTCAACTTATCTAATGCTTGAATCGTCTGCTATCAAATTTAAAAAGTCATTTGCTTCTTTATGCATGAAAGATTCTGCTTTAGTTAAGTTACTTTGGAAGTTTAGTGGTGCTCCTACTGAAGAGGATTGGAAGAAAGTGTCTACTTTCTTACCTTTCTTGAGTGTTTTTTATGATGCAACTTTGAGATTTTCTGCTTCTCGTTATGTAACTTGCAACTCTTATGCACATGAGATTTTTGGGACTAGATCATTGCTTGCCAACAACATGAGTGCCGATGATGAGGATATGAGGAAAATAGCTACCAATATGATGGCGAAATATGACAAATATTATGGAAACATTGATAATATCAATATTTAGTGTCTGTAGTTGTTCTCCTTGACCCTAGGCATAAGTGGAATTATGTTGATTGGATTGTGCGTGCTTCATAGGATGCCACAAAAGCTACTCTCTTGTCACTAAAGATTAAATGGTTTTTCAAAATTTGTTTGCTTCTTATACTTCTTCTATGCCTCCACCAAAGACAAGTGGGGCTACTTCCTCCACTTCCACCTCTTCAACCTCTTCCATTTTTACTCAAAGTGGGACTTAAGGAATGGAGAAGGTAGACCTTCTTGAACTAATGAATTCAAGATATCAAATGGAGACAGGTTGTTCATTAACCAATGTAAACAAAAGTGAGTTGGATAGGTATTTAGAAGATGCATGTGAACTTCATGATTCTAACTTTGAGAGTTTACTATGGTGGAAAGATCAAACAAAAAGATATCTTATTCTTCAAAAGATGGCTAAAGATGTGGTTGCTATACTTATTTCTACCATTGCTTCTGAATCTGCTTTTAGTACTGGTGGTCGTATTCTTGATGATTTTCGAACATCATTGACTCCAAAGATGGCCGAAGCCCTTATTTGCACATAAGATTGGCTTCGTATTTCTAAAACTCCTTTAGCATTAGATGAGAGTTTGCTTGCACTTGAAGAAATGGAGGAAGGTTAGTATAAATTTTGAATTATTTTTCAATTGATTATTTAATATTTAAGAGTAAAAATATTTTTCCTTTAACCTTATATTGTTCGACTGTTTGTGCTCTTGGTTTAGGTAATGCATTAACTTTGGAGCATCCAGAAGTCATAATCGATGAAACCCTTGACGTCGTTGAAGATGATTAATGGAGCTTGAAGTTTCAACTTATAAATTTTGATCGCGTGCTTTTATTTTTTTTAATAGTTAGATGTGTAACTTTATGAGTTTATGGAATCATGGTTGTATTTCAATTAACTAATGATTGTATTGTAACTTTTTGTGACTAATTAAGTTAAGTAAGATTTAGTATTTGAATTATATATAAAAAAATGTTAAAAGAAATAAGGAAAAAAAAATGTTTTTAGAAAATAAACAAAACCGGGTCAGAATTGGATTACAATTTAGGTATCCGAAAAAAAGGGTACTCGGATTTTCGGATCCGGGTCGACCCGGTATCCGATTTTGAACACCTCTAACTGCAATTGCATACAGTCAAGGGAGTGAGATCATTAAGTTCATCCCAAAGGGCTTTTACTCTAGTAAAATAGATGGCAAGAGACATGTTGGGTACTTGAAAAGTGATCAAAAGTTTTTCCTACAAGGAAGATTTTCTGCCAAATCAACCCTCAAGATCTACCCAAATGTCGCGAGCAGTCTTGAAGTACATTATACTCTTGGCAATATAATGATCTAGATTATTAATTAACCATGCGATCATAATCTTGTTACAACGTTGCCAAGTTTGATCATCCGGATAATAAATAGGTGCTTGAGGCAAAAAACCATCAATGAAGCAGATTTTATTTTTTGCATTAAGGCCAATTGTCATGGAATGTTTCCAGTCGGTGAAGCCGGTGCCATCAAAGACAACAGAGACGAGTTTCACGCTTGTAGAATCTGAGGGATGAATAAATAACGACTAGCATGGTTTCAAGTTTGGTCCAAAAGAGGAGGGAAGGGGAGGGTTGAACTGATGTGGAAACATCCATTGAATAGCTTGAGAAAGAAACAAAATAATAGGTGTTAAAAGAATCAAGAAAAAAAATATTTAGAGGAATGAACCTACCTTTGATACCATGTTAGTGGTTAAAAACTAGACACAATCAGTATAATGATATTTAGGAATGAAACTACTGAATAGATGCAAGTCTCTGTATATTATGAGAAGAAGAGCAAGTACTCTATATATAGGCTTATACAAGAAGATAGATGATGTGGCAGTATATACAAAACAACCTAATAACAATTATATTAAAGTATCAGTTATGAATAACCGTATGCTCAACACTGGTTTGTGTGTTGCTGGCTCGATGAGGTGTTGTTGGGCTATTGTTATGGTGCTGGTGGGATGTCTGTTGGATAGCTTTTTTTTTCAGCTGAATTGTGGTTGATAAGTTGATGTTTGGGGCTATTGTTAGGTTGTGGTTTTGGTCTGGGTGTTGTTGGGTAGTGTTGGTTTTTTATAGTGGTGTTTGTGTGTTGATGGTTTTTGTGTTGTGTTTTGGATGATCTTCTTGATCTTTGTTGGATGTTTTTGTTGCTCGAACATGGTCCACTCATATACACTGTTTGGGTGGCTTGTTTTAGTTTAGGGTGGGTTCAATGACTTATTTCCTTTTCTGGGGTCTTTTATGCTTGCGGGTTGTGCCATTTCTATTTCAGTGTTTTACTCCCTTTTGTTTTGATATAAATCTGAATTTTCCAAACAAAAAAAAATTTGAAGGCCTTAAACTTTAAAGTTGTTTTTGACAAATAATTGTACTAATAAATGAAACCTTCCCTTTCTATTTACGATACTTTTTTCCAAAGTTTTTTTTTATTTGAGCTTGCTTTTTTAAATATATAGAAGAGGGAGTGTGAGGTAAAAATATTTTCAAAAATAAGCTTATAATGAAAACCCTATCAGGGACAGCAGTTTCAAACCCAAATAGGCAGGAAAGCTAGGTTTCGAGTCAGTAAGGGCAAAAACCCTATCTAAGAAAACATTTTCACTAATGTGGAAAACACTATTATAGATATCGTTATACTGTTTCTTCATCCGCCGCCCTCCTCCACAGGTCAACTTGCCGTTTCCAGTTATGCCTTTGCCTCACATTGATAAGTGTAGTATTTTACACTTATTGCTTCTTCTTTGTGGTTTATCGAGAACTTAAACTAGCGTTTAGAGGTTTAAAGTGGTCGAGATTTGCGATTTTGAGTTTATGTTCCGTTACATGTCCTTTTGTGCATTATCATTCCACGTTCGAGAGTATTTAAGCGAGTTTCTTTCCATCTCGATCGAGATTATCATATATAGACATCATTTTTTGCTTACGGAGAAATCTTATGGATCGGATATGAAGAGGTTTCGACAATCATTTAATGGGATTTGAAGTCATTTGGAGTATTTTGTACCAAACTTGGGTCGATATTATCATAGCTTCGGCCAAAGCCATGTGTAATACAAGTGCTGGGCTGTTTTGACAAAGTCTCGAGCGAGACACCTTCATTTTCGGTCGGAGCCTGCGTGAAAAGCAAATTGTGATGCTGCTGGTTTTAACTTCATGCGAGACTCCTTCAATTTTGTTCGAGACTTGCAACTTCGACCGAGACTACTCCACTTCAACTGAAGCTGTATGCATCAAGAAATTTCTGCCAGCTACAAAACGAAGCTTCGACAGAGATAAGGGAACTTCGACCGAAAGTGCAGAAAACTGTTGCTTGCCACTTCAATTTGTTTCTGCCTGCGAATCCGGTTGTGGACATATCTGAAAATTCAGTTTAGGTGATTTTAAGTGGGCAGTTATGATTTTAAGGAAGTTAGGCATTTTTATTTCATGTTTTCATTAGCTTAGGTGAGTAGAGATTATTAAATTTTTTCAATTTTCTTTTAGATAGTTTTAGGGGTGTTTGGTATGAACTTTTTAATACTAAGTAAGGGATTCAATCACCATTACTACACACATTTGTTTGGTATGATATTAGGTTAACCCAATCCCTTTCTTGAGGGTAATGGATACCCTTACTTTGTTACCACCCATTTATGTCAAGTAACAAACTCCCTTTCTATGATCAATTAAGTGTTTCCCTTATATTTTCATACCAAACAACATATAACTACAACTCATACCCTTACCCTTACTCCTCTTTATCATTTTCCTTTCCATTATATTTTATATTTCCATACCAAACACCCCCTTAGTGTTTTTTTTTTTTTACCATTTTTATTAGGCACTAGTATATGTGCCCATGCATTGCATGAATTTCTGTTAGTATGATGGTAAAAGTAATTTATATTTAAAATATTGTAAGTATTTATTTTTAAGTTTAAAAAAGAATATATATTTCCAATTTTTTTAAATTCACTTCACTGATGGAGAAATGAAATAAGAATGATAATATAATTATTGATGCATGTATGAATATTGAATAAACATAATTAAGCAATAAATATGTACATACTTAATATGGGATGCATTACAATATATGTTATTTTGTTAAATTAGTATAGAACATGGAACCAAGTGGATACAATATGCATGCTATATTTATATATTTCACTATATGTCTCTATTACGAATTCTTATTACATCATAAAATATACTCCCTCCTATTCTCTTTACTTGTTCCATTTGGGTTGGGCATGGATATTAAGAGTAGAGGGATCCCAATAAAGGTGGTAGTTGGGGTATTTTGAGTGATTAGATTAAATAGTAATCCTTCCCTTTTTTTTTGTAAATAAAGTAGCTACAATTGAATTTTGGAGGGAAAATTGAGTTTCACATTCCAAGTAAATTAATTTACAATAATACATTATCGGGTTTTTTAATTAACATAGCATAAAAGTTCTTAAATTAAATTACAAGAATTACATAAATTACATTACACATTCTAAATTGAAAAATAAAGTAAGTCTTCAATTCTTCCTTGATTTCTTCCACGTTTTTTAATGGCAACCGATAACGTACAACCCTCTCGCGACATGCGCATGCGGATATTAAATCTTTCATTGATTTCAAATTAAAAAAAAAAACAAACCCGGGTTGCATTAAGTGTTTAAAATTTATTAATTAGCTACGAAAAATATCAACATTTTGATTTTAAAATACAACCATCAATATAAACTGAAATCTGCACCCAAATCACACAGTACACATAGGAACCCAAACAAGAAACATCAACCCAAATTAGAATGGCGCCAAAACAAAAACAGTGTTCAAAAAACCCCAAAAATTAGAATGGCGCCACTGACAGAATTCAGAAATAAGGAGTCCAAATTAAAAGGCGCCAAATCCAACACATAGGAACAAACAACCACAGCTTTAAGTGTTTGTATAAAAGGACAACATTAAATCCACCAAAGGAGTTCATTAATAAAGTCCACGACATACAACTATTATCATGGAGAGATCAAGGGAGCTAGATAATTACACTAGGATGCAAATAATGCATGAATTATTATTGTCAATCAATAGCAAAGGCAAACCAGCACACGAAGTCATGAGTGAAATGTCCAAGAAATACAAGGTGTGTAGGAAGACAATTTCAAGGATTTGGGGACAATTAAGCAATAACAATAACAAAATTCATTTTCCATCAATGTCAACAGTAAAAGGATAAGAAAGAAGTTAAGGGATGATATACTCTTTGATGACACGAAGTTCAAGGGACATCAAAACACCAAAAAGACAAGTCAAACAACAGTAGCAAGGACAAAAGGGGGTTAACCAAAGCACAATATGAAGATGAAAAAAGAAGAAATTCAT
>NC_080061.1:17162315-17214815 GCF_026212465.1 Amaranthus tricolor
TAATTATGTTTATTCAATATTCATACATGCATCAATAATTATATTATCATTCTTATTTCATTTCTCCATCAGTGAAGTGAATTTAAAAAAATTGGAAATATATATTCTTTTTGAAACTTAAAAATAAATACTTACAATATTTTAAATATAAATTACTTTTACCATCATACTACAGAAATTCATGCAATGCATGGGCACATATACTAGTGCCTAATAAAAATGGTAAAAAAAAAAAACACTAAGGGGGTGTTTGGTATAGAAATATAAAATATAATGGAAAGGAAAATGATAAAGAGGAGTAAGGGTAAGGGTATGAGTTGTAGTTATATGTTGTTTGGTATGAAAATATAAGGGAAACACTTAATTGATCATAGAAAGGGAGTTTGTTACTTGACATAAATGGGTGGTAACAAAGTAAGGGTATCCATTACCCTCAAGAAAGGGATTGGGTTAACCTAATATTATACCAAACAAATGTGTGTAGTAATGGTGATTGAATCCCTTACTTAGTATTAAAAAGTTCATACCAAACACCCCTAAAACTATCTAAAAGAAAATTGAAAAAATCTAATAATCTCCACTCACCTAAGCTAATGAAAACATGAAATAAAAATGCCTAACTTCCTTAAAATCATAACTGCCCACTTAAAATCACCTAAACTGAATTTTCAGATATGTCCACAACCGGATTCGCAGGCAGAAACAAATTGAAGTGGCAAGCAACAGTTTTCTGCACTTTCGGTCGAAGTTCCCTTATCTCTGTCGAAGCTTCGTTTTGTAGCTGGCAGAAATTTCTTGATGCATACAGCTTCAGTTGAAGTGGAGTAGTCTCGGTCGAAGTTGCAAGTCTCGAACAAAATTGAAGGAGTCTCGCATGAAGTTAAAACCAGCAGCATCAGACTTTGCTTTCCACGCAGGCTCCGACCGAAAATGAAGGTGTCTCGCTCGAGACTTTGTCAAAACAGCCCAGCACTTGTATTACACATGGCTTTGGCCGAAGCTATGATAATATCGACCCAAGTTTGGTACAAAATACTCCAAATGACTTCAAATCCCATTAAATGATTGTCGAAACCTCTTCATATCCGATCCATAAGATTTCTCCGTAAGCAAAAAATGATGTCTATATATGATAATCTCGATCGAGATGGAAAGAAACTCGCTTAAATACTCTCGAACGTGGAATGATAATGCACAAAAGGACATGTAACGGAACATAAACTCAAAATCGCAAATCTCGACCACTTTAAACCTCTAAACGCTAGTTTAAGTTCTCGATAAACCACAAAGAAGAAGCAATAAGTGTAAAATACTACACTTATCAATGTGAGGCAAAGGCATAACTGGAAACGGCAAGTTGACCTGTGGAGGAGGGCGGCGGATGAAGAAACAGTATAACGATATCTATAATAGTGTTTTCCACATTAGTGAAAATGTTTTCTTAGATAGGGTTTTTGCCCTTACTGACTCGAAACCTAGCTTTCCTGCCTATTTGGGTTTGAAACTGCTGTCCCTGATAGGGTTTTCATTATAAGCTTATTTTTGAAAATATTTTTACCTCACACTCCCTCTTCTATATATTTAAAAAAGCAAGCTCAAATAAAAAAAAACTTCGGAAAAAAGTATCGTAAATAGAAAGGGAAGGTTTCATTTATTAGTACAATTATTTGTCAAAAACAACTTTAAAGTTTAAGGCCTTCAAATTTTTTTTTGTTTGGAAAATTCAGATTTATATCAAAACAAAAGGGAGTAAAACACTGAAATAGAAATGGCACAACCCGCAAGCATAAAAGACCCCAGAAAAGGAAATAAGTCATTGGACCCACCCTAAACTAAAACAAGCCACCCAAACAGTGTATATGAGTGGACCATGTTCGAGCAACAAAAACATCCAACAAAGATCAAGAAGATCATCCAAAACACAACACAAAAACCATCAACACACAAACACCACTATAAAAAACCAACACTACCCAACAACACCCAGACCAAAACCACAACCTAACAATAGCCCCAAACATCAACTTATCAACCACAATTCAGCTGAAAAAAAAAAGCTATCCAACAGACATCCCACCAGCACCATAACAATAGCCCAACAACACCTCATCGAGCCAGCAACACACAAACCAGTGTTGAGCATACGGTTATTCATAACTGATACTTTAATATAATTGTTATTAGGTTGTTTTGTATATAGTGCCACATCATCTATCTTCTTGTATAAGCCTATATATAGAGTACTTGCTCTTCTTCTCATAATATACAGAGACTTGCATCTATTTAGTAGTTTCATTCCTAAATATCATTATACTGATTGTGTCTAGTTTTTAACCACTAACATGGTATCAAAGGTAGGTTCATTCCTCTAAATATTTTTTTTCTTGATTCTTTTAACACCTATTGTTTTGTTTCTTTCTCAAGCTATTCAATGGATGTTTCCACATCAGTTCAACCCTCCCCTTCCCTCCTCTTTTGGACCAAACTTGAAACCATGCTAGTCGTTATTTATTCATCCCTCAGATTCTACAAGCGTGAAACTCGTCTCTGTTGTCTTTGATGGCACCGGCTTCATCGACTGGAAACATTCCATGACAATTGGCCTTAATGCAAAAAATAAAATCTGCTTCATTGATGGTTTTTTGCCTCAAGCACCTATTTATTATCCGGATGATCAAACTTGGCAACGTTGTAACAAGATTATGATCGCATGGTTAATTAATAATCTAGATCATTATATTGCCAAGAGTATAATGTACTTCAAGACTGCTCGCGACATTTGGGTAGATCTTGAGGGTTGATTTGGCAGAAAATCTTCCTCCCAAATATACTCCTTGTAGGAAAAACTTTTGATCACTTTTCAAGTACCCAACATATCTCTTGCCATCTATTTTACTAGAGTAAAAGCCCTTTGGGATGAACTTAATGATCTCACTCCCTTGACTGTATGCAATTGCAGTTAGAGGTGTTCAAAACCGGATACCGGGTCGACCCGGATCCGAAAATCCGAGTACCCTCTTTTTCGGATACCTAAATTGTAATCCAATTCTGACCCGGTTTTGTTTATTTTCTAAAAACATTTTTTTTCCTTATTTCTTTTAACATTTTTTTATATATAATTCAAATACTAAATCTTACTTAACTTAATTAGTCACAAAAAGTTACAATACAATCATTAGTTAATTGAAATACAACCATGATTCCATAAACTCATAAAGTTACACATCTAACTATTAAAAAAATAAAAGCACGCGATCAAAATTTATAAGTTGAAACTTCAAGCTCCATTAATCATCTTCAACGACGTCAAGGGTTTCATCGATTATGACTTCTGGATGCTCCAAAGTTAATGCATTAGCTAAACCAAGAGCATAAACAGTCGAACAATATAAGGTTAAAGGAAAAATATTTTTACTCTTAAATATTAAATAATCAATTGAAAAATAATTCAAAATTTATACTAACCTTCCTCCATTTCTTCAAGTGCAAGCAAACTCTCATCTAATGCTAAAGGAGTTTTAGAAATACGAAGCCAATCTTATGTGCAAATAAGGGCTTCGGCCATCTTTGGAGTCAATGATGTTCGAAAATCATCAAGAATACGACCACCAGTACTAAAAGCAGATTCAGAAGCAATGGTAGAAATAAGTATAGCAACCACATCTTTAGCCATCTTTTGAAGAATAAGATATCTTTTTGTTTGATCTTTCCACCATAGTAAACTCTCAAAGTTAGAATCATGAAGTTCACATGCATCTTCTAAATACCTATCCAACTCACTTTTGTTTACATTGGTTAATGAACAACCTGTCTCCATTTGATATCTTGAATTCATTAGTTCAAGAAGGTCTACCTTCTCCATTCCTTAAGTCACACTTTGAGTAAAAATGGAAGAGGTTGAAGAGGTGGAAGTGGAGGAAGTAGCCCCGCTTGTCTTTGGTGGAGGCATAGAAGAAGTATAAGAAGCAAACAAATTTTGAAAAACCATTTAATCTTTAGTGACAAGAGAGTAGCTTTTGTGGCATCCTATGAAGCACGCACAATCCAATCAACATAATTCCACTTATGCCTAGGGTCAAGGAGAACAACTACAGACACTAAATATTGATATTATCAATGTTTCCATAATATTTGTCATATTTCGCCATCATATTGGTAGCTATTTTCCTCATATCCTCATCATCGGCACTCATGTTGTTGGCAAGCAATGATCTAGTCCCAAAAATCTCATGTGCATAAGAGTTGCAAGTTACATAACGAGAAGCAGAAAATCTCAAAGTTGCATCATAAAAAACACTCAAGAAAGGTAAGAAAGTAGACACTTTCTTCCAATCCTCTTCAGTAGGAGCACCACTAAACTTCCTAAGTAACTTAACTAAAGCAGAATCTTTCATGCATAAAGAAGCAAATGACTTTTTAAATTTGATAGCAGACGATTCAAGCATTAGATAAGTTGAATTCCATCTAGTTTCAATATCCAAAACAACAAGGCTTTTGCTCTCCTCTTTCTCCTCTTTTATGCATTCTTTAAACTTTTTAAGCCTAGCAGGAGAAGACCTTACATACTACACAAGAGCACGAACTTTCAAAACAGACAAATCAACTTCATTCAAACCATCTTTCACAATCAAATTCATAATATGTGATGCACATCTCATATGTAGGTATTGACCCTCCAACAAACCAGTATCCCAAATGTTAAGTCTTTTCTTAAGGTAATTGGTCGCTATGTCATTTGAATTTGCATTGTCTACGGTCAATGTCATGTTATTTTTCAAACCCCAATCAATCAAGCATTTTCCAACAGCTCTGCCCATAAATATTCCCTTGTGACCAGCAATAGGACAAAAGTTTATGATTTTCTTTTGCAAATTCCAGTTATCATCAATAAAATGTGAAGTCAAACACATATAACTTAAGTTTTGCCCCGATATCCAAGTGTCTGTTGTTAGACAAATTCGTGACTTAAAGTTTTGAAAAAACGATTTCAACTCATTTCTTTTTTCAATGAAAAGACTATAACAATCTCTAGTGGCAGTGCTATGAGAAGGAATCTTAAATAAAGGATTCAAAGCCCTACAATACTCACGAAATCCTTCATGTTCAACAAAAGCAAAAGAAAATTCATCCACAATAAGCATTGTAGCAAGTTTTTTCCTACACAAATCATAATCAAATTCCCACATTTCGGACACCAACACTATCAACACTACCATCCTCATTGACTCTTCTAGTAATATGAAATTCAATTTTCTTTTGCTTCATATCCAAATTTGGAGGATATTTTTTGCATCTTTTAGTATGATTAGCCAAAGGAGTTGTTCCATTTTTGCTAGGACAACTAATAGAATTTTTGCAATACTTACAATGAGCAATTGTTGAATCCAATTCATCAACTGTGTAATGATCCCACCATTTTGACCTATTAATCCTCTTGCCAGTTGTTGCACGACGTTGATTTTTCTGTTTTTCAATTGGTGATCGTGTATCTTCATCCTTATCGAATAAGCGATCAACACTCTCTTCAAATTGAGTTCCTTCATTCGATAGTGAATTTCCATTATCATCAAAAGACGACCCCATCTTCTATACAAAACATATATTAAAGAATTTCCATTAGCTTAAATTAGGACATCTTTATTTCACACTTTCACTTACTAGATAAACTTTAAAAATACAAGTGAATTGGTACTACATTAAGTAACCATTATTGTAATGTTAAGAAAATCCTACCAATCTACCATGATCACAATCAATTGAAAAGAGATTATCAATTATCATTATCATCATAATGGACAAGATATATATAAAAACAGAATATTAAAGCCTACCATCATCACAATTATCAATTATCAATTATCAATAATCAAAAACATTGATTTTCCTCGTCAAAAACATCATAAAGCCTACGAATCTACCATCATCACAATCAATTGAAAAGAGATTATCAATTATCATCAATTATCATCATAATCTACCATCATCATATACAAGCAGAATGTCAGTTATATATAATCTACCATCATCATATACATCAAAAACATTGAACAAATTGAACAAGCTGAACAGATATCAGAATTTGAATTCAAAATATTACATTAGCATTTAAGTCAAACAAATATCAGAAACAAATATCAAAGATAAATGGAAAAATAAAAATGATAAAAAGTTATCGAAAATCCAGATGGTGGTGGGTAAGAATCCATGTAGATCTTCAACTTAAAATCGTAAAGAGGGTCTGAAAATAAATTGAACAAACAAATATCAGAATTTGAATTCAAAATATTAAAAATCAAGTTAAAAACAACTAAAATTAGGAATAAGACTTAAAATTTAAGTAAAATACCTGTGAAGAAGATGAAGAACTCGACTGACACTATCGTCTGGTGATGAAGACTGATTACTGAAGATGGTGATGAAGGACAAAGATGAAGGACGAAGATGGTGATGAACTAATGAAGGACGGTGCTGATGATGATAAAGATTGAAGAAGGGAAGAGTCTGGACGGCGTTGATGAAGGACCAATACTGCAATACATGAATACAAATTTGGTTTAGAAATAAGAAATCCCAAGCTGCTACCTCACTCACTGCCTTACTTTAATTTTTTTTAAAAAAACAAAAAATCGGATACCGGGTATCCTAATCCGACCCGATTATCCGGTTTATAAACCGGGTACCCGGTCCAGAATATCCACTTTTGGCAATTCAGGTTAATTATCCGGTTTTAACAACTGGATACCGGATGTTTCGGGTCGGGTTTTGCAAATCGGATTTCTTTGAACACCCGTAATTGCAACCCTGCTGCTAATTTTTTCCATCTTCAACAAGATCAAAGAATCACGCACTTCTTCATGAAACTTGACAAACAATATAGCTAAGTTAGAGTCTTATCGCATGATTCTTCAAGAAGAGTGCCATAAAGAAGTGAGCACACCACATTTACCCACTGACCCTATGGCCTTTGTGGTTGAAAAACGTAGAACCAGCCCCTATGGAGGACAACATAAATATTCATATCAAGACAAAACTAAACCTCCTTCCTCTTCTAAAAAACCCCTGTATTTTTGTGATCATTGGAAACTCCCTAGTCATTTGGTTGATCGTTGTTTCAAGATTGATGGCTACCCCAACAAATCAAAGCCTTCACAATTGAAACAACATGTTGCTGCCTTCACTCTTGCTGACAACAACCCCACTTCTATTGATAGTTCCTCTTTTGGCCTTACTCCTGATCAATTTGCTAATCTCCTTTCTTACCTTTGCAAATAAGATAATCATCCGGACAGCCTTCAAGATGATAGGTTGCCCCACGATTATTTATTCAATTTCGCAGGTAATAGCCTTGTCTCTACTGTTTCCGATTCTTTTTGGATCGTGGACAGTGGTGCTACCATTTACATGTGCAATAATCTTTCTTCTTTTTACCAACTATAAAGATGTTTCTCACTTCATAACCACATAAAAATCCCTGATGGTCGAAAATTTATCATCACTACCATTGGAGAAATTCACTTAAATAATACCTTACATCTCCAAAATGTGTTGTATGTTCCCTAATTCCAATTTAATCTAATTTTTGTATCTCAACTTTGTAAGAATCGTGTAATTTCTGTTGTATTTTCTAAGTCCTCTTGTTTTATCCAGGACCAATTAATGAGAAGCTCTTTACCTCTTCGTAAAATGCTCCATGGTCTTTATTAAACTTTGGATAATACTCTATCATCTTTGGCTTCTCCAACTTGCTCTACTCCTTTAATTGGTGTCTCCTCCTCTAGTCTTGATGAGCTTGCCAAAATTTTGCACCTACAATTAGGACATGCCTCATTCTTCAAGATTAAATTGCTTCACCTTGAGATTAATATTGGTCATGTGAAAGAAAGGTTTTTTTTTTGTACTATTTGTCCAGCTATTAGGCAGCATAGACGCAACTTTCCTATTAATAGCACCAATACTTCATTTGCTTTTGAACTTTTATATGTTGATACTTGGGGCCCCTACTCCCATAAAACTCATAATGGTTGTAATTTTTTCCTTACTATTATGGATGACTACACCAAAGTTACTTGGATATATCTCATATAAAACAAAAACAATTATGTTTCGATTTTAGATCAGTTTTTCAATTACATTCACACCCAATTCCACACTAATGTTAAATATGTTCCCACCGACAATGCTCAAGAATTATATGCTGGAAATATGTTAAATCTTTATCATAGTAAAGGCATTATTCATCAATTTAGTTGTCGTGACACCCCCTAACTGAATGGGTGATTGAACGAAAACATAAATATTTAATCGAAACAGCGTGTGCCTCATCTTTTCAATCAAATTTACCTTCTGAATTTTGGGGTGACTCTGTTTTATATGCAGCTTATTTACTAAATCGTCTCCCTTTGACTGTTTTAGGAAGTATAGCTCCCTATGAAAAATTTTTGGTCATGCTCCTCATAATTCCCATCTTAAAACATATGATTGACTATGTTATGTTTCTATAATTATATAAGGTAGAACAAAGTTTGATCCTAGAGCTGAATCTTGCATATTTCTAGGGTATCCCCATACTCAAAAAGGGTACAAAGTTTTTAATATTAGAAGCAAACAAATTTTAATCTCTGGAGATGTCTACTTTCATGAAAAGTATTTTCCTTACCATAATATTCAAAACTTTTCATCTCCTTTTTCTACTTTTAGCTACCTACATCCTCTACTCCCCCTAATTTACCCGATTCCCTTTATCCTTTGATGATACTTTACCTTTTGCTCTTCTGATATAGAAAGTGAAACCACATTTTTCACTCCTTCCTACTTATCCAATGGTCCCTTGACCCCTTTTGAAGCCTTACATTCAACTCTTTCCAACCTTGAAAATGACAACTCATGTACACTTAATGATTTACCCAACACCTTATCCCTACCTCCCCCTACACCTACTTCTTTCCCCACCTGCACACCTACTCTACCCAACAGTAACCTTACATTAAATAATGCACCTATTGTCCCACCTATGTAGCCTAGCCCTGCCCTCCCTAGATGATCCATAAGGGATCATAAACCTTCCTCCCACTTGACTTATTTTGTTTGTAATCTTGTCACGTTCCATGATCTTTCCTCTTCCTCTCAACTTCATATTACCAGATCCTGTTACCATGATACTACAAAAGATCCTGACTGGCGACATGCTATGCAACCAGAGCTTGATACTCTTGCTCACAATCACACATAAGACCTTGTTCCCCTTCCCCCTGGTATGAAATCTATAGGTTCTAAATGGGTATACAAAGTTTAACTCCTCTCTGATGGAACCTTAGAACATTACAAAGCTCCTTGCACTTGTTGCCCATAGAATATCGCATTTGTTCCAATTAGACATTAATAACGCCTTCCTTCATGGCGATTTGTTAGAAGAGGTATATATGAAAATTTTAGATGGTCTCCTTGCTCCCTCTACCAAGGTTGCTGGCTCAATAAATCTCTCAGTGGTTTAAAGCAAGCCGCTCGCCAATGGTTTTTCTAGACTCACAACAGAAATGCTAAACAAAGGTTTTGTTTATTCTCACTTTGACTCTTCTCTTTTTATTAGGAAAAATACTACTTGCTTTACCATTGTTGCCATTTACGTTGAAGATATTATCCTAACAAGCAATAACATCTCTGATATGCAGTCCTTGAAGTCTTATTTACATAGAATATTTAGTATTAAAGATCTGGGAAAATTGCATTTTTTTCTCGGTCTTGAGGGTACCTACCTCAATGATAGCATTGCTCTCATCTATAGAAAATTCACAAATGATCTCCTTCGCGACTGTGGCATTATTGATTTTCACAATATCGCCACACCCCTTCCCCTTCATTTAAAATTGCAAAATAATTGTTTTCCTCTTTATTCTAATGCTACGGAATACAGGTGTCTTGTTGAAAAGTTGAATTTTCTCATAAACACGGGTCCTAATCTAGCGTTGATAATGAAATCACTAAGTCAATACATGCAGTCTCAAACAGTGGATCATTACCAAGCCCTACAACACACCTTATACTACGATGCTACTATGTCTGGGCAAGGTAATATGGTCAATGTTTCTGACCAACTTCGCCTACATGCCTATTTCGATTCAGATTGGGGTGCGTACTTAGACACTAGAAGATCAGTCATGGGCTATCTCATCCTCCTTGCAACTTCTCCAGTGAGTTGGAAATCGAAGAAATAACACACAGTATCCAAGTCATCAGCTAAAGCGGAATATCGGTCAATGGCGGCTGTGGCGTCTGAAATTACATGGCTAATTCGCTTACTCGAAGATTTGGGTGTTCAAAATCTTCAGCCAGTTACACTTGCATGTGATAATCAATCCGCCCTCCAAATAGCTCATAATCTAGTCCTCCATCAATGGGCTAAACATATTAAGATCGACTGTCACATCACCTGGGAAAAAGTATTGGAGGGGCTCATCCAACTTCGTTATATTCCCACTCACGACCAACTTGCGGATACTCTCACTAAAATGGTGCCTTCCACCAAATTTTTCCCTTTACTAGTCCAAGCTTGGGATGTCTCCTACAACCCCAAGCTTGCGAGGGGATGTTGAGCATACTATTATTCATAACTTATTCTTTAATATAGTTTGTTATTAGGTTGCTTTGTATATAGTGTCACGTCATCGATCTTCTTGTATAAGCCTATGTATAGTGTACTTGCTCTTCTTCTCATAATATACAGAGACTTGCATCCCTTCATTAGTTTCATTCCTAAATATCCTTATACTTATTGTGTCCAGTTTCTAACCCCTAACACCCAACATCCTGCAACCAGCCCAGCCACGCCAACACCACAGCAGATAGGGGTGTAAATTCGATTTTCGGTTCAATTTTGTGATAAAACCAAATCAAACCAAACTAAATTTGGTTTTCACATCTCAAGTTCAAATCCAAATAGAATTTTTTCAAAACCAAATCACACCGAACCTAAATTCTTCATACTGAATCGAACAACACCGAATAAACCGAATGTATAAAACTATAATATCTAATATCCATTATCTCTAAGATCTCATAAATCACAATAACAACATTGTTCCAAAATGAAAAAAAAGAAATAAATATGAAATAATGAAAAGTACAAAAATCATAGAAATACATATCCATTTAAAAAATAAAAAGATAAATATATACAGTTAAAAATGGAAAAGGAGAAAACCAGAACAAAATATTCTAAAATATAAAAATTGAACAATGAAAAGTACTTGACAAAAACCATTGATGTTAACGAAAGATGACGGTGAAGACGTTGATGAAAGATGACGGTGAAGGCGTTGATAAAAAGATTACAGTGAGGGTATTGATGAACGATGATAATGTAGGTGTTGCTGGCGCCATTGTTGAACGAAACATAGGTGGTACCATGTTAATATTGAAGAATTGTGGTCACTATTGTTAAAGAATTTAAGTTTTTTCTTCACTCACATACTCTCTCTCAATTTTTTGGGTAGAAAAGGAAACTGAAGGAGTAAAAAGGGGAAATATTCTTAGGGTTTTGGTTGGGAATGTTAGAATACGTGTGAATGAGAAAGTAGGGTTTCACTTAGGTTAAATGATTTAGGAGTTTTGGGCTTTTGTTTGGGCTATCTAATTTTTTAAAAATTGAGCACTTATACTTTTATTTTGGACATAAAACAAAAGAAAATAGTCTTTATTTCAGAAATTTCAGTGTACATTCGGTTTTTTCGGTTCCCATCCTATGAAACCAAATCCAAATTGTAAAATTTCGGTTTATGAAATTTCAATCCAAATTCAAATTATATTAAAAAAAGTCAAACCAAATTTCTTATTCGGTTTAAGTTGATTTCGTTTTCGATTTTAGGCCAAATAAGTTTCACCCCTAATAGAAGCAACATATTTGAATATTTTTTTTACGAATTATAATCATTATAATCATAAAACATAAGCATTTTAAGTAAGTTGCCGAATTTCAGTGGCTATGACCAATGATAACTTGTTTGACTTGAATTTTACCTTTCATTTTACATAGGGGACATTAGACTTTTTATAATTGAATTTTTTAAAGTATTTTTCTTATTTACTTTAAATTTATATATATACTTATTTATTTTAATATTAATATTAAAATAATTTAAAAATTTTTATATTAATTTTTAAAATTATATACATATACATCAAGAATATCCTCGTATATAATTCATGATGATCAATTGATCAAACGTATGATATTGGATTTCGATTTTAACTTTACTCTATAGTATACAAATGTGTGTGACAATTTCAAATATTGCTAATCTAATTGAATTAATAAGAGGGTTTATTTATTTAATCTTAATTCTAGGAGAATATTTTCACTTATGACAATAAATACACAATGGATTTTATCCAAGCTGGCCGGCCAAGTTGTTGATGTAATATTATTTCAAATAGACATTGTTGGTGGCCTATATTGCTCACTCTTTAATCTTGTATCTCGATTAAATTTGCCTTTTATCTTTTTTCTTCTTTTTAGGGTAGGAAGAGCGACATGAGTTTAGGTAAGAATAGATATCGGGATCTTACCTGAAAGAAAATAATATTTATTCTAACTTCGACAAAACTCGATTCCCGCATCTTATCTCATCTTATTAACAATTGTTTTATTTGTTTTTGTTCTTGATAATTGTTTTAAAAAATTAATTTAAAACTTGTTGATATTCTACAAAACTTTGTGAATAAAAGAGTAATTTTGAAATAGCTGTTTGTAATTTCCTTGTATTCAAATTAAGGAGTTACAAACTACTTATTTAATATATACTCTAATTTGGGGTTTGTTAAATTATAAACGAAATCAACATGGAATCAATTTTAAATTAGTGATCGAAGCATGATAATAAAATTAAGAAGCGATGTTAGAACATGAGATAATTATAGAAAATAATTATCCTCGAGATATTGTCCCTTTTTACTATTGGGTCAAACATTTATAATTATTTAATTTTAAAATATATAATATTAATTCTTTATTGAGGTCGTCTCATCGTGAGACATCTTCAAGTGGGTCAGCTCAAAATATTTAAAAAATTGCTTCCTATAGATTATTTACCAAGAACAAAAAATAGCAAGATACGCGTCAATCTTGTCTTTCAATTCGTGCATTTCCCCATCTCTCAAAGGGCGTGTTTCCTTTGGAATGTCGTATAAAACCTATAATACAATATAAAATTAAAAGATACGTAAACATTAGATTTTACCAATAATAGTAAATATATAATATATATTATAATTTAAGAACGTAACAAATACTTACGGCATCTATGTTTTCGACTCCAACATCCTTCACGGATTGTAAGATATCGTCCATATATTTGAGAGTGTAGTAGCCGCAATCAACGGTATTATAAGCTTATCGAAAGCACTAAGAGAAAATAGATTTTAGTGCCAAAAAAGCTTATTAACCCATAAAATCGCAACATAGCACGTAATTTCTAGCATATAACCATGATTTTCAATTCTAACCACTTCAACACAATAATATATACCAAATAGTGTTGTGTGCCAAGTTTCGTGCAAAACAAACAAAGTTTGAGCTACTTTAAGCGCGAAAGTGCCACAAAAACTTAAAAATCCATAAAATCGCAACATAAAACGTAATTTCTAACATATGACTATGATTTTCAATTCTAACCACTTCAACACAATTATATGTACCAAATAGTGTTGTGTGCCAAGGTTCGTGCAAAACAAACCAAGTTTGAGTTACTTTATGCGCGAAAGTGCTAAAAAAGCTTAAAACCCATAAAATCACAACTTAACATGTAATTTCTAGCATATGACTATCATTTTCAATTCTAACCACTTCAACACAATAATATATATCAAATAGTGTTGTGTGACAAGTTTCGTGCAAAACAAACCAAGTTTGAGCTACTTTATGCAAGAAAGTGCCAAAAAAGCTTAATAACCCATAAAATTGCAACTTAACACGTATTTTCTAGCTTGTGACTATGAATTTCAATTCTAAAACCCTTCAACACAATAATATATACCAAATAGTGTTGTGTTCCAAGTTTCATGAAAAACAAAACAAATTTGAGCTACTTTATGCGCGAAAGTGCCAAAAAAGCTTAAAAACCCTTATAATCGCATCTTAACACGTAATTTCTAGCATATGACTAAGATTTTCAATTCAAACCACTTCAACACGATAATATATACCGAATAATATTGTGTGCCATGTTTCGCGCAAAACAAACCAAGTTTGAGCTACTTTATGCACGAAAGTCCAAAATACCTTAAAAACCCATAAAATCGAATAGTGTTGTATACCTTTACTACTGTCCATTTCGGAAATGTGGCTCTGGAGTTCAAAAAAACATTAATGCCATACAAAGACTCACAAAATGCCCACTTTTCTACTTTGGACAATGTGTAGCAAGCTGGACGCAAATAAACTTTGTCATTACTCATCTTCTTCTTACCGTCCTTTCCCTTGTTACTGCCACCAAGTTCATCATCTCTATTTCTTTTCTTACTCACCTTAACATGTGCCCACAACTCCGGACGAAGACCCTTACATTCAAACCAATCTCGCACGGTCTTAACATCCTTTGTCTTACCCAGAATGTTCATGAGAGTCCCGAGTATGGCATCGCATACATTTTTCTCTATAAGCATAACGTCAAGACAATGACTAACCTGTAGATCTCTCCAATATGGAAGCTTCCAATAGATTGATTCTTTTTTCCATAATCAGTCTTCACCCCCTTGCACTTGCCTTGTTTTACAAAATACAGTCTCAACTCCCTTAACCTGTTCATAAACCTCATAACTGGTCAACGGTCGACGAGCTACACGGTCCTCAACCTCCCCATTGAACATCTTCCGGAATATGATGCAACACATATAAGTGTGCTTGTTGAAGGCTATCTTGAGGAGGTGTGACCGATTTGGAGCCAATTGTTCCTTTTCCCTCAAGCCCTCCTTCATGTCTAGAGGTGGGAAGTCCAATAGGCTTTGCCATGGCCAAATACTCGGCTATAAAGTTACTAATCTTATCGCTCACAGTGCCTTGAATCATACTCCCCTCGGGTTGTGCTAGATTCCTCACCTTGTTTTGTAAAACACCCATGTGTCTTTCAAAAGGATAACACCACCTTAAAAAAACTGGACCCAAAAGCTTGATCTCACAAATGAGATGGACAATAAGATGAACCATTATGTCAAAGAAAGAAGTTGGAAAATACATCTCAAACTTGCATAAAGTTACAATCATGTCGAGTTGAAGTGCATCAAGTTTAAAGGGATCAAGAACTTTACTACAAATTGTGTTGAAGAACGAACATAGCTCGGTAAGAGCATATCTCACATGTTTTAGTAGTATTCCACGGATTGCAACTGGTAAGAACACTTGCATCATTACACGGCAATCGTGAGATTTCATACTTCCCAACTTCAGCTCACCATTTAGGCTCACAAATCTCTTCATGTTGGATGAGTACCCAGACGGAACCTTAATGCCATACAAACACTCACAAAATGTCCGCTTCTCTGTTTTGGACAATGAGTAGCAAGCTGGAGGCAAATAAACTTTTTCATTACTCATCTTCTTCTTACTGCCACCAACTTCATCAGCTTTATTTCTTTTCTTACTCACCTTAAGATGTACCCAGAACTCCGGACGAAGACCCTTACATTCAAACCAATCTCGCACGGCCTTAACATCCTTTGTCTTACCCGGAATGTTCATGAGAGTCCCGAGTATGGCATCGCATACATTTTTCTCTATATGCATAACGTCAAGACAATGCCTAACCTGTAGATCTCTCCAATATGGAAGCTTCCAAAAGATTGATTCTTTTTTCCATAATCAGTCTTCACCCCCTTGCACTTGCCTCGTTTTACCAAATACAGTCTCAACTCCCTTAACCTGTTCATAAACCTCATAACCGTTGCATTTAGGAATCCACGTGGATTCCATGTCATCGATACATATTGGGCATGCTTTCTTCCCTTTGTTTTTATACCCCGATAAGTTGCCATATACCGGAAAATCATTAATGGTGCATAAAAGCATTGCACGCAAGCTGAACTCCTCATTAATATATGCATCAAACACTGAAACGCTTTCATCCCACATCTTTCTCAAATCCTTAATGAGAGGTGCAAGATATACATCTATGTCATTGCCAGGTTGTTTAGTACCCCAGATCAGAAGCGAAAGCATAATGTACTTACGCTTCATACACAACCAAGGTGGCAAAAAGTACCGGCCAAGTACTATGTTCAGAACTAAGATTGCCGAATGGGTTCATTCCATCCGTACACAGTCCGAGCCTTAAATTACGAACCTCATCCCCAAGAGTCTTATGCAACCTATCAATACTCTTCCACTCCGAAGAATCCAGGGTACAAAGGCTTTTGAGAAGCCTCTGTCAAGAAGCCAAAAACACGACGACGTTTTCCTAACTCATCCTCGACTCCCTCTATCATCACATCAACACGATCCACATCTTCATCGACATTCTCTTCATCTGTCTCATACCCATCAACATGATCTACTAAATCCTCATTGACATCAGCCACATTATTGGCGTTCTCAACCACACTTTTCTCTTTGTAAACTCCCTCCTCACCATGCCAAACCCAAACATGATATTGAGGCCTAAACCCACGTCGAAGTACGTGCTCCCTAAGGATATGAACACTATCTACCTTTTATACATTGCCAGAAGTGAAACATGGGCAATAAAAACCAACTCCCCCGTCCTAACTTTCTGTTCAACCGCAATACTACAAAATTCTAATACACCATCAATAAATTCTGAGGATTCAATGCTTCCATATATCCAAGAACGATCTTTTATCATCCTAATTAGTGTGATTAATTAATTCAAAACAAAATTAACAACAACTTTTAACATATATACTTAACGAACTCTAATTAACCGCAAAATTAAGTAATAATCATTCATTTAACCCTAATTTACAATATTAATAATAAACCATCATAATCTATAAATTTTTCAAAAAATATGTATATTCTAACATGAAGATTGTTTTAACCCAAATAATAAATAAATTTAAACATAAACAACCCTAATTAAACCTAACTTACAAACTATAAAAAAAATTATGATATTTAAAATTTAAAAACCACAACTACATACACATAAGAAATTACTTAAAAATATAACAAAACATGAAATGTATGATAAAGTTAAAACTTAAAAACAACAACTGCATACACATTGATAAATTATGATAAATTTAAACCTAATTTACAAAATCAAAATGAAAATTATACCTTGAATTTTCGTGGGTTTTGGGTTGTGTATAACCTATACAATGAATAAAAAATTAATATAAAAAAAACTAAGCCCTAAAACACAATTAATGAAGCTTTAACAACAATGGGTTTGAGAACTAAGCTTTAAAAAATTATACCTTGGAGAAGAGCAAGAACAAAGCCCAAATTTTGTGGTTTTTTCATGGGTTTAAGAAGAGCAACAATAATGTACAGTCGGTGCAGTTTGAAGCAGTAGATGATGAAGAAGAGCAAGAAGAGCAAGAATGATGAAGAAGAGCAAGAACTAAGATGATGAAGAAGAGGGATTGAAGAGAAGAAACAGTCGTGCGATTTTTGAAGAGGGTTTTTGAAGAATGAAACAGTCGTGGGTTTAATGAAATAGCAGAATGAAGAATGAAGGTTTTGCATTGTAACGTTAAAAGTTGCATTTTTGAAGAGGTTATATGTTGCGGGCAAAGCAAAAACCGCAGCATTTGATGATCCACAAGGTTATATGCCGCGGGCAACTTAAAAACCGCAGTATTTGTTGTCTATTTTTTTTTCTAATTCTTTTTCCTATTTATATAAAAAACCGTTATTATTCATTTTTGTTAGTAGACGTGTCTGTTTTGGTATCTTCTACGTATATAAAAACCGCAGCAAAATGATTAGCAGCAGATACGTTTTTTTCCACTAGTCTCCGTTATTATTCATTTGTTGTTAGTAGAAGTGTCTGTTTTGGTCATGGGTTTGATTTTCATTTTAATATTTTGAGTCGATTAAAATTGGATTTTTTGTCTTTATTGATATTACATAATTTCAAATCTATTTTAAAAGAGGGGTTAATTAATTAAAAATCTTCCTTTGATTAATAACAATGAGATAAATTCTCTAATTAATTCTATTAGGTTACGATCAAGTTGAATTAGTCATTTTGATACAATCATAAAATTATGTTTGATCATTTCAAACTTATGAGGACATAATTGATGAATAAAGGGACATAACTTATGAGGACATAATTTCTAACTTAGATACAATCATAAAATTATGTTAAAAAATCATAAATAATAGATTTAAGTTTATTAGGTGGCTCTTTGTCTAAGATCCACTACTATATATATGATGGAAAAGACAATTACATACCCAAACAACAAAGCTACACCTAAAAATCCATATTGCATAACCCATTTGATTATAACAAATTATTTTCATTTTCGAATGGAGAAAAAAGTTAGCAACAAAAGAATCATATTAGCTATTTTTCTGATTCTCACAACAGGTATTAAATTAAACAATTGTATATTGTGATTTTTATAGAATTCTCCATGATTATTCTCCATTTTCATTCATTTAAATTACATATTGATGTATGAATAATTGATTCACTTTAGATCAACTGTGGCGTATATAAAATCAATAAGTGCAACATTTACAATTAGAATTTTAATTTGTAATAATGATGAATAATTGTGCAGTGATGTTGCAAATTCTTGTTGTGCACGCTGAAGAACTTTGTTGTGAGGACCATCTAGGACATGCATGCCATGATGAGCTAAGGCCATGTTGTGCAACCCTTGTTTGCGGTAACAAAGGTCCTGGTGGAATTGGAATGTGCGCCTGATCATATTCGATTATGCCAAAGTTTCCGTTTGATCATTGTTTGAGTCTTTATGTAACTATTAATTAGTCTATATATGTTGCTGTACGTCTGGCTCATGTTGTTACTTTATGTTTTTTGTTTATCTGTGTCGTGACTGCTTTCAAAATTACAAAATGCTATATTATTATTCTTCATAACTTGCTCATGGACTGCTAGTCATGATCCTATTAAAATTGTACTTTTATTTGAATTATCAATAAATAAAACTTTGTAATTCTGTTGTGATATTTTCTATTCTTTTTGCTTGCATTACAATGAGCTAAAGGCAACCTAAGACTTCTCAAATAGTAAAAGGATGAACTTAAATATAAGCTTAAGCTTAATATTTTTTTCCATTGTAATTCTAATTTTTCATGATTTTCCTACAATAATCTCACCTATTGATTAACTATGAATTATCTCAACTTTAGGGGATTTTCCTAAAGTAAACCCGATAACCGGATGATTTTACTATAACAAATTTTAAAAAAATAAACTAAAGTCAAATGTCGAAAAAAATGTTAAATTTTTTTTTTGACTTTTCTAATATTCAGAATATTTTATTTAAATTTTCAAAATTTTTATCCGATTTTATATTAATTTTCAATTTACTGTTTTGGTGAATTACTTACTATAGCAGGTCATCGGGTTACCAAAGTTTACTATAGGCAAATACCCCTAAATTTGGAATTATTCATGGTTAATCAATAGGTGAGATTATTGTAGGAAAATTATGAAAATGTTGGACTACTCTAAGTAATTTTTCCATTAAAAAACCTTCAATCATAGGAATAATAACTAAAAAATATTATTATAAGCAACTAATCAATGGGACAAGAAAGGTATAAGTAATAATCTAGTTATGCAAACAATATTTATAGAACACCCTAATACAATACATGTAGTGTAGCGGTAAGTTGGGAATTGAACCATGAAGACAAGGCAAGAAAGACTAGGGACTTGATGTAGGGAGATTAAAGGGTGAAAGGGTGTATGAACTAAACTACGAAAGCAATAAACAAGCAAATGAAAATCTAGTGCTAAACGATTAGAGACAAATGGGGGTGGTAAGGATCCACCCTAGGTTGGTTTCTAAGGACTCATAGAAAGCTAGATCTAGGGAGATCGAACGGGGATAAATTGAGACACTTTAGATAGCGAGGGGAAGTTTGTGACCCTATAAGCCACACGAATGACCCACACTCGCTCTATTTCTCGTAAAGAGTGGCAGGATAAGATTCAAATCGAATATCAATCAATCAATCAACAACAACCTCAACCCTAACCTAACACATGAAGAACAAGAACCAAACCTAGGGTTTCATCAAACCAATACCCCTAAAGAAAGTACTCATACATGCTAGAAATAAAAAAAGACAAAGCAACAAACAAGAACATTAATGAAGACATGGAGAACTCAAATGAAATAGTAAGAAAATAAGATAGAAGGAATAAATGAACCTAGCTACTACTCTAAAAAGTAATAAATGAAGTAAAGGCAACAAAAGAAGCGATTAAATCAAAAAGCAATAAATGAAAATAATATTTTTTTCCATTGTAATTCTAATTTTTCATGATTTTCCTACAATAATCTCACCTATTGATTAACTATGAATAATCTCAACTTTAGGGGATTTTCCTAAAGTAAACCCGATAACCGGATGATTTTACTATAACAAATTTTAAAAAAATAAACTAAAGTCAAATGTCGAAAAAAATGTTAAATTTTTTTTTTTGACTTTTCTAATATTCAGAATATTTTATTTAAATTTTCAAAATTTTTATCCGATTTTATATTAATTTTCAATTTACTGTTTTGGTGAATTACTTACTATAGCAGGTCATCGGGTTACCAAAGTTTACTACAGGCAAATACCCCTAAAGTTGGAATTATTCATGGTTAATCAATAGCGTCGTGAACTAAGAATCTAGTTATGCAAACAATATTTATAGAACACCCTAATAGAATACAGGTAGTGTAGCGATAAGTCGGGAATTGAACCATGACGACAAGGCAAGAAAGACTAGGGACTTGATGTAGGGAGATTAAAGGGTGAAAGGGTGTATGAACTAAACTACGAAAGCAATAAACAAGCAAATGAAAAACTAGTGCTAAACGATTAGAGATAAACGGGGGTGGTAAGGATCCACCCTAGGTTGGTTTCTAAGGACTCATGGAAAACTAGGTCAAGGGAGATCGAACGGGGATCGATTGAGACACTCTAGATAGCGAGGGGAAGTTTGTGACCCTATAAACCACACGAACGACCCACAATCGCCTGAATGTTGCTTGTTCGCCATTTCCAGAGACGTTTAGGCTTGACCCAAGTGAGAACTTCACCCATTCGCCCAAATTGGGGTCTCTTCTGCCGAATGGATTCCCTGGGTGCTCTTCGTTGCTTCGTTTAAGTGCATATTGGTTTCCGATCTTGGCGGGGCCTCAGAATGACTTGTAGTGCTTGGGAATGATTCGGAATGTGTCTTCAATCATGGTGTCTAAGCCTCGAACTCGTGCCACTTAATCTCGAAACCTCTGAAAATACCTGAAATGACCTTTAAACACCTCGAAAACAGGAACAAGGTAAGATCGAGTGGAATATCTATAAAACCTATGTAAAAAAGTGAGACTCGACACTATAATGGGGATATAAATGTGCTCTAAAATAAGCACATCAATAAGTAATAATTATCATTAATTATAAACTAACTAATATAAATGTAGCACTACAAAAATTTCCATGAAAAACAATATAATGAAATAATTTGAATCTATTAAAAAGAACTATTGAAACTATCTACCATCAAACACAACTAATAAGCACCAAGTTACTTACTAAAGGGTATTATTAGAGTGTTTGGTGAAGAATTTTGGTGCACTTTTATCAAATGATTTCTTAGAGCAGTGAAAACCCTAGTTACTAAGGAATGTCTTTCTTGACCTTTGTGCGTACTATTGGTTTATCCCTTGCGGTATCACACCTTTTTCTTAGCTTTGTGAGTTTAGTTAGTTGTGCGTTTTGACATTGTAGCTTCCTATTGGGTGTAAGCTCGGCAATAAATGTAAAGTTCATATTTTGCCCATTTTATGGAATCTTCTCTACTTTATCAGATAAAGTAAGCCCTAGTTATTTCATGCAAGATTGAATTACACTATAGTAACACTCTTCTACTGCCATGCATTTATATGTATGTTCTTATAGAGATTTGGATAGATCTTCTAGCAAAGTGTGGAGGATTGTGACCCAAATCCTAGGATCTTGCTCTAAACACATACAATTATCAATATTACAACATTAACTATCTATTAAGGATAAAAGATCTCGCAACAAAGGTGAACTTTGCCTTTAGGAGCAGCTCGTAATATGCCTGCTTTACTTATATGGTGTATGAGCTTAATCCCTATGGGACTAATTCCTAATAACAAGAAAAAATAAGTGCCTTAAATCCTTAGGGGTAACTCGATTTCCTCTGAATCCCACTAAGGGTCTTTCAAGAGGCTCTAGGTGATAAGTCTCATGTTTCAGTTGTCTCAATCAGTCCATAATAAGAAGGTTAGCAGTACTACCAGTGTCGACAAGTACGCTTCATAAACTCATTTCTTGACATCTAAACAGAATCACATGCATATCATAATATGCATTATCAAATATAGAAGAATATCATATCTTTGATACGTGAATTTCAGGTTATATAATCAAATAAGAAATACTAAAATAGAGATAATAGAACGTCAAATGTCGTTCCTCTAATGTTGGTCCACAAGCATCGAACAGATCACCACACATGCTAGTGCGGAATAAAAAAGATCATTTTCTCATTTTTTTTGAAATGAGATGAACAAGTGCACTATTTATACACTTTTGATCACCCTTTCAACTCCCTAAATGGAAGTTACAAACACTAACAATAGTTTTAATGTGTGGTTTATTTCTCAATTAAACACACCATCAATACATGCAATAAACTCCTCATACATAAGTGTTCCATGAGCATCTTATGTTCTTGGTGCCAATATATATCCGATCGATTACTTATATGTGTGATGTCATAGCACCCGATTCCAATAGTAGTAAATTAATCATATTAGATACAGATCATAGTTGGTTTCTAGCAAAACACTATGACCATCTAAAATAATCGAATGTATTTAATCTCCATAATTCAACCCGTTTATATATAGTAATTACACTTGATCAAAGGACAATAATTTCCTTCAATCTCCCACTTGTACTTGAACAAGTGTGTAACCTCAAATTCCTTAAGTCACTTAATGTCAAATTTGATAGCATAATGATGACTCACGTCATCTATACTAATGTTCAAATTTATTTCTTGAAATATGAGTTTGAACTATCGAAACAAACGATTAATTCTATAATCCATTTGAGCACGGCCATGCATTTTTTCTGTTTTTACTCTTTAAGAGACCAAAGACACCAATCTAAATAAGAGGAAGACTTATCCAGTCTTGTATAACCAAAACTCCCACTTAACGTTTAGCAAACCTGAGCATTCCCTTTATAACCTCCTTTAACAACACGACATTTTTTAGAATATCAAGAGAACACTAATCATTATATGAGAATAGTGTCATACTCATGTCAAAGAAATCCACTAAATATAACAATAAAATTCTCCAAACATTTTTGAAGAACATCAAGTAGGTCAGTCTAATATGTATCTCTATACATACCTATGTAAATGACTAGACATCTTTATGTCTCTATAGCCCATGAAACTGCACTATCAATCAACTTACAACTAGTCCACAAAGAAGTTCATTATGTCTATGATTCGAACTAGGGATAAATAATATTTTAAATAACTTCAGTTCAATTATAGGGTTTCATTTATCAAATCACGTATTTGACAAACCTACCGAATGTTATAAAATACGTTCGACATTTTATTTAATACCAAACCAAGATTAAAATTGAACAATAATTTTATAATAATAAAATAGTACACAACTAAAACCAACATATCAAAGTGCTTTAACTTTGTGACTAATTTTATAATAATAAAATAGTACACAACTAAAACAACTCTCCTATATGTTTTAGCTCCAAAACTCTTGTATAACTCTTTATACTTGAGTTAAGACTAAGGTTTAGTTAATGAATATAATCCAATAGAAATTTGTATACTTTCAAGTTTACTTAATTTCAATAGTAGAATTTTCCGTAATGCCATGTTTGAAACTCTTTCAAACTAACATCTCTTTTAGAGTAAAGTTAGTAACCTGATAAAAAATCGAAACTTTCTATATCTTTTAGAAGCTAGCATACGTTAACTTTTACACTCTTATTCAAAAACATCTATCAAACTAAGAACTTATCTTTCAGTTCTATTAAGGTACTACAAGATGGTCTTAATCATCGCCCTATGGTCAATATAAGGGCACGACTAGTTTCTCCTTGTCATAATCAAAGCATAAGAGAATTCTAGTCAAGTACGTACCATACATGATGGATTCAATAGCAGAAGCACATGAAATCCTAGTCATCCTCTTAAGCTCAACATATATCATTCGACATTGTTTCTTACTAAGAGAAATGCCATGAGACATGCGTTGGAAACACTTCTTAAAGCTATCCATTTTAAGTTATCAAAAATATTATCCACATAATCTCTTTGACAAAGTTCAATCATCTATGTCAATCTATCTTCACAGATTTGGATGCCCAAGTTGTACGAAGCATGTTCAAGATATTTTATAGAAGAACAACTACTCAGTCAAGCCTTTTATAGACTCGAACATCAATGCATTGTTCCTTATGATCAATATGTCATCCACATACAATACTAAGAAAAACAATAAAACTCACACTAACATTCTTGTATACACAAGATTCTTTCGAAATTTAGAAGAAACAAAACTATTTGTTTACCTCTTAAAAACGAATATCTCTACCCCAGGATGTTTGCTTCAGTTCACAAATAAACTTCCAAAGCCTAAATATCTTCCTAGAGATTTTAGGATGTACAAAACTATTAGTTTGTGTCATAATATACACATCCTCTAAATCACCATTTAAAATGTTGGTATTGACATTGATTTGTTTAATTTTGTATACATAATATAAGATTATTTCTAGAATTATCCTAATGGATTTAAGCATAGCTGTTTACAAAAAGTTCATCTCATAGCAAATAATATGTAGTTAACTTGAACCTTTTGCCACCAGTTATGCTTATAGACAACAAATTGTCATTCATGTAGTATTTATCTTATAAATACACTTGTACTTGATACATCTAGCACCTTCGTTTAAGTTTTTATCTTATAAAAAAACTTAAACTCAATGGGTCTAGAACCTTCGGACAAGTCAACCAAGTTCAATACTTATATGACATACATGGATTCTATTTTGGATTTGATGCCTCCAAGCCATATGTCGAAGTAGGATTTGTCATCGTTGTTACGTAGGTTGTAGGCTCCTCCTTATTTAATAAAAGGACTTCATGACTTTCATGAATGAGTCAACCATTCATAGGGTTACCTTTGGAGGTTTTATTCTTCCTACTAGTCCTACGAACTCGGACAATCACATGAATGTATACAACCAGAGTAGTACAATACATAAGCTCCCACTAGAGAAGTAACATCCCTTGGCTTTTAAGATTGGTCATCTTAAACTCCTTCAAGATAAATATTTTCTCCCACTTGGCTTTTAAGAAAGATATATTCTTTCCTAAAAGACACCTTCACAAACCAAAATATTTTTGCTTGCTTAGAGTTGTAGAAGTAACATCCCTTGGTCTCTTTAATAACCCATAACGAAGACCTTATCGGATTTAGGTTAGAGCATATCTAGCTGTAAACATTTTGCATATGCTTTACAACCCTAAATCTTTAAACAACTTAGGAACTCTTCCAATCTATAACTAATATGGGGTTGTATCAACAACGTTGGATGATGAACAACAATAAAATTGCATTTACCCAAAATTAAACGGAAAACTTGATTAAGGCCCATCATAGAATGAACCATTTCTAATAAGGTTCAATTTCTTCTCTTGAACACATCACTCATATGAGATGTTCTAAACAGAGTTTGTTGTGAAACGTTTCATGGAAATTTGTTTATTGTTTCTAAATTGACTTGACTGACCACTATGTTTGCTCATTCAGGATTTACATTCTAATTTTGAGGCTAATTCTTTAACGAAAGTAACATACTAACATGTGAACTTAAAAGCCAAAGCAGAATTGTGACACTGGTTTATTATTTTGTTAGATTCTCAAAAGGCTAGAGTCATGTAGATGATGTGTGTTTTTCTTCTTTATTTATTGTTTCTTCTTTTATTATATTGTATATGTGTTACTAAATCAAATTGTTTTTTAAGTAAATATAGGAATGTCATCATAGTAAATAGGGATACATTGCAACGTCAATTGATTCGTGATAGCTAGACGCTTTACACTCAACATTGCAAGTCATCAAAATACTTGAGCATCATCGGTCATCCCAAGTGCAGAAACATTATTTTTGTCTTTGATATTTAAATTTTAAATAGAAATTTTTTAAACTTTATTGGTATTTTTCAATACTTATACAATTATGATAATTCTTGATGTTTAAATTATTTCTTAATTTTCGATGATTTTAAGCTTTTATTCGTGATTTAAAAAGAAATTTGTGATTGACTAAAAGCGTCACAAACTACAGAAAAGGATGTCAATAAGCGTCACAATATTGCACATAGTGATTTTATAATGTGCCGCAAAACCATTTAATGATGGATAAAAAGCGTCGGTAATATAAATAGTGACTAAATAATTCAAAATATGACACAAGCGTAGATAGCAATGCTTATAAGCGTCGTAAGAAGACAAATAGTGACGCCATATAACGTCGTAAAAAGACAAATATTGGCTTAAATGTGTCTTATAAAGACAAATAGCGACACTACAGGTGTCACTAATTAACAAATAGCGACATTACAGGTGTCACTAATTAACAAATAGCGACACTACAAGTGTCGCTACTTGAAAAATAGCGACATTTAAAAGCGTCGTAAAATGATACTTTGACATAAAAAATTAGCGCAAAATAACAAATAGTGACATGAAAAAGCGTCACAAATTTGAATTTTGACACAAAAAGCGTTGCAAAAAGAAACAAAAAATGACATTAAAAAGCGTCCTAAATGGTGAAAATTGTGACGCTTTTTAAAGTGTCGGTAAATAGTGACATTGAAAATAGCGACGCTTTTTTGAAGCGTCGCTAAGCTATATTATGTCGCTTTAAAGTGTCGAAAAATGTTTTAAAAAAAGGCATCACAAAATGCCTTGTTTTCTTGTTGTGCTAGTTGTGGAAATTTTGCTTTGATTGGTTTTTTAGATGCGCATTATGCTGGTTCTAAGGTGGATGGATAGAAAAAGTACATTAGATTCTTGTCAATTCTTTGGGATCATCTTTGATTTCATGGTATTCTAAAAAGCAAAATTCAGTGGCTTTATCTACGGTAGAACCGGAATATATAGCAGCCGGTGCATGTTGTTCTCAAATTTTATTGATTGCACAGCAGCTTCGAGATCTTGGAGTTAATCTCAAAGGTAATCCAATTAAGTGTGACAATGCAAGTGCAATCTGTATTACTAAAAATTCGGTACAACATTCACGTTCAAAACACATTGAGGTACGTCACCATTTCATACGTTATCATGTTGAAAAGGTAACGCAACTTTATCTTTTATTCCTACAAAAAATCAATTAGCGGATATATTTACAAAGCGTTTAAGTCCTGATTGTTTTGCATATATTCGTTTGGAACTTAGAATGTTGAATGATGTTGCATGAACTTAGGGGGAGTAAGGGTTAAATAAATATTATGCATATAGTTAACGGGAGTTAATTTAGGTAATTAATCAAATATTTTGTATGAGTAGTGGACATAAAAATTTTGATATGATTGCATGCGGTTATGTGTGATTACGGTCAAACATATACAAACATATATATATATATATATATATATATATATATATATATATATATATATATATATATATATATATATATATATATATATATATATATATATATATATAAGTGTTGAAAAATTAATTTCAATTCCTTAAACTATATTTTATATATAAAAATAGGATTTAAAAATTAAGTTCCTTTAATTAATAAAGGATATTTAATTTTTTTAAACTATATTTTTGTGTTTGGAAATAAATCTTGGACGTTAATCTACATCTTAAATGTCTATTTCATGAACTTAGTCCTAATTCAACTAGAACTTAATTAGGGTCGTCATGATTATGATTTATACTCACTCCTTCACGTCACTCATACTTACAAACCGATCAATTTTTGTTCCCGTTCATTATTGCTTTTTCCCAATTTTCAAGTCACAACTTTATTGTGTACAAATCCATTGTACTTCATTTCCCTTTTTAAACCCTTGGGAACCGTCTTTTTTATACACATTTTTTTTCATCACTCTTGCTTTCCCTTTCAAGAAACAAATCCTTCGTCTTTAAAGCTTTCCAAGAACTCATCCATGGCACCGAAAAGAAAAATCACTCGTTCTTTTGCTAAATTTGAAAAAGGCGAGTCATCAAAGACTCTAGGGCTTGAAACTCCCAATCTATCCATTCCCTCACCCCTTACTGCTGTAGAAGTGCCTAAGACTTGGTTCGAAAATCATACGACTTTTGATAAGTGGATTGATGTTTTTAAGCACCGTTTCATCTCTTTTGTTGTTATCTTGGATTACACATTTTTCTTGTTTGAGGATTTCGAAATAATTTCTTCTTTCGTAGAGTCTTCTCCTAGAAAACTTTTAGACCCTAGTTCCATCTCCTATCCCACTTTGGTTAAACTTTTCTACTGTAATCTCTCTTTTATTAATGTAGATGGGTTTCCGGCCTTAAGGAGTTTTGTTAAGGGCCAAGAGATTGTAATATCTAAAACCGTAATCAATGATTTGTTTAAATTCTCTACAACTAATGATGATTCTACCCCAAATTCTATAGCATTTCAAAAGCTAAAGATATGTTTGTTTTGTCCTCTCATCTTAATTTTTCCCCTACCCGTTAGTTAACCCATAATAGATTAAAAAAATAAAAACGAAAAACAGAAACGTCAAAAGTAAAAAGTGTGGTCAACGGTTAAAATTGAACGGGACCGGTCACTTGGTTGAATACTGGTCAAAAAGCTACTTTGGAGACTGTAATTCGCAAAAAAGGAACATTAAGGCTGTAATTTGCAAAAGCATCAAACATTAAGGTTGTAATTCGCAATTAATTATTATTATTATTATTATTATTATTATTATTATTATTATTATTGGCAAAAGATTTTTATTTTCATTCACCTGAAAAGAAGAAACATACACCCAAAAAAGCAAAACACATGGATACCGTCTCGGCTTAATTACATCAGCATGAAAAACGAGGTCCACCTTCTATGAAGGGTTTCCTCTCCCTACTCTACATGTGCATTGAAGCAAAGAGGACCCACAAGACCCAAAAATTATGAAAGTTGAGAATTGGTTTTAATTACTCTTGTTTGAGGTTGAATTAATCAAAATTACGAAAGTTGAGGTTAAGATAGAATGTTATTCAATAGGTGATTAGTGGATTAGCATCCTAAAAAGGAATAATTAACTTCTCACCTAAAAACCCAGATGATATAATCAACATTGATCCTAAACCTCTAGTCCTATGCATGTTAGTTGGGATTACCATTATCCTATACCTTTTTCTTATCGAGTCAAATAACATTTACATCTGTGCGTTCTTAGTTTAGTTTGAACCTTCAAAACTTGGTTGCTCCATAGTGATAAATTGGTTGAATTATCTTATCACATAGCCTCCCTATGATTCGATCCGTAATCCAATTACAATACCCATATATTTACGATAATTAAAAATAATACCCTAAAAATCACCTTTATAGGTGCTTAGTTTGAAAATCTGTTCAAAATGAATGCTCATATGCGTATTTTCGTGACTAGTAAATCGAGAAGATAAGTAAAGATGTTTTTTGATTTTTTAGAAGATATGTAGTTAAAAAATAAGTTCAAATATTAAAACAAAATTAATAAAATTAATATTAAACTAAATAAGTATATAAATTTAAATACCTTCTCCGTTCCAGTATACTTACTACATATCAGTTTTACGCAATCCAATGCTTAATTTTGATAATTTATATCTTAAATTATTCTTAACTAAAAATTATAAAAATTTGATATAATAAAAGTATTCGATCAAACAATTTAAATAAAATCCTACTCGACTATATTTCATCTTATACATTAGTTGCAAACTTGCAATATACTCCCTCCTATTCACCTTAGGTGTCCCATTTACTTTTAAGACACTATTCATTTATCACTCTTAAATTGCATTTTATTATTAATCTATAAGTTAAAACATAGTCATGTGGGATCTTATTTGATTCGTTTTGATGTAAAGATTATTAATATCAACTTTTTATAATTTTTAATTATTCATAATATATTAAGGATTGAATAAGTGTATTGGATAGAGTGCAGAAAGTAAATGGAACACTTAAGATGAATAGGAGAGAGTATAAAATAAGCTTGAATGATAAGTAGTATCATTATGGGTAATGTAGCAAGTAAAGTTGGAGGCTTGGATCTATTAAACTGTTCTTGGCTAAAATTGAGCATGATTTGATAAATGCAATTTGAAAAAACATAAAATTGAGCAGAGAAGAACAATAATGAACTTGAACGGCACTCTGAGAATTGGCGGGAACTCATGAATGCAAAATGTCTCGGAATGCCATTTTTCTCCGTCCTAAATTCATCCGCTTAATCACTACGTCTATCCCTAAATTTCCTAGTTTCATCCACAATTTACCCTTTAAGCAATCGATAACTTGGAATAAACCTAAAATTCAAGTACCCAGGTTCCAATTGATTCACACCCTTTCTTCTTCTTCTTCGAGAAACCCTAATCCTAACCCTAACCCTAACTTTTCAGAAACCAATTTCAATACTGTCTGCACGATCCTCAATAATCCCGAACCCATAACATTTCAAAACCTCGATAATGCTCTGCATGAGGCTCGAATCGGACCTATTGAACCTTTATTGCTGGCAATCTTCAAGAAATTCGATTCTTCGCCAAAGCTGGTTTTCTCCCTCTTTAGATGGGCTGAGAAACAACCTGGGTATAATCCTTCTAACTCAAATTTCAATTTAATGATATACGTCCTTACAAAATCTGGTGAATTTAAGTGGGCATTGATGGTATTGCTACATGAGATCAAGACGGGTAATGGCTCTAAATTAGTTTCAACTGAAAGTTTAGGGGTTTTGATTAGACATTATGCTAGATTAGGTGATGTATTATCTGCTATTCGTATATTTGAGTTTGGTAATACTTTGGAAATTGATTTGTTTGAACTTTTATTAAATGGGTTGTGCAGATATGGACATCTTATGGTGGCTTGCGAATGTATTGATAAGAAAATGGATTTACAACCTGATTGGGTTCCATCAATTAATGTGTATAATATGCTGTTAAAAGAATGGTTTCGAGTGCAGAATTTAAAACAGGTTGAACGGGTTTGGTTGCGAATGAGGTGCGAGAAAGTGATCCCTGGAATTGTTACTTTTGGTATACTTGTTGAAGGATATTGTAAGGCGGGTTTTGTAGATAGAGCATTAGAGCTGTTTGGTGAAATGAGAAAATATGGCGTTGTCCCTGATAGGATGGTGTATGGTCCAGTGGTGGATGGATTATTAGGAGCTGGGAGGTTAAATGAGGCTTTAGGGGTTTTGGAGAGGTTTTTAGTTTTAGAGGTGGGTCCCACTTTTTCGACTTTTAACACATTAATTAGAGGGTTTTGTAAGGCAGGTGATCTCAATGGGGGTGGTAAGATTCTCAGGATGATGATTAGTAGAGGTATTATGCCCACTGCTATGACATATAACTGGTTCTTTAGGTATTACTCAAAACATGGGAAAGTTGAAGAGGGAGTGAATCTTTATAGAAAGATGATACAGTCTGGGTATGAGCCGGATAGTCTGACATTTCATCTGATGTTGAAGATGTTGTGTGAGGAGGAAAGATTGGATTTGGCTATGCAAATTAGGAATGACATGAGATCTAAGGCTCATGTTTTAGACTCGGATATAAGCACTATGTTGATTGATTTGTTATGTAAAATGCATAGGTTGGAGGCAGCTGTGGTGGAATTTGAGGATCTGATCCAAAGAGGTTGTGTGCCAAATTATGTTAGCTATCAGACTCTGCATCATCAGCTAAAGAAGAAGGGATTACATGAAATGGCAGTGAAAATTTTTGATTTAGTGTCTACTGCACGGTCTTCAACAACATTGCCAAAAGAATTTGGATTTGACACCTTTCATGAAAGGAGAAAATGTATCATGCAGAAAGCCAGGGCTATGTCAAATATACTGAAGACAGACTCACATTCTAAGGAGCTAGCCAATAGTAGACCTTGTAAGAGGTCAAATTTTCGTAAGACATCAAAGTCAAACAAAGGTTGACCTATAATCTAGGGCTGAGCTTGTTTTGGAGTTTGTATATGGAGTCCTATTGTATTCCCGAAAGGCAGCCAGGCAAGCATGGAATTTGGTATCACATGAACTCTTGAAAATGACAAGCCTTGAGAAAGCCTAAAGCTATGAGGCAGTGAGGTATAATTTACGTAAGTTCATCATCATACTCTTTAACCTAATAAAAATACTTCCAGCCACCTTGATAGTTTGTTGATTGTGCAGCCTGGAAATTATCTCGTTTGCTGAGTTTAGTCCCACATTACATTTATGGACAAATTTCCAAATGTAGAAATATACAAATTACTTAGCAGAATCAGGACTATCCATTTATAAAAATGAAAGATAAACATAGTACAGTTTAGGAGTATTAGTTATTGTTATAGCTGCTATGTACTCTTTTATGTTGTATGATGCTGTACAGACGTTTCATCAGTTACACTCTCAGAACTCATGAGGTTTGTACTTGCACGTTAGCACGTAACATTTTTATCTCAATCTACAGTTCAGAAACAATTCTGGAGCACAAGTGCCGATTCTTGGATGCAGCCGCAGTGGTAGTAACGGTTGCAAAACCACTTTTGCAGTCAATGCAGATGGTTTCCCCGTTTATTGTTGTTGCATCCTATATTTTGGTCGCAGTAACCTTAAAAACCTTTACGATACCTGTGTGATGAAGTAGTCCGCACTATGGTCTGGACCATTTTCCTTTCATCAAATCCTGTATTACATATAGTGCTACTCCATAAGCCTATCAGAAATCCCCCTATTCTATTTTCAGGCATAGGCTATACTGTTGCTAATATAAAACTGGGCTTCAGGCCTTATATACTTTAGAGTCCGAAAGCAATGAATCGGAGCATGTGACTTTTCTGCTGTACAATAAAGAAATCTACATATACGTAATATTCTCATTTTCAGAGTGAGTAAGCTTGGTCCATTTGCATGAAATCTGCTAACTGTTTGTTCCCTTGCTTGTTTAGGAACAAATACTGCTGGTGTGGAAACTGTTGGCACTGGCAATTTAGCACCACGGAAGGAGCAGAACGTCGCATCAATCACTAACAGCCAAGAAGAGGTATAGGCAGTCGTGGTTTACTGAAACATTAATCAACTATTAAACCTTCCCTAATGTGGCATCAAATAGGAATGTTGATGATGGATTTGAAGTTGACTCTCCAGTCTGTCATGACGCCTAATCTCAATCAAGGGATAAAGCCTAAACTCCATTTCCTCGAAGTATGAGGACATTGCTGTCAAGTGCTTTGATCAGATAAACCTGTTAAGATTCGTACATGTTACTAGATCTGAGCTTGAGAATATGCTGACTTGTTTTAGTCGTCTTGAAGGAGTAGAAGTTGGTTGGCTCTAGCCTCTTGGAGAGGGTTACTCTGATGCATGAAGCAAAATTGGGCCCTTCTTTCCTGTGGCCAAATTCTATATGTATATTCATTTAGGTTGGAGAAAGAGCCACATTTATATGGCCTATTTGATTTAGAGATACTTTTGCGAGAGACCGTCTCCCGTTGAGACGATCTCAAACAAAGAGCTCATATTCTAATAATATGTATTAAACGAGCTATTTATCATGTATGAGAAGGCGTCACATGATGAGACCGTCTCATACCACAATATGTGTTTGATTTACCTTCATTGAAATTAGCAAGTTGTATGTATTCGCTCTGATACATGATGATTCTAGTTCTTTTTCGTATTTTTTTGGTAAGTATAAGTATAAGGGATAAGAAAAAGAGAGTTAAGGATTAAAAAAGAAATAAGAAATTAAGGCTGTAATTCGAGCACAACTAGCTTCCGAGACTACTTTTTCTTTCATAAGATCTTCCCCAAGGTGATGTGAAGGAAAGGTTGATGGCACTCTTCAGAGATCTTCCCAGGTTGCGTAGTTGTGGTCAAGTCTTCCCATAAAACCATGATTTTGTATTGGTCACCACGAGTTGAAAGTTTGCACAAAGGAACCCAATATAATGAATTCTGGGACCCTCTCCATGCCAGTTACCTTCTTTACAAACTCCCTCCTATTGTTATGATTGCTGAATCTCAAACAATTATGTGAATTAGAAAAGAGAAATTTAGAAGAGAAGTTTTATTTCATAAACTTTATTACACTCTTATGTCCCCTTTTCATACTACTAAGAGCCTAAAACTAACACAAACATCCACTTATTACTAATTACAATCGTACTATACTTAGCCACTATTCCGTTTTGTTTAACTTCCAACCATTGCTATTTGCTCACATAAGGAACACTTATTTATTGGTCGGAAGTAATGGATGGCAAGTTCTTTCAGATCGTCCTATGATTTTAACGGTACCCAACTATTTGATTCATTGGATTGCCCATGAAAAGTAACGACTCTAATGCCGTATGTGATGATTTTGGTTCTATTTGGAATTTTTGGGGATATGATTCTATAAATCAAATCAAAACTAAACTTCTCGATAGTGTAGCAAGTAGTGTCCGTGGTTGTCAAAATTATGATCCTTCTTTGACTTGAAATATTTTGTAGAATCAAATCATTAATTTCATCAAATTGTACTTGCATAATCATAATATTACAATCATATCCCCCTTGTCGACGAGCAAGGTTAATTGGCCTATCTAAGCAGCTTTGGTAATTATCTGACCTGCATAAAATATTGTCATTTAGAGTGTATAATGGTTATCGGAAATGATAATTAGTTAAAACAAGTAAATTAATTAAATAAATAATTAATTACAAATATTCCAAAATTGCAAAGTTACTAATTTTTGTGGAAAGTGTTTTTCACGGATCGCAAGTTTTCAAAGCAAAGTTTATGTTTCGGAAACAAACACAATTTGCAGGTCGCGACTTTTGTCACTGGTTGCGAGTTCGCGGGGTCGCGAAGATTTTCACTGGTCGCTAGTTTCGCGTTGGTTTTTGCAATGTTCGTTTTATTCGGTTTTGTTAGTTATGCAATAACTACCTACGGTAAATATGGTTATATTAACTGAATATTTGGGATGGATTGATTTAATATCAACATTTATTCGTGAATCGATGTTGCGGTTCATGAAATGACATATTACTTCATGAATAGTTGTATGCTCTTCTATAAATATAGAGGGCATGTGTAAGTTATTTCTTACATGAGATATACATGGAATATACATGTGATTTCTGAATCTTATCCTCTCTAACACTTTACATAGAGAACTTGCAATCCTCGATTGTAAATTTCTATTTTCTTCTTCCACTTAAGCTTTCTCATGTCGTTCTAATTTTCTTGTGCTAGGAATTTAGTGAAATTCTTTGTATCTCAAAACATATTTCAGCTTATATTCCCAAACACTGTAGTAGGGAGAAAATGATATTTTAGGATAGAGCATCTCGCTTAGAATTTTTATCAAGTCACATACAAAATCTTCTTGTTACTATTTCGATATATGGTTATTCCCGATGATGAAGTTCACATTTGCTGTATGTTAAGCGAAGGTTTAAACTTGTCATATGTTTTTGTAACCTACTAAGTTTATGTAACTTTATTTTATAAATTTGATTAATAAAATTAAAGTCACAAATTACAACATCAAATGTAGTGGATTTAATCGTCACAAACTACAAAATCACTCGAGAAACGCCATGAATACTAGACGTTTAATTAGCTGAACCATATTTACTTTGACAAAAAGCTATGCACCGGCAGATAGTAAGTTGTCATATTTTTATGCAAAAGATTGGTCACCAAAAACACTAGAGCTATCACATATTCTTTCCACTGGGTAAAACAATATCATTTGTAGTCATTTTTGGTAAGTTTGTCGACCAAGTTCCTCCATTTGATCCCCCTAGAGCCATTATAACATCTGCCTATAAAGTTATCACACGCAAACTTATCAGGCTATCAGCTGAAGCATTGTAAATCTGAAAAGATGAATGTAAAATTAACTGTCTTTCGCATTGCAAAATATTTTGTTTCTGTTGTGTATGGGATATGATATTTAGTGAATAACAAACAAAAATAAAATGCACAAAGAAACCAACCAAAATAGAATAACAACAACAATGAACAAAGACACAAGATTTATGGGGTATCTATGGATATCTCCCCCTCAAAATAAGTTTCTAATTATTAATATATCAACATACATCAATGACTCAACTCATACAAGCCTTGAGAACACTATCTCAAGATAAAGATTGAACCTTTAATGTCAATCTCACACAAACAAGCAAATACAAGATGAAGAACTTTAATGGTTGAAACCCTAGTTGCCTCACTTGTATTTGCCTCTCTCAATACCCTAATGATGCTCTAAGACCCTCTTTTATAGTCTCATAACATATTAGGAAGCCTTAGTACAAAACCCCAAAATCCCACTACAAACTGAGAACAAAACAGAAAACTCGCGTTTTTGGATGTTGTTACTCGCTCGACCAAGTCGAGCGCCTCTTTTGAACATTTCGTTTTGGTCTTGGTTAACAGCTCGAGTGAGCCACTTTGCTCAGCCCACTCGAGCAAGCCTCCTTTGGCATTCCACCTTGCAATCATCAAAGTATACCAAGTCTTCCACCTTGATCACTTCATCAAGTGATCCAAACTTCAATCCTCTATATATTGCACTCACATCTTCAAACTTAAGTGTGCAAGATAGTGTGTGAGCTATGAGGTGCTCGAAGTCTTCTCTAATGGCTAGATTTGGGACTTGGCACAACAGTTTCAAGTCTCTTAAAATTGCCACATCCAAGTGTTTGACAGTGACAAGAACATTCATAAATTTCTCACTAAAATTGAATTCATCAACTAATTGAACTGGGCTTGAGTAAGCAGTTTGGATCATAGTTCAACGTCAGGCGTATACGTAAATATATATGTGTCATTATAGTAAGCAGTTTGGATCATAGTTCAACGTTGGGCGTATACGTAAATATATATGTGTCATTATAAGTTATCAAAGTTGTCCTTATACCCAACTTAAAGTCATCTAAATAAAATTAAAAATTTGAGCATAAATGCATCAATAGGTTGTGAACCTTAGATGTGTAGAAACTTATTTTATGAGAGATTTATGATGGGATGAATACTAGATTCAGCATAGGTTATTATATATAGCAGTTATAATCCCTAGGTTAGACGTATTTCATTTTGTCCCTGACAGGCTGACATCCCATTATTAGAGTTTCAAAATTTTGAACATTAAGGGTCATTACAACAGAAAATACGTATTAACCTAAAAGATCTAATTGCTTTCGTTCTTCAAATTTTTCCTGTGCTATGGAATTAGGTAGCCTTTGATTTTATCTATTAATTTGTTCTTCTAATTCAACATAATAGATCTTGTTTGTTAGTAATGATTTTCACCATTTTTTTCCATCAATGAATTTCAATCTTTTTTCACCAAGAAAAAGAAAACAAAACAAAACAAAAAAACTATAATTGTATCCATAATGGGATACAACAAGGACAAGAAATCTATGCTTCCAAAGATCTATTCTCTTCACCTGGAAACTTGAGTGCTTACCTAAATTTTAATTATTTCTGTTAAGTTAAATTTTTTATCTTTTATTGTTTATTTAACCAAATTCATTTTCACCAAATTGGACTTAATCTAGGTAGCAATGCAGTCATAAATACATCAAGAAAATTGAGGGAGAATAGGCATTCAGTAACCCCTTGCTTTTAGAAAAATTTAAAACAGAAGGGAATCTATTAATCCTGATAATAATGCATTTTCAAAAAATAGCCAATCACATGGCTAATATTGTGAAATACTTGTAGTCTGTCCTCAGTAGCAGATGAAATACAAATTGACAAGCTTTTTCTCCTGCCAAAAAGTAGGGAGGTAGGCTAGGCATATTCGATATGGATTTCTTTATTACAACACTTCATTATGTCAATGTCATTAAATGACTCCCACCTAGGCGGAATTTGGGGGGTCGATCTATGCAACCTACCATGATAACAAACTAACAGGTTGTTTCGAACTAAATCACATGCTTTGGTAAATTGTTTGAACTCGAAAAAGCTCACACCAAAGCAGACGGATAGGACATTACACAAATGAATCACTGTAAAGATGTTTATAGCACCAAAAAAACACTTGTATAATCTTTTCAATCCATTGAATGAAAGCATAGGAATGGTGGTTTGGTGGGTAAACTTCTTTTATTTTCTTGTTGTTAGTTTCTTCATTAAATAGAACTTTTTAAAAGTAATTATAAGGGTTGAAATGAAATTATGCTTTTTGGTGGCCTTTGCAAAGATGTAGAACGCTGTAAAGACAAGCGAACTATGCAAGCAAAACTAGCTTCGGACTCTTAGCTGTTAATATAATATTAGTACTACTATCCGACAAAAATATAAAAGCTTTACTACGAAGTTCCATTAAACTGACGCACAATTCCAATTGGAAATATTACATTTATAATTGAATCAAAAAGGAGTTTAATAGAAATTTATTAGATTTGCAGCTGAATGATTGTCAACATTTACTGTTGAAAGTTGTATTCATGCAGGATCAGGAAGTAGTACCACGTCTCTCCTCACTCAATCTAGTCTTGACAGCCAAGCATCAGTAGTAACAAAGAATGCCACGCAACAGGAAGCATCTGGACATGAGGCTTTAGACTCTAATGTATATATTGTATTACTGAGTATATTGTTAGTAGGTTGTTAGTTAGTAAGGAGTCCTATTCGTTTTAGTTGTTTTCTTTCAGCTGGTTGTATGTTATACATTCATAGGCTCTCTGGTGTTTGATTTATTCGATCAATAATAAGTATTACTTCTTACATACATATATCCTTTCTGAATTTTATGATTTACATCCAACAACAGATAACAAGAAAATTTATTAGTAATCATAATCAGAGCAAACCCAAGCCAGTGGGTTTATACGATTGAGAAGGTATCTTTGCTTGGCGAAGTTCAGGTGGCGGGAGGCTTTGGTGCGACGTCATCCCCAAGGACGCTTGCCATGTCTTGTTGGTCAGGCCTTGGTTGTTCGATAGGAGAGTCATTTATGATGGCTATACAAACACTTATTCGTTCAACAAGGATGGGAGCAAAATCACACTCATTCCCAACTCCAAACTGTAGGAAACTGAATATTATAGAATATTTAGGAGATCTCTTATCTTAGGCAACAGAATTATTCTAGGCTGATTGTTAGCCATTTTTACTATTCTTCCTTTATTAGTTTAGTGATTAAACATGTATATATAGGAGGCCTATTCATTGATTAATATATGAGAAACACAGAAAACCCTAATCATGACTCTTTATTTTCTGCTTATAATAAATTTAATCATAGTATCAGAGCCATAAGGTGTTTTCCGGGGACCGGCGACACTGTTGGCTATCATCATTTACCTACGAAACACAAACCCCACATATGTCTGAATCAGAATCAAAATCAAGCACAAACCAGCAATTGATGAACATGGAACAATTGGAACAAATGTTCCAACTGTTTCAAAAAATGCAAAAACTCAATACAGCCAATGAACAATCAACCTCAGATCTGAGGGTCACTGAAAAATTGAATTACCAGAATTACTCTAAACGGTGTCGTCTAATGAAAATTGCACTTGAAGGAAGAGGGCGTCTCAAGCACATCATCGAAGCCCCTCCTCCATCAACTGATCCGAATTACCAGAAATGGAAGCAACAGGACTCAATGGTTTTGTCCTGGATCATATCGAACATCGAATCAGAACTCATAAACCAATTCCTTGATTACACAACAGCATGTGACTTATGGAATGGGATTTCTGTCCTTCTGACTAGTGGTCATGACGAACTTCAGATCTTCGATCTGAGTTCGAAAGAAAGCTCAATTAAACAAAATCAAGGGTCCATAGAGGAGTATTATGGCTGCCTAGATACTTTGTGGAAGGAAATCGACCGTCGTATGCCGAACCCTATGAAATGTGCTGAAGACATAACCATATTCAAACACCTTTATACAAAAACAAAGGTTGTTTCAATTCCTGGCTGGAATTAACGACACCTTCGACAAAGAAAGGAGAGACTTACTCAACCAAGACCCACTACCAAGCATGGAAGCAGCCTACGCCACCATCCGGAGAGGAATCAACAGACGTGGGATCATGACCCACGTTTCATCACTGGGACTGGGTCCCTCAGAAATAGGTAGTGGGCTAGTGGCAAAAAACTGGTCCGGAAGATCGTCATACCGGCAGGATGAAGATAAATCTCACCTCAAATGTAGCCACTGTGGTGGAACAAGACACACAAAGGAGGGTTGTTTTAAACTCATAGGCTTCCCGAAGTGGTGGGACGAACACAAGTAGAGGAAGGCCGCCACCAAGGCCCAGCCACGAACTGGCGGCAAGGCACATGCAACTATTGGCGTCTCCACCACCACGGCGCCTGACACTACTCACTACACAAAGGGAGGAAAAACCATGGAAGGTAACACAGGTGAAACAACAATGGAGGAAACAGGAAAAAAGACGGAAAAGGGAGAAACAACAACCGGGACGGAAGAGAGAGAAACAAGGGTGGGAGGGTTTCAAAACTTACCTAAAGTAAGTATTTATACTCACAACCCCAACCAAATCCTAAAAGTACCCACCCAAGGAAAAACTCAACCCAATATCCCAAGCCCAACTGCACACGGTTTTAGGCTTCTTTGTAACCCCCCTTCATCACAATGGATATTCGATTGCGGGGCAACAGACACAATGACATTTGATCCCCACGATCTTGTATCTATTGGGGACAAAACCCAAACTCATATACAAACTGCTAATGGGGAGAGTGTAGAGGTCCACCAAGCCGGCCCGGTTCATGTTTCATCGTCCTTACATTTAAAGAATTGTCTCTTAATCCCTAGTTTATCTCATAAATTATTATCGATCAGTCAATTAACAAAAGAAATTAATTGTACTGTTCTTATGACATCTACTGCTTGTATTGTGCAGGACACTCGGACAGGGAAGATCCTTGGGCGTGGTACTGAGCGAGGAGGCTTGTATTATGTGGACGAGGGGACTCACAAGGGTCATACTTTGCTTACTCATGGGTCGAATGAACAGCAAATGTGGATGTGGCATAGACGTCTAGGTCACCCCTCACTAGGGTACTTAAAACGTCTTTTTCCATTGCTTAATAATTCTTATAAAACTTTGAACTATGAAGCCTGTGTGCTAGCTAAAAGTCACAAACATTCGTATTTTCCCAGTATGTCTCGTAGTAGTAAACCTTTTGATTTGATCCATTCTGATGTTTGGGGTCCAGCTCCTACGTTTCATACTCATGGTTTGTCTTATTTTATTACCTTTGTGGATGATTGCGCTCGTATGTGTTGGGTTTATTTTCTTAAACATAAAACTGAAGTTTTTGATACCTTTGTCAAATTTTATAATATGCTTCAAACTCAATTCCAAACACAACCAAAAACTCTTCGATCAGATAATGGGAGGGAGTACATAAACCAAAAATTTCAGGATTTCTTTTCCACCCATGGCCTTATCCACCAATCTTCCTGCCCGTACACTCCACAACAAAACGGAGTCGCGGAACGGAAGAACCGTACCCTTCTTGAAATTTCCCGAGCCTTAATGTTCGAGGCCAAAACCCCTGCACATGTCTGGCCCGAAGCTATCTCTACTGCCGCTTACCTCACCAATCGTCTCTCTACCAAAACTCTCCAGTTCAAAACTCCCCTTGAAACCCTTCGATCCCACACTACTATTCCACCTTCTCACTCCCTTCCTCCTCGCATTTTTGGATGTGTTGTGTATGTGCACTTGCCTACTCATACTCGACACAAACTTGAGCCACGAGCAATCAAATGTGTTTTCCTTGGGTACGGGGTTACACAAAAGGGCTATCGATGTTTTGACCCCATTCATAACAAAATGTATACTACCCTTGACTGTGACTTCTTTGAGGACTCCTATTACTATCCCCAGCTTAGTCTTCAGGGGGAGACTAAGGGTGAAGACCTAAGCTGGTTAATACACCCTTTTGCTATAGACTACAAAGAGGAAGTAGGTAATCCCACCGATGTCTCCACTGACACATTAATACCGCCTTCTTCTCCTATCATTCCTGTTCTGTCTGAGCCGTCCCGTGATTCTCCCGAGATAGAGGTAAACTCTGATCCAATCTGTGATGTTCCTATTATTACTGATGAAAATGTACCTTCCTCTAGTGTGCCTCCCTCCAGTGAGAATTGCAGATATGAACTCCCTCCCAGGAGAACCAGGGGAGTTCCTCCCAAAAGATATGATCCAGAGTATGAGGCACTCCAATCTCGATATCCAGTAAGTCAAGGTGAAAATGGGAATTTGTCAAAATCTGTTGTTGCCTTTAAAGCTTCCCTCTACTACAATAAAATTCCCCGAAATGTTGATGAAGCTCTCCAAGATCCAAAGTGGCGAAAAGCCATGGAGGATGAAATTACAGCGCTTAATAAAAACAATACTTGGGAAAAATGTGTTTTGCCTAGAGGAAAGAACACTGTGGGCTGTAAGTGGGTGTTCTCCATTAAGTATCATGCTAATGGAAAAATTGAAAGATACAAAGCTCGTCTTGTTGCGAAAGGATATACACAAACATAGGGGATAGATACTCTGAAACCTTTTCTCCAGTTGCGAAGATTGACACTATCAGGGTCCTGTTGTCTGTAGCTGCTAACAGAGAATGACCTTTGTACCAGTTTGATGTAAAGATTGCTTTTCTTCATGGGGAGATTGAGGAAGAAGTTTTTATGAGGGCTCCTCCAGGGTTTGCAGATGACAATGGACAAGATGAGGGGTGCAAACTTAGGAAAGCTTTATATGGTCTAAAACAGTCACCTAGAGCTTGGTTTGGGAGGTTCACAGCTGCAATGAAAAAGTTTGGGTACAAGCAGAGTAATTCAGATTACACCTTGTTCCTCAAAAGAAGAGGAAATCAGATCACTTGTCTCCTAATATATGTGGATGATATGGTAATCACAGGGAACGATGAACGAGAGATTAAAAATCTTAAGAGGAGGTTGTTCTTGGAATTTGAAATGAAGGATATGGGAAACCTAAAATATTTTTTGGGAATTGAAGTCCTAAGATCAAGGAAAGGGATCTTCATTAACCAGAAAAAATATATTCTCGATCTTTTGGCAAAAACTGGGATGATTGACTGCAAGCCAGCAGAAACTCCAATAACAGTCAATCATGGGTTACAGACTGAACTAGGAGGAGAAATGGCAGAAAAAGAACAATATCAGAAGCTTGTGGGAAAACTCATATATCTCGCTCACACTCGCCCTGACATTTCATATGCGGTAGGCGTCGTTAGTAGATTCATGCATTGTCCACAAGTCCAACACATGGAAGCTGTAATGAGAATTCTCCGATGTCTGAAGGGAACAAGTAATCGAGGAGTATTGTTTGGGAATAATGGTCACCTGAATCTCATGGCTTACACTGATGCAGACTGGACGGGAGACATAGATAGCAGAAAGTCTACATCTGGTTACTTCACTCTGGTGGGAGGGAACTTGGTTACTTGGAGAAGCAAGAAACAAAATGTAGTGGCTCTATCAAGTGCTGAAGCAGAGTTCAGAGGAATAGCTAAAGGAGTAACAGAAACCCTATGGCTCAGAAAACTTCTATGCGAACTAGGCTTTCCACCTAGAGGAGCATGCAGATTGATTTGTGATAACCAGGCATATGTCAGCATTTCCAATAATCCAGTACAACATGATCGAACAAAACATGTTGAGGTCGATCGACACTTTATCAAAGAGAAACTTGAAAATCAGATCATCAGCCTCCCTCTGGTCCGATCTAAAGATCAACTTGCAGATATCCTCACAAAAGCTGTTACAGCTGAAGCATTTGAAGAAGCTCTATGCAAGTTAGGCATTGGAGACCCTATGACCTAACTTGAGGGGGAGTGTAGGAAACTGAATATTATAGAATATTTAGGAGATCTCTTATCTTAGGCAACAGAATTATTCTAGGATGATTGTTAGCCATTTTTACTATTCTTCCTTAATTAGTTTAGTGATTAAACATGTATATAAAGGAGGCCTATTCATTGATTAATATATGAGAAACACAGACTTATAATAAATTTAATCACAAACCAAAGTCGAAGAAGCCGCACTCATCACTCACAATCATCAATGCTAATATGTCTTGTATTCCAAAGAGATTACTTGTAGGAAGTTCGTCGGGTTAAGGAGATACAAAACCCCGGAAGGGCGAATTACTCACCAACAATATCGTACTCAACGAATCAAGTTTGAGGACAAACTCCGTCGAAAAGGGAGAGAATGTTGGCGCACCTCCCTCATACTACAAGCAACCTTTTGATCCCCCTTTCAAAGATCATCCTTAGTTCAAGTCTTGCCTTGATCAAGTTTTCAATTTCTTTTACTAGCTTTAAGTTTGTTTATGCTTGAGTCGAACTTTCTATGTTTAAGCTAGATGTTTAGTTGTTTAGTTTGAAGTCATGAACTTTTAATCTTCATTTTACTTTAAGTATTTTAGAAGATTTTTAGCATGTACGAAAGCACAAGATCTTGAAAGCAAACAATATCGAAGCTCATGTAAAGGCGTGCAAACACATGAAGAAATTCAGTCCAATTGGACTAATCATACACGAAAAGGAGTCGAGAATTCAAGTCAAATATTCAAGCATCTTGGCGTGTGAAATACTTGCTCAAAACCGTCATTATCAAGTCTTGTTTGAGTCCGAGTTAGCTAAGGTAGTTATTTGTAGAAGTTATTTATAGTGTGGTACTAGAAGTTAGAGTTAGTTTCTACTAGTTATTTTCGGTTTTTGTAAGTAGGAAATCATGGAAAGGAAGTTACGTAAGGAGTTATACATTGTGGGAAGTCATTTCCCACAAATGGAGCAACATGGGTGGCGGTTACCAAGTGGTTACCAACCGACCACTTTTGGTAACCACCAAACGGTTGTGGCCGGTTCTCCCTCATGGTTTCCTTAGTAGTTTTGAGTAGTTATTTTTTTCGTTTTTGCTTTCCTCTATATATGCTTAACTTGTACTCCATTTTAATCAGTTGAATTTATTATAAAGAAAAACCCAAAGCAGCTTTGTTTCAAATTCCCATTGTTTGTATGATTCTTGGATTAGAGTTGTATTAGCAAAAGTTCTTATGCTTAGTGTAATTGCCGACTATACTTGTGCCTTAAGAGCCTCCTAACTTGCTACATAGATTTATGGTGAGTTTTGAGTTAGCCAATTATCTTGCTTTTGTTCTTTGTTTTTCAAAATCAACACAAAAACAACAAAATTCTTTTTCTTTTTCTTTCAACATTTCATCCCTCTCATCCCTTCCATTGTCCTTTCCTTTTTCCCCTTGTTGAGAGCTTGTAAGAACCCCTAAGTTATACGCAATCTTACAACGGTGGTTTGGTTGGATAACTTCTTTTATTTTCTTCTAGTTGATTTCTTCATTAATTTGAACTTTCTAAAAGTAATTATTAGGGTTGAAATGAAATTATGCGTTGTGGTGGCCTTTGCAAAGATCAAGATCGTTGTAAAGACAAGCTGACTATGCAAGCAAAACTAGCCTCAGACTCTTAGTTGTTAAAAATGGTTTAGGGCAAATTATGAAGACAATAACGAACACTTACTTAGTAAGGGTAGAAACGTCAAAATGGTGAATTAAACGGAAATAGACAAGAATTTAACTGATAATGCTACGTCAGTTAGATAGTGCATAAATTGGATGCTACCATGTGGAAAAATCTTACAAAAATGCTATCACTTGCGTTTCATGAAAGTTCGATGCTACCATGTAGAATTTCCCGTAAATCATCAACCTTGCTTATGGTTTGTATAGAGGTTTTTTTTCAGTAGTAAAATTTTCTTTTTATCAAAAAAACGAAACGAAAGAAAATACATCCTCCCTAATATCCGTAATACCATCCTTCAAATCTTGATCGTTTTCCTAAGGCTAACATGATGTGGCTGACAACAATGACAATAAAACATACGCAATTTCATATTAATATGTGGCGATTACTAGTAGTTAGACAAAGCAAAACCGCACCTCAGACTCCAGTTCAAGTAAAGAAAAGGTCACAAACCTTATTCAGATGGACATCATCAAAAACGTGCACTTGACCACCATAAATTATAGTCATTTGGCTGCCAGATGTCATTAGTCCACGAGAACTGCCATTCAGTAAATACATTGGTATGAATTATGATACAAAAGTAGAAAGTGATAAAATAGGTTCAAATTGGTTATTAGACAGCAAAATAAAGGACCATCTTCCTACCAAGGAGGGTTGGAACATTCTGGTTCAAAGTTATGAGCAGCAGAATTTACGTTGCAACGATTTGGTACCAAACCAGATAGGTCTCTCTCAGAAACTGGATTACTGCCAGCATTGATTGAATTTAGAATACCAGAGCCTGTTTTCCCAGTTCTAGATCCTTCATCAGCGGCCAACTGAGACAAGACTGATGGATCAGAACCGTTGTCTCTCATTCTGCTCAAGGGCACTTGATAAAGGAGAGGAGAAGGCTTCATAACACCACCATTAAATGGCATATTACTCCCTCCAACATTCGTGGGAATTGACCTCTCAGAGTTGACATAATTGGCATTGGTGTCTATAGTTGTTTGAGAAATGAAAGAAGAACCTGGCCTAATTTGGTGAGGTACGCCGTGAAGAGGTGCATCAAAAGGCGACATTTTGAACCTCTCTCCTCCACTTGCACTACGTATCATCTAGATTGAAGCACAAAAATATATTTTTATAAATAATAAGAAAATATGGTTTGTAATACTAAAACAAAGGAATGTCATACAACCATACGCATCAGGCATATACCTTCATCACATGGGAGCTCTCAGGAATCATCTGCGGAACCCCCTTTCTTGATGATTCAATAAACTTAGAATCCGAATGACTCCGTTTGCTACCCACAAACTGATTGCTCACCTCAGACACAGAAACATCAGTTTTTGGACCATAACTTGATATTCTCTCCAACTGAACACTCATTTTTCTCTCTGTCATTTTAAGTGGGAATCTAATTCAGTTCTCATTGAAGAAAATACACGGTAACGAAACCATTTAGCAAGAAAAATGGCAGTACAAGAGCCACAATATCAAGAGACAACCATCTAGCAAGTGCATGAACACCATGTTGGAGAACAGCAACCAATTAGTTAGTATAGCAAGAAAAAAATCATTAAAGTTGTCTCGACCTATATTTCAGCTGCAGTAACCTAAAAAATTTACAATACCATGATGCTAGGGATATTTTGCACTATGCTAGGTACATTATATAAGTGTTTTGGAGTGATTTAAAACATAATTTGAATTAAAATTATTTACTCTGAAAGAGGAAAATCTAGAAAGAAATGTTGATGGAAACTAAGCAAGTGCAAGAAACTATCTAATTTTCTACAAAAGGGACTAAATAAATTAAAGGTGCAACTAAATTACAAAAATGGTTCAAGAATACTGAAGTTTCAGGAATTCATAGCACCGTAAAGTAACAATCACTTATAATACAAAAGCAGAACAGAAATCCAAATAAAAATGAAAAATGGACACAAAAAGATACACTGAACAAAACCCACTAATTACTAAAACAGAAACTATGCAAAGTAGCTGAAACGAAGAAAAAAAGCTCAAAACTTTTCTCATACAGTATGCCAAAAAAAAATTTTACATAAAAAAAATAAAAATAAAATGCTTACTTCATTTCTGTCTGTTTAAAAGCGTATGAAAAATTAAATTATAATGTGAGAGCAGAACTCCATAATGCATATGAAAAATAGGCCCAAAATTTACATTCATCAAGAAACCCACTAATAATTACTAAAACAGGAACTATGCTAAGAAGCTGAAATAAAGAAAAAAAGATCAAATCTTTTCTGATACAATATTTATAAAGAAATGAAGTAAGATTCAAAGATGGAGAAAGTACCAAAGGGAGGAATGGAAAAGGTGGGTGCTTTACAACCAAAAAAGTCATGGAAAACAGCAGGAGGAGGAGGGTTTGAATCAGAATTAGTAGTAGAAGTTTTGGTGTTACCACTAGTCATCATAATCACCATTGTACCCATTTCTTCTCCATTTTAATTTATTAACATAAAAGGGTGATGACTTGGGATTTTGCAAATTGGATTAAATTTGGAATATGATTTCAAATGATTTGATAAAATGAGGGATTGGTCATTGGTGGCAGCAAAAGAGCTTGATTGTTAGTAAAGGGCGAAGATTCTTCACTGACAATAAGAGAGAGAGGAGTTCATTAATAGAGTTACAAGCAAAAATTACCTCAATAATCTAATTATTATTTTCCTATATTAATCTAACTTTTAATTATAATTAATCTCAATTTGAGTATCACTTACCTAAGATCTTTATCGTCTAAACGGTGATCGATTTTTGTATGTTCATTACTAAAAAAAATAAAATCAAAAATCAAAAATATTATAATTTAAAAGTTAAAGTCGAAAATAAACGTACTTGATCTCTCTTCTTAATTTTATAAAGTTTTTCAAATTGTTTTAATTTGATTTTGTATTTACTTTTTTCTTCTATACAAATTAACTTATTATATAGATAAGAGGTTACCTCAGTGCATTCTTGACAAACAACCGTTGTAGTTAGGATTATCATGTTTAATCAAAAGTTGAGATTATTGTAGAGAAATTAATAAAAAATTTAATTATTCTGAGTAACTTTCTACTCTAAACTTAAACTTATTTACCAAAGTATTGTACACATCAAAACAATATTTTTCTTAAGTTGCTGAGTCACAAGCATTTTATATACAAGTAAAATTTATGTTTAAAACCCATGAAATAAACCACTATGTGATATAGCAATTTATTTTAGTATGAATAGCTAAGTCAGATAACGTTTCATATTAAAATAAATCGCTATGTGACATAGTGATTTATAAGTTAAGGTTAATGACAAAAAATAAAATTTTAAGCTCCATAAGCTTTAATAATATTGCATTATAACCAAAATAGTGTAACACCCCACTCAATACGCCTGAAGGGTATTGATTAACCAACAATCAATTATCACTAAATAGGAAATCCACACAGCAGTTAAATAAACAAAATTTTATATATACATATAAAAAAAAAATCATTATATTATAGTTCAATTTAATAAACATAAACCTAAAACTTAAACTCGGGGTTGATATTCTCTAACAGGTTTTGGTGATGAAGCTCGAAGTAGATACAAGGTGCTGAAGGTGATGGATGAGGTGGAGGGGATATATGTGCAGCGGAATGAATGGAGAAAGAGCTTATGGGGACTTTGGGCTTGGATTAGCACATAATCTAGGAGAAGGATGGGTAGATATGATGTTATTAAGAGCATCCTTAATGGTGATCTAAAAAAAAGGTCATCATACTCTTTTACAATTTTTCTCTTTCTTCAAAGTTCATCTTTCAACCTAATCTTATTAACAATGACCTCTTTTAAAAGTTCGTCATCTTATTTCTCTTACTTTTTATCTATTTAACTATTTTCTCTCTCTTAATTTATATAATATTTATTTTTTATCTTTTTCATAGTAACATTCTCATGTACAAACTTAATATAATTTTTTATTTAATTATAATAAATTTAATTTAAGATAATTTTTTATTTGAATCTATTTTTTTTGAGATATTAAAGATGATTTTTTGTGTTTTTTAACCAAAACATTAGTAGGAAAATAGGAAAAAAGACAGGTAAATATGAATTTATGTCAAAAAATATCAAAATTGGTCTTACTTTATAGATCTCAAAAAAATATAACCATTGGTATAACTTTTTTTAAAAAAAAATTAATCAATTAAGAAAACAACCATTAAAATTAATAAATGGCTATTTTTTTATCATCCAATGAGAAGGAGACACGTGGAACAGTGGGCAAGGTTGTGTCAGGGGAAGAATTTGTTGATTTTATCCTCCAATCAATGCTGACAAGTGATAAAATGGGTGAAAAAAAATTAGAGTGACCGTTCAATGGAACGGGTCACATGATGACCAAAATTGCCAACCTCTTCCCCAACCCACCCAATATTGAATTATCATTAATAACACTTTTGTGCTAGTTCGGTCATGTAATCTAAAATTAGATCATCAAACTAGATGCTCTAAGGTAGAACTAGATTATCATACCCAACCTTTTGCATCACATCAATCATCATACCCTATATCATCTAGGCGTACATTGTACTTTCCATCTCCGGTGATAGAGAAGTTGTTGTGTTGCTTAACCAATTGTCACTACATACACCTACCATAGTATATGCCTATAAAAACAAATTAATCCTAGACGAATTTGATTGTGTAATAAAAAAACAAATTTTTTTTTATGATAATTACCAAAATGATGTGCGTGGATGCTGGATCATAATGAGACGTACGTGGTTAGACTTTGGGTTTGTAATGCACAACCTTGTGATACGTGAAAATTTGAAATAAATGAGATTATTTATCTACTTAATTCTAAATATAAGATTCGGGAAAACTTATGTCCCAAAATAAGCTTCCGTACGTCCAAGCCTAGCCTCGAGTAAGTCGCTGTTACTAACAGCGAATTAGGGAAAAAAAATTAAAAAGTTGAAAGTCGCTGTTACTAACAGCGACTATCAGGTTTATAATTTTCCAGAGACCTTCTTCTTCCTCAGTTCATTTCGCGATTTTGTTTTTCAGCCGCAATCTCCCTAATTTCTCCTTCTTCATTCCAACCTTGTAAGGATCTTCATTCCTTCAACTAAAGTCATCAAGTTTCAAGTTTGTACCAATAATTAGTGTTGTAGTCTTCCTAGATCGACCTAAGGTAATTTTTTTTGTTTTTTTTTTCAATATTCGAAAAATTAGGGTTTGTTGTGTTTTAATCAATTTTCACATTAATGTAGGTTGACAAGCTTGCAATTACTTAATTCTTCTTGATCTACAGCTAATTGAGGTTCGTTTTTATTATAAATTTTTTCATTTGGTGGTGATTTTAAACTGTATGTCATGTGTAGTGGGCATTTACACTTGAGCTCTACGATTATGTCAAATGTAGTTGTTATTTACATTGATCCTCACTTTTAAAAGTTTGTTCCAGAATTATTTGTTGAATGTAAAATGTATAGTGGTCATATATTTATGAACTTGATGGTGATGTTGATTTTTTATGTGTTGTTGTAGAAATGGCTTCATTTCGTGTGACTGTTGTATGCTTTTGGAATGGTTCAATTCGATCAACTAGTAATAATGTTAAGTATGTTGGGGGAAAACGTAAACTGTTTGCATGCAACTCATACATGGATTTGAATGAATTTAAACATTTTATATGCTCTAGGATTGGCATTGACACTACAAGAAGTACTGTTAATTTAAGTTTTAAATACAATCTGAGTGGAGATTTGTTAGCTTTTCCGGTTGAGGATGAGGAGGCTATAAATGCAATGTGGGAGTATTCAAGGTCTACCCCTAGTCCTTCTTTAGAGTTATATGTAGAAGAGGTACCCCTAGGGAACGAAGATGTGAACGTTGTGGAAACAAATGCATTTATGAATATAACTTCTTCTGCCCCTTCTCATACGCCCTTCCCTACCCAAGAAACCGAAAATCCCTTTATTCCATCTTCCTCTTATCCTTGTAATGAACCCAATCAAGTTCAAGTTCAAGTCTCAAATGATGTTACTTTTAACTGACAAGATACAAATGAGCCTTGGGATGATGTTAATAGTGAGAGTAATGAATTCGTTGAAGCTCCTTCTGAGGACGATGTGGGTGTTGACGAGGAGGCTCTAGCTAATGACATGACCTTAGGAAACATTCCAACAATCGTTGCTCCTACACCCTATGCACTGGTTCCCCCTCTAGATGAATACTTTGAGGACAACTCTTGGAGGTCTCGGGATTGTGATACAACCTACACCGACGAAGGAGAGTTTCAAAAGGGTATGATGTTTGACAACAAGGATGCCTTGTTGGACGCTGTTAGATTGTATCATATTCGTAGGAACGTTGAGTACCGAACTGAGACTTCAAATCAAACCGTGCTCACGTTGAAGTGTAAGAGAGGGTGTGGTTGGAGGCTTAGGGCTAGGAAGAGCTCCTATTCACCGTCATGG
>NC_080061.1:17219815-17239815 GCF_026212465.1 Amaranthus tricolor
ATTAAAGCAGGACCGGACCGGGTTTCTGACAGACCAGACCGGGTTTCTGGAAGATCGGACCGGGTTTATGAAAGACCCGACCGGGTCCGTGTGATGAGAATTTTCCAGAGAATAGAAATTGCAGGACCCGACCGGGTTTAAGCAAGACCCAACCGGGTCCGTGGGTTGATCATTCCAGCAAGTGATTTTAGACAAACCCGGCCGGGTCCTGGGCTTGGATGCTTATGTTCTTATTTCTTGCTTGAAATCACCCGGGTATGAAAATACTCGCCTGGGCCTATCATCTTGTGCTTACTTTTCTTCATGAGAACGCGGTAAAAGTACAAACGAAACCCAACGGGACTAAAAGCATGTCCGAATGGGCCCGTGAGCTCACAAAAGTGTCGTAATGCGGTCTCGAACTCTGCCAAATCTCGAAGCACACATTCTAATGCTCAGGAGTAATTCGCTTCCGATACAAGAGTGGAGTAAAATGGCCTGAAATAATCAAAGACACACAAAACTCCAACCAAGCGTAAAACCACATGGAAAATGCGAAATCACACATCAAAATGCCATAAAAATGCAAGGGAAGGGAGCATAAAAGTATAGTATAAAGTGCACTGATCAAACTCCCCCAAGCCAAACCCTTGCTTGTCCCCAAGCAAATGGACCGTCAAAGAAAAGTGGAGATCATATAGGTCAACAAAGTTCTTCCCCAAAGGTTTTCGAAATTCATTTAAAAGCAACTTCAAACGACTCGGCATTTAGGCACACTCAACATCAATTCGGACTATCATAGCGCAATCAGGCTTTCACGATTCATCCAAAAGGTAACCAGTTAAGGCCATCGTAAACACATCATAAATCAAATGAGGAGGTACTCAGGGGGCAACTCACCACTCCATTGTCGATGAGTCTAGAACTCATTACACACACCGAAGTAGTGAAAATGACTACTTCCATTCCCCAGCAGTGTTTCCCTCCCAACTCTCACTCTCATGTGTCTAGAAGGACAAAAAGTTCTCTCCAATGCAAACAACATTCTAAAGACTTTCACTTTAACTTTGCTATCCTTTTCCTTTGAAATAGACTTCAACTACCAAGAGAATCAATTCAGGCTAATAATGGGAGCAACGTTGGCTAAGGTTATTGGTCGTGCTAAAAGTATGAGACCTAGTAGGGACAGTAGGGAGTGAAATCTCTTTTCTCGCAACAACGCACACTTCGAGCATGAACATCATATAACCAATCGTAAATAAACTTAACCAATGAAGTTTCGAGCTTCTGAAAGAACAATATATTACCCCTTTTTATTTAATTTATAACTAAAAGCAAAAATCACATTCTTTTTGTTGTTTCTGTTGAGTTTTTTTTTTTTTTTTTTTTTTTTTTTTTTTTTTTTTTTTTTTTTAAAGAAATAATACTTGGGGGTGTCTATATATAGAAGAGTTGGAACAATTACTCTTAGTGGTTTTGGTTGATCGGGCATACAGGATTTGGGAGTTTTCTTGCCTGATTTAGAGGATTTGGGGGTTTTCATTTTTGAATTTTTGAAGGTTTTGAGAAAGAAGGAAGGACGGTTTCTTGAGGGATTGAGAGAAGGTTTGGGCAGGTAATGGGTAATGACGTGAAGCAGGGTTTTTAAATGATTGAAGTGACGGTTACTCCTCCAAGTCCCATCTCTTTATTGCCTTAGCATTACTTGAGTGAAGAAGAACCGTTTTCCCAAAAACTCTCAATTTAAGTTGGCCGTATAAAAATGTGAAATATGAATAAATTATGAAATATCAAATTTAATAAAATATGAAAAAAAAAAATTATGATATTATAAAATATTATGAAGAAAATTATGAACATATTGCTTTGGTCTGTTTGAATTAACAACATGCAAACGTAAAAATATTCATAGTACAAACTTTATTACGTGTTTATCTGATCCATGCAATAATTGATTTTCAATCAAGATTTTGAGATTGATTCCTGTCCTCTTCATTTTCATGATGCTTCAATGGGAAATATATGCAACTAACTTTAGTGGAGCTTGATCATACCAAGTTCCAATCTCATCTTTTCATATTGTTCCCTAGGAAGTGGTTTGGTCAGAATATCAGCAACTTGTTCATTTGTGTTAACATGCTTCAATACAATATTTTTGTGTTCTACGTTATCCTTTAGAAAATGATGTCTAATGTGTATATGTTTAGCACGTGAATGATGCACTGGATCTTTAGATATACATATGGCACTAGTATTATCACAATAAATAGGAATGCATTCAACTTTAATACCAAAATCTCTAAGTTGCTGTTTTATCCAAAGCATTTGGGAACAGCAGGCTGCTGCTGCTACGTATTCAGCTTCTGCAGTGGATAATGCAACTGTGTTTTGTTTCTTGGAACTCCATGAAACTAAACATGAGCCAAGATATTGTACCATACCTGATGTACTTTTTCTATTAACAAGATCACCTGCATAATCTGCATCACTAAAACCTTTTAAATCATAAACATCACTTTTAGGATAAAATAGGGACAAGTCGTCTGTTCCCTTCAAATATCTCAAAATTCTCTTTACTGCCGTGAGATGTGATTCTTTAGGACTTGATTGAAATCTAGCACATAAACCAACACTAAAAGAAATATCAGGTCTACTTGCAGTTAGATACAATAAAGAACCTATCATGCCTCTATACATGGTTTGATCTACGTTGGTCCCATTTAGGTCTTCATCTAGTCTAACATTGGTAGCCATAGGTGTATGGTTGGTTTTAGCATTGTTTAGTCCATATTTCTTAAGAAGTTCTTTGATGTATTTTTGTTGATGAATAAAAATACCATTTTCAGTTTGTTTAATTTGCAAACCAAGAAAGAAATTTAATTCTCCCATCATGCTCATTTCAAATTCTGTACCCATACGGTTAGCAAATTCTTTACATAACAGATCATTAGTAGCACCAAAAATAATATCATCAACATAAATTTGAACAACTAAAATATTAGAACCTTTATTCTTAAAGAACAAGGTTTTGTCGATTTTTCCTCTTACAAAGTTATTTTGAATCAAAAACTTTGAAAGTCTTTCGTACCATTGCCTAGGAGCTTGCTTCAAGCCATATAGGGCTTTGTCAAGCTTGTAGACATGATTAGGACAAGAGGTATTCTCAAAACCTGGGGGTTGTTCCACAAAGACTTCTTCATCAAGATAACCATTCAAAAAGGCACATTTCACATCCATTTGATATAGTTTAAAATTCATAAATGCAGCAAAAGAAATTAAAATTCTAATGGCCTCTAACCTTGCTACTGGAGCAAATGTCTCGGTATAATCAATACCTTCTTATTGATTGTAACCTTTAACCACAAGTCTAGCTTTATTTCTAACAATTATTCCATGCTCATCAAGCTTGTTCCGAAATACCCATTTCAAACCAATAACTTTCTTGTTTTTCGGTTTGGGTTCCAAGTGCCACACTTTATTTCTTTCAAACTCATTTAATTCATCTTGCATGGCAACTATCCAATCGGAATCCTTCAAAGCTTCCTCGTGATTTTTTGGTTCAAGTGATGATAGGAACGCAAAGTGTGCACAAAAGTTTCTCAATTGAGATCTAGTTTGTGTCCCCTTATTTATATCACTTACAATTGAATCAAGAGGATGATATCTTTGATACTTCCAAGGTTTAGGCACAAATTCTCTTGAAGGAACAGTAGCATGTTCTTGTTCAGCAACTTGATTGACATTCTGTTCAGCTACTGGATCATTTTGCTCATCTGTGGGAACAGCTGGATTGGGAACAGTCTGCTGATCCTGTTGTACTGGCAGTTCCTGGAATTGATCAGTTTCTTCTGCCTCTTCTTGTATCGACTGTTCACTTGCTGTTCCTTGATCTTGCACTTTGATTCCTTCATCTTCATCTTCCAAATTTGCAAGACCTATTTTAATATTACTTGTTTCCTGTTCACTTGTTGAAAAGTTAGTTTCATCAAAGATTATGTGAACTGACTCCTCTACACACATAGTTCTCTTATTATAAACTCTGTAAGCTTTGCTTTGTGATGAATAACCTAGAAATACTGTCTCATCACTTCTTTCATCAAATTTACCTATGTTTCGTTTTCCATTCACATGAACAAAACATTTGCATCCAAATATACGAAAATAGGAAATATTTGGTTTAACACCTTTGAGCAATTCATAGGGTGTCTTAGAAGTGATTGGCCTAATTAGTACACGATTCAATGTATAGCATGCAGTATTAACGGCTTCTACCCAAAAATTCCTAGATAGACCACTAGCAATCAACATGGTCCTAGCCATTTCTTCTAAGGTCCTATTTTTCCTTTCTACCACACCATTTTGTTGTGGTGTTCTAGGTGCGGAAAAATTGTGATTTATGCCATGTTCATTGCAATAATTCATGAAGTTTGAATTTTCAAATTCTTTTCCATGATCAGACCTAATGTGAACAATTTGATTATTGGTAGATTTTTGTGTTTTATTAGCAAAGGAAACAAACTCATCAAAAGCTTCATCTTTGCTTGCCAAAAATAAGGTCCACGTGAATCTACTATAATCATCAACAACAACAAATACATACTTTTTGCCACTACGGCTTTGTGTTCTCATTGGTCCACATAAATCCATATGAATTAATTCTAATGGTCTAGTGGTAGTCACAACGTTCTTTGATTTAAAGGATGACCACACTTGTTTTCCTTTAGCACAAGGATCACAAACTTCATTTTTAAGAAATTTTATTGCAGGTAATCCTCTTACTAGGTCTTTTGATCTTAAGGTGTTAATCAATGAATAACTAGCATGACCTAGACGCTTGTGCCAAAGAAGTGGGTCTTCTTCAATAACACTTAAACACGTTAGACTGTTTCTGGGAACAGTGTCCAGGTCCACCACATAGGTGTTCCCTTTTCTGATTCCCTCCAGCACAGGGTCTCCTGTACTGTTCCTAGAAATTATGCATTTTTCAGAAGTAAACTTAACAGAGTTACCTTTGTCGCAAAATTGAGAAATACTTAACAAATTGTGTTTTAAATTCTCGACTAAAAATACATTATCAATGGCATGGGAACTAGACCTTCCAACCTTTCCTTTGGCGATTATCTCACCCTTCATGTTGTCACCGAAGGTTACTGTTCCCCCATCATAGGCTTCAAGTGAGAGAAATTTAGATTTATCACCCGTCATATGCTTGGAACACCCACTGTCGAGATACCATGAGTTGTTCCCTCACTTGAACCTGCAAAGCAAACTAATGGTTAGGTGCAGGAACCCATTTATCCTTGGGTTCCTTGTCGACAATATTTGAATTACATTTCTTAATCCATGTACGTTCGACATAATTTTTATTTGCTTTGACATGCTGTTCCCTCTTTATACATTGATGTTTTAGGTGTCCACTTTTACCACAGAAGGAACATATTTTGCTACTAGGGAGATCTACATAGAACTTTTTCTTTTTATCATTCCTTATATAGCCTAGACCTTCTTTACTTTTGGTTTTAGCATTTAGAATCCATTTGGGAATTTCATTGATTTTCCATTTTCCTCTTAAGTTTATTTTATTTTTCAAATTTTCATTTTCAATTTCGTAGGATTCTAATTTTGATTTCAACTTTTGAAATTCAGTGCTAACCACGTGAGTGGTTTTATCATTTTCAACCGATTTTAATCCTAACAATTTGCTTTGATTCAATTCAATATTAAGAGTGATAAATTCCTGTTTTAATTTCTCCAATTGTTCTTTTAAAATGATATTCTTATCTAATAAATCAAAAAAATCTACTTCGCACATCGATCCTAAAGGAATTTAGGTATGAGATATGATCTTTACTTAAGTTAAGGTCTTTCTCAATTTGGAGACACTTAGCTGTTTTTTCATTCAACTTTTCTTGTGTCTCTAACAGCAATTTGATTAATTGATTCTTACTTAAATTAGACAGTTGTTTAGGAGATGGACTAGAAGATATTACCTCTTTTTCCTTAGACTCTTCATGAGATGCCATGAGACACAGATTTGCGGTTTCTTCCTCTATTGGCGCTTCAGTTTCAGCTTCGCTTTCACTAGTACCTTCATGGGTAACTTCCAGCAGGTCCCAAATCTGCTTGGCAGTTTTGCAACCCATAATACGATTGTGTTCATTGGGTCCAAGACCACAGTGAAGCAATTTGATAGCAAGAGCATTCATCTCCATCTTTTGAAAATCTTCTTTTTCATATTCAGTGATTGGTTTTGGAACAATTTCATTGTTGGAGTTGATGGTCGTCACCTCAAAGTCTCCAATTTCAATGACTCTCCAAACTTGATAGTTTTCGGCCTTTATGAAGATTTCCATTCTATTTTTCTTGTAAGTATAGAATTTCCCATCAAACATGGGTGGCCTTTGTGTGGAGTACCCCTCTTCCATACGCTCGTTCATCTTCAACATCTTCCATGCCGCTTAACTGGTTCTCAAATTAGGAGTGTCTGCGGTTTGCCTCTGACATCCAAATAGTAGTATCACATGCCAGAATACCAGTCAAAACATTTTGCAAAATACATTTTAGGGGGAAAAGACAATGTTACTCATATATAGGGGATTCTAACAATTCTCATCAAGCCATAACACGTTTTTTTTTTTTTTTTTTTTTTTGTATGCATGCGAGAAATAAAACCTAACTCTATATGCTGAAAATGATAAAAATATGCAGGTGCATGAGTGAGTGAGTGAGTGGGAAGTGATTATCCCCCCCACGCCAGCCCAAGCACGGTCCGCAGTGTTTGGCAAAAGATCAAGTAAATGATCACTGGCCCGAACCACCACCTCCAGGACCAGAGGGACCACATCTCATGAGTGCAGAATGAGGGATTAATACCCTTGATGTCATCAATAGTGTACCCAATAACACTTTTATACTTTTTCAGAACTGTGAGTAATCGCTCAATTTGAGTGCCGTTGAGTTCAGCATTGACAATAACAGGGTAAGTGTCATTATCCTCTAGAAAGACATACTTCAAAGAAGGAAGGAGGGGTTTTAATTCTACCTGAGGAGGCGTAGTACACTCCTTTCGTTCCTCAATGGTGGACACCTTCCAAGGTGGGGTGTCCTCAAACTTAGCTTTTGCAGGAACAAATGTAGGTGCAACATCTAAAACTTGGACCATCTCAATCACATCGGCCCTATCCTTCTCGTAGTTGCCTTCAATAGCTGCATAAAGTGGATCAACAATGGAGGGTGTGGACTCCCTCTCTGTAGTAGCATCAACTATCGCATCCACCCGATAAACAGTCTCCCCAATGGCAGAATGTGCCATGGATGAGGGGAGATGGAAATGCAGCTGTTCTCCCAAATTTTCAAGTGATAACTTCCCATTCTTTACATCAAAATTGGCTGCTGTAGTCTTTAAGAAATCACGACCTAAAATCACTGGAATGCGGGTATCCTCTTCCATATCCATGATGACGAAATCGCAGGGTACGAAGTAATTACCAACTTGGACGGGGTAGTCCTCAAGAATAGCAACTGGGTATCTCACAGATCGATCGGCTAATTGTATAGACATCCGAGTGGCTTTCATCTCGACATTGATCTTTTTGCATAATGTTAACGGCATCACACTCACACTAGCCCCTAAATCAACAAGGGCTACAGCAGACACATCGTTCCCCAACTTCAGTGGGATAGTAAAACTACCAGGATCAGCTTGTTTCTTAGGAACCTTGCACTGCAAAATAGCGCTACATTGCCCATTCAGAGTTTCCACCACACTCTCCTCTAGCTTGCGTTTGTTGGCAATGATGTCCTTGAGGAATTTAGCATAAGAGGGCATTTCCTTAATGGCTTCTAAGAAGGGGATGTTGAGCTATAACTTGCTCAATACTTGAAGAAATTTTCCATATTTTTGCTCAAGCTTCGCCTGTGCCAATCTAGACGGAAATGGCACTGGTGGTGTGTAAGTTCGACCGGCGGTTATGGACTTGTCTGAATTGACTGGCTCATCTTTCCTTTCTTCAGAAACATCATCATTAGTACTTGGAGCTGGAACAACACTAGGTGAAGTCTTTACCTGAGGGGCTGGATCATGAAGTGTCCTACCACTCCTCGTAGTTACTGCATTGAGTTGCTGATGTGGGGATGTGGTTGGATTCTTTTCTGTGTTTCCCGGAAGTTGCCCCTTTTGCATGGATAAGTTACTCAATTGCTGTGCCATCTGAGCCATCTGAGTGTCGATCATTTTGTTGTGAGCCAAAATTTGATTAATGGAGGTGCTGAAGTGTTCATTTTGCTTGCTTTGGGTAGCGATAAAGTTCTCCATCAAGCTCTCAAGGTTGGACTTCGGCGGATGTTGTTGTTGAGGTAGGAAAGGAGCTCTTTGTTGGAAACCCGATGGTATGTTGTACGAGGATGAGGGATTCTGCGCATTGTTGTTTCGGTAGGAAAAATTTGGATGATCCCTCCATCCTGGGTTGAAGGTGTTGGAATAGGGGTTATATTGTTGTCTGGCATTCTGATTTTGGATGGCGTTGACTTGTTCCTCAGCAGCAATTCCTTCGGCTCGAAGTTGGCAATCAACACTAGAATTCCCATTTAAGCCACAAGCACCACAGACTTTATTTATTGCAGCTACATCCAACTGCTCAACTTTCCTTGTCAAAGCCTGTACATTATTAGTCAAAGCAACAATAGCATCCACTTCATACCTACCACCTCGCCTTGGAGTTGATTGTTCTCGCCAGTGGTAATTTGAGGCCATATCATCAAGAATTTTCTTCGCTTGGGTCAGTGTTTTCATCATGAAGTTACCCCCAGCAGCAGCATCCAAAGAAGTCTGGATCTCATGCCTCAAAGCATTGTAGACAGTCTCAATAACCGTCCAATCTGGTAATCCGTGATGTGGGCACTTTCTGATTAGACTTTTAAATCTCTCCCATGCATCATAGAGTGATTCCCCGTCTTTTTGCTTGAAAGTAGAGATCTCATTTCGGTACTTCGAAGTTTTTCCGGGTGGGTAGTATCGATGCAAGAATGCCTTTGTAGAAATACTAATGGATGATCGAATGCAACAAGAGGGGGGGGGGGGGTGAATTGTTGTGTAGTAGGTTTAAGATTTTTGCCTCTAATTTTTGCGGAATTATATTAAGTAAAGGACAAAAACTTAAACTTAAAAACGAAAAGAAAAATAATAAAGGAGACAAAGATTTTACGTGGAAACCTTCTTGGCCTAATAAGAAGGAAAAACCACGACCCACCGGGATTTCAAAATTCTCACTATGTTAAGGCAATCAATTACAATTACACATAACAATGTTTTGCTTCACTTGAAGCTTCTCAATTCTCTAAATGCTTTACTCAAAGCTTCTCTACTTAGGCCTACTTCTCTTCTCTTCTCTTCTCTTCTCTTCTCTCCTTCTCTTTCTCTTTTTTCTCGATTCTATTCTCTATTCCCTTAGACTTCCCATAAGTCTAATTACAACAAAACACTCAAATACCCTTTACAAGGCCATTTCTCAAGAGGATAAGAATTAAAATAATTACTTAAGAAAAATATAATAAATTAATTGGCATTGGAAAACTGAAAATATTTTTCTTAAGATGATCTCCCTTTAATGGACACTCTTGAATCCTAAAAGGATTGATTTTTGATTCGAGCAAAGTCCCTTCTATTTATAGAGGGAACAGCCAGCAGTTACCATAAGCATAACGTCCACTATCTCACACATACCTCCACTACCCTCACGTTCTCAAAACAAAAGGTGGTGGAATTATGAAAGTGTACGGCTGTTATTTGCTCAAGGAAAAATCAGTTTCCTTAATGCTAAAAATAGCATAGGAGTTTAAAACATAAGATCCTAAAAAATAGGAGATCTAAATCTAATTAAGAAAAAGTCTTGGGCTATTTTTAGAAAACCTAAAAATAGATTTGCCAATTAACTTACTAATTAATTTAAGCAATTAAATTAATTCTAAACCATTACATCAACTTAAAAACAGAAAATAATTAATTCGCAATTTTTCAGTCGATGCTATTCTTCAGACCTGCTACGTAGGAACAGTGTACTGTCTCCAGCTTCAACATTCGTCAGAACTTTAACTCTAGGAACAGCAGTCTGTTTTCCAGAGCAATTTCCCAACTTCTTGGATATTTGAGACATGTACATCTTCCACGAATCAAGTCATAGGCTTCATCAACGATTCACATTAAATCGGATATATACCTACAAAACAATCTCTAAAATATGTTTGTTTATTTAAAAGTAAAGTCATCATCAAAACCTTAAGAGGCCAACAAATTCCCCCTTTTTGATGATGGCAAACTTTATAAACAAACTTAAGTAAAAATAGAGTAAATCAAAATTCATAGAGCATACTAGAGATTAAAGTAACTCTAATTAACTTAGCAAATCAACTTGTTAGAATATAATTTACCAAGCATTCATAAACAAACAGTTTACTCTAAAATATCAAATATTTTTCAAAAGTTTTCAAAATTAATTAACTTAAAACCTAAATGAAATAAACTAAGTTAAACGGAAATAGATAAAGACTAACATAACATAATAACCTAATATAATAAAACTAACATAATATAAGCTAACATAATAGAACTATAATAAACCTAATAATAATAATAAACATAACTTATTAAGTATTTTCACAGAATCAAATATTCATGAGGACTTCAACAAACACAGATGATCACTTAACTAGCATAAACACAGCAGCACACATATCATTCACACATATCATTCATAAGAATCAATATAAATCAACAAGATATGTAACTGTGTATTCACTGCTCCTGTTAAGTTTGTGCAGTAATCTTCCCCCTTTTGACATTAATCAAAAAGAATTGGGAGTTATCAAATCTCAGCACAAACCATATAGATTTGTTAGTGATGAAAACAACAAACAACAATAATAAAAGCAAGTGCTATGAACAATGATTAAACCTGCATAGAGTTAATTGTCACAGACCATAGAAAATAAAAACAAAGAAAAGTAGCAATTGTTCAAAGTTACAACAACCATGTACCCCAGATGGTACAAGGCAAAAAGAGAAATTGTTTGATAAGTGATACAGCCAACAAATCATTAAATTTTTGAGCAGAGGGATCAAGGGTCAGTCTCCTCATCAATGTACTCAGTCTGCACCTCCACTGTGTCCAGCTTGGCACCAAGGCGTTGTTCCATTTGGTTTAGCTGATCCACAATTGAAGCAAGCGAGACACGAGTTTCATCCTGAAATGCAATGAATTGAGACTGTAGATCAAGGAGCTTGGAAAGAATGGAGTCTGAAGATGCTGTAGGAGTAGGGTCAGCACAACCAACACCAGGAGAGGATGGAAATGGTGGTGGTGTGAAGTGAATGGGTGATGGAGGTGGTGATAAGGTTTGAGTTGGTGGTGAAGTGGTTGGCTTGGGAGAGGTAGGTTCATCAGGTGTTGGCTCAGGAATGGTGTCAGAAGGTGTTTCATCAACCAAAGTAGCCTTGCGTTTCGAGGCCAACCTCCTACTCTTCCTTTGTATTGACTTAGCCTTTTTCCTCAAAGCTATCATAATCTCTTCATCACTTGTATCATCACAAAGATTGTGATGAGCCTCTTCTCCTAAGGCTCCCTCCTGTTCTGCTTCCCCCTTACTAGGTTCTCCATCCTGTTCCCCTTTTTCTTCTGTTTCAATATGGTCAGTGGGAACAGGCTCTTGCTCCTTTTCCTCTTTTTCTTCCTGATCTCTCTCTCTTAATTTTTCTTCTTCTTTTTCAATATCTTCCTCATCAGATTCTACTTCAACAACCCCCTCATGCATCAATACTCCCTCATCATTCAATTTCAAATGCAAATTTTGTAAACATTTAGCACCAATTTTCATATTGGGACCCATTGGGAACTCCAACCCTTCCAATGGGACCTCAAACTTCCTAAAAATCCATGTTAACAACCCTCCATAACCAATAAAACTTTTCTTTTTAATGCAGTCTGATAAATGAGAGATCATCAACGAAGGAAAATTTATTTTAATATGTTTTTCCATGCAGTAAATCAAGGTGGCATCACGCAAACTCACTTGACTACGTTTTGAGTTTCGTGGTAAGATAAATCTGCGAGCAACATTGTACAACAATTTATGCATAGGGGACAGAACATTGTGACTTATCTTCCCCTTTTTATCAATTCCTAAAAATTTAAAAATTGTTCGTTCATTGATGTCTGAAAATGCAATCTTTGACCCAATATGATAACCAACATTGGGAACATTAAACCATTCCCCTAATAAAGCGCTGTTTGGATCAACCTGCTTCGATCGCTTAACTACTCTAGAAGATGAATCACCTGTTGACATTTTTCTTTTGGTACTAGTGGGTTCAGTGGAGTGTTTTGGTGATTCTTGTGTGGTTTCAGTTGGTGTTGGTGGTACATCCTGCAGTAATGGAGGTGGAACAATTACTCTTAGTGGTTTTGGTTGATCGGGCATACAGGATTTGGGAGTTTTCTTGCCTGATTTAGAGGATTTGGGGGTTTTCATTTTTGAATTTTTGAAGGTTTTGAGAAAGAAGGAAGGACGGTTTCTTGAGGGATTGAGAGAAGGTTTGGGCAGGTAATGGGTAATGACGTGAAGCAGGGTTTTTAAATGATTGAAGTGACGGTTACTCCTCCAAGTCCCATCTCTTTATTGCCTTAGCATTACTTGAGTGAAGAAGAACCGTTTTCCCAAAAACTCTCAATTTAAGTTGGCCGTATAAAAATGTGAAATATGAATAAATTATGAAATATCAAATTTAATAAAATATGAAAAAAAAAAAATTATGATATTATAAAATATTATGAAGAAAATAATGAACATATTGCTTTGGTCTGTTTGAATTAACAACATGCAAACGTAAAAACATTCATAGTACAAACTTTATTACGTGTTTATCTGATCCATGCAATAATTGATTTTCAATCAAGATTTTGAGATTGATTCCTGTCCTCTTCATTTTCATGATGCTTCAATGGGAAATATATGCAACTAACTTTAGTGGAGCTTGATCATACCAAGTTCCAATCTCATCTTTTCATATTGTTCCCTAGGAAGTGGTTTGGTCAGAATATCAGCAACTTGTTCATTTGTGTTAACATGCTTCAATACAATATTTTTGTGTTCTACGTTATCCTTTAGAAAATGATGTCTAATGTGTATATGTTTAGCACGTGAATGATGCACTGGATCTTTAGATATACATATGGCACTAGTATTATCACAATAAATAGGAATGCATTCAACTTTAATACCAAAATCTCTAAGTTGCTGTTTTATCCAAAGCATTTGGGAACAGCAGGCTGCTGCTGCTACGTATTCAGCTTCTGCAGTGGATAATGCAACTGTGTTTTGTTTCTTGGAACTCCATGAAACTAAACATGAGCCAAGATATTGTACCATACCTGATGTACTTTTTCTATTAACAAGATCACCTGCATAATCTGCATCACTAAAACCTTTTAAATCATAAACATCACTTTTAGGATAAAATAGGGACAAGTCGTCTGTTCCCTTCAAATATCTCAAAATTCTCTTTACTGCCGTGAGATGTGATTCTTTAGGACTTGATTGAAATCTAGCACATAAACCAACACTAAAAGAAATATCAGGTCTACTTGCAGTTAGATACAATAAAGAACCTATCATGCCTCTATACATGGTTTGATCTACGTTGGTCCCATTTAGGTCTTCATCTAGTCTAACATTGGTAGCCATAGGTGTATGGTTGGTTTTAGCATTGTTTAGTCCATATTTCTTAAGAAGTTCTTTGATGTATTTTTGTTGATGAATAAAAATACCATTTTCAGTTTGTTTAATTTGCAAACCAAGAAAGAAATTTAATTCTCCCATCATGCTCATTTCAAATTCTGTACCCATACGGTTAGCAAATTCTTTACATAACAGATCATTAGTAGCACCAAAAATAATATCATCAACATAAATTTGAACAACTAAAATATTAGAACCTTTATTCTTAAAGAACAAGGTTTTGTCGATTTTTCCTCTTACAAAGTTATTTTGAATCAAAAACTTTGAAAGTCTTTCGTACCATTGCCTAGGAGCTTGCTTCAAGCCATATAGGGCTTTGTCAAGCTTGTAGACATGATTAGGACAAGAGGTATTCTCAAAACCTGGGGGTTGTTCCACAAAGACTTCTTCATCAAGATAACCATTCAAAAAGGCACATTTCACATCCATTTGATATAGTTTAAAATTCATAAATGCAGCAAAAGAAATTAAAATTCTAATGGCCTCTAACCTTGCTACTGGAGCAAATGTCTCGGTATAATCAATACCTTCTTATTGATTGTAACCTTTAACCACAAGTCTAGCTTTATTTCTAACAATTATTCCATGCTCATCAAGCTTGTTCCGAAATACCCATTTCAAACCAATAACTTTCTTGTTTTTCGGTTTGGGTTCCAAGTGCCACACTTTATTTCTTTCAAACTCATTTAATTCATCTTGCATGGCAACTATCCAATCGGAATCCTTCAAAGCTTCCTCGTGATTTTTTGGTTCAAGTGATGATAGGAACGCAAAGTGTGCACAAAAGTTTCTCAATTGAGATCTAGTTTGTGTCCCCTTATTTATATCACTTACAATTGAATCAAGAGGATGATATCTTTGATACTTCCAAGGTTTAGGCACAAATTCTCTTGAAGGAACAGTAGCATGTTCTTGTTCAGCAACTTGATTGACATTCTGTTCAGCTACTGGATCATTTTGCTCATCTGTGGGAACAGCTGGATTGGGAACAGTCTGCTGATCCTGTTGTACTGGCAGTTCCTGGAATTGATCAGTTTCTTCTGCCTCTTCTTGTATCGACTGTTCACTTGCTGTTCCTTGATCTTGCACTTTGATTCCTTCATCTTCATCTTCCAAATTTGCAAGACCTATTTTAATATTACTTGTTTCCTGTTTACTTGTTGAAAAGTTAGTTTCATCAAAGATTATGTGAACTGACTCCTCTACACACATAGTTCTCTTATTATAAACTCTGTAAGCTTTGCTTTGTGATGAATAACCTAGAAATACTGTCTCATCACTTCTTTCATCAAATTTACCTATGTTTCGTTTTCCATTCACATGAACAAAACATTTGCATCCAAATATACGAAAATAGGAAATATTTGGTTTAACACCTTTGAGCAATTCATAGGGTGTCTTAGAAGTGATTGGCCTAATTAGTACACGATTCAATGTATAGCATGCAGTATTAACGGCTTCTACCCAAAAATTCCTAGATAGACCACTAGCAATCAACATGGTCCTAGCCATTTCTTCTAAGGTCCTATTTTTCCTTTCTACCACACCATTTTGTTGTGGTGTTCTAGGTGCGGAAAAATTGTGATTTATGCCATGTTCATTGCAATAATTCATGAAGTTTGAATTTTCAAATTCTTTTCCATGATCAGACCTAATGTGAACAATTTGATTATTGGTAGATTTTTGTGTTTTATTAGCAAAGGAAACAAACTCATCAAAAGCTTCATCTTTGCTTGCCAAAAATAAGGTCCACGTGAATCTACTATAATCATCAACAACAACAAATACATACTTTTTGCCACTACGGCTTTGTGTTCTCATTGGTCCACATAAATCCATATGAATTAATTCTAATGGTCTAGTGGTAGTCACAACGTTCTTTGATTTAAAGGATGACCACACTTGTTTTCCTTTAGCACAAGGATCACAAACTTCATTTTTAAGAAATTTTATTGCAGGTAATCCTCTTACTAGGTCTTTTGATCTTAAGGTGTTAATCAATGAATAACTAGCATGACCTAGACGCTTGTGCCAAAGAAGTGGGTCTTCTTCAATAACACTTAAACACGTTAGACTGTTTCTGGGAACAGTGTCCAGGTCCACCACATAGGTGTTCCCTTTTCTGATTCCCTCCAGCACAGGGTCTCCTGTACTGTTCCTAGAAATTATGCATTTTTCAGAAGTAAACTTAACAGAGTTACCTTTGTCGCAAAATTGAGAAATACTTAACAAATTGTGTTTTAAATTCTCGACTAAAAATACATTATCAATGGCATGGGAACTAGACCTTCCAACCTTTCCTTTGGCGATTATCTCACCCTTCATGTTGTCACCGAAGGTTACTGTTCCCCCATCATAGGCTTCAAGTGAGAGAAATTTAGATTTATCACCCGTCATATGCTTGGAACACCCACTGTCGAGATACCATGAGTTGTTCCCCTCACTTGAACCTGCAAAGCAAACTAATGGTTAGGTGCAGGAACCCATTTATCCTTGGGTTCCTTGTCGACAATATTTGAATTACATTTCTTAATCCATGTACGTTCGACATAATTTTTATTTGCTTTGACATGCTGTTCCCTCTTTATACATTGATGTTTTAGGTGTCCACTTTTACCACAGAAGGAACATATTTTGCTACTAGGGAGATCTACATAGAACTTTTTCTTTTTATCATTCCTTATATAGCCTAGACCTTCTTTACTTTTGGTTTTAGCATTTAGAATCCATTTGGGAATTTCATTGATTTTCCCTTTTCCTCTTAAGTTTATTTTATTTTTCAAATTTTCATTTTCAATTTCGTAGGATTCTAATTTTGATTTCAACTTTTGAAATTCAGTGCTAACCACGTGAGTGGTTTTATCATTTTCAACCGATTTTAATCCTAACAATTTGCTTTGATTCAATTCAATATTAAGAGTGATAAATTCCTGTTTTAATTTCTCCAATTGTTCTTTTAAAATGATATTCTTATCTAACAAATCAAAAAAATCTACTTCGCACATCGATCCTAAAGGAATTTAGGTATGAGATATGATCTTTACTTAAGTTAAGGTCTTTCTCAATTTGGAGACACTTAGCTGTTTTTTCATTCAACTTTTCTTGTGTCTCTAACAGCAATTTGATTAATTGATTCTTACTTAAATTAGACAGTTGTTTAGGAGATGGACTAGAAGATATTACCTCTTTTTCCTTAGACTCTTCATGAGATGCCATGAGACACAGATTTGCGGTTTCTTCCTCTATTGGCGCTTCAGTTTCAGCTTCGCTTTCACTAGTACCTTCATGGGTAACTTCCAGCAGGTCCCAAATCTGCTTGGCAGTTTTGCAACCCATAATACGATTGTGTTCATTGGGTCCAAGACCACAGTGAAGCAATTTGATAGCAAGAGCGTTCATCTCCATCTTTTGAAAATCTTCTTTTTCATATTCAGTGATTGGTTTTGGAACAATTTCATTGTTGGAGTTGATGGTCGTCACCTCAAAGTCTCCAATTTCAATGACTCTCCAAACTTGATAGTTTTCGGCCTTTATGAAGATTTCCATTCTATTTTTCTTGTAAGTATAGAATTTCCCATCAAACATGGGTGGCCTTTGTGTGGAGTACCCCTCTTCCATACGCTCGTTCATCTTCAACATCTTCCATGCCGCTTAACTGGTTCTCAAATTAGGAGTGTCTGCGGTTTGCCTCTGACATCCAAATAGTAGTATCACATGCCAGAATACCAGTCAAAACATTTTGCAAAATACATTTTAGGGGGAAAAGACAATGTTACTCATATATAGGGGATTCTAACAATTCTCATCAAGCCATAACACGTTTTTTTTTTTTTTTTTTTTTTTTGTATGCATGCGAGAAATAAAACCTAACTCTATATGCTGAAAATGATAAAAATATGCAGGTGCATGAGTGAGTGAGTGAGTGGGAAGTGATTATCCCCCCCACGCCAGCCCAAGCACGGTCCGCAGTGTTTGGCAAAAGATCAAGTAAATGATCACTGGCCCGAACCACCACCTCCAGGACCAGAGGGACCACATCTCATGAGTGCAGAATGAGGGATTAATACCCTTGATGTCATCAATAGTGTACCCAATAACACTTTTATACTTTTTCAGAACTGTGAGTAATCGCTCAATTTGAGTGCCGTTGAGTTCAGCATTGACAATAACAGGGTAAGTGTCATTATCCTCTAGAAAGACATACTTCAAAGAAGGAAGGAGGGGTTTTAATTCTACCTGAGGAGGCGTAGTACACTCCTTTCGTTCCTCAATGGTGGACACCTTCCAAGGTGGGGTGTCCTCAAACTTAGCTTTTGCAGGAACAAATGTAGGTGCAACATCTAAAACTTGGACCATCTCAATCACATCGGCCCTATCCTTCTCGTAGTTGCCTTCCATAGCTGCATAAAGTGGATCAACAATGGAGGGTGTGGACTCCCTCTCTGTAGTAGCATCAACTATCGCATCCACCCGATAAACAGTCTCCCCAATGGCAGAATGTGCCATGGATGAGGGGAGATGGAAATGCAGCTGTTCTCCCAAAATTTTAAGTGATAACTTCCCATTCTTTACATCAAAATTGGCTGCTGTAGTCTTTAAGAAATCACGACCTAAAATCACTGGAATGCGGGTATCCTCTTCCATATCCATGATGACGAAATCGCAGGGTACGAAGTAATTACCAACTTGGACGGGTTAGTCCTCAAGAATAGCAACTGGGTATCTCACAGATCGATCGGCTAATTGTATAGACATCCGAGTGGCTTTCATCTCGACATTGATCTTTTTGCATAATGTTAACGGCATCACACTCACACTAGCCCCTAAATCAACAAGGGCTACAGCAGACACATCGTTCCCCAACTTCAGTGGGATAGTAAAACTACCAGGATCAGCTTGTTTCTTAGGAACCTTGCACTGCAAAATAGCGCTACATTGCCCATTCAGAGTTTCCACCACACTCTCCTCTAGCTTGCGTTTGTTGGCAATGATGTCCTTGAGGAATTTAGCATAAGAGGGCATTTCCTTAATGGCTTCTAAGAAGGGGATGTTGAGCTATAACTTGCTCAATACTTGAAGAAATTTTCCATATTTTTGCTCAAGCTTCGCCTGTGCCAATCTAGACGGAAATGGCACTGGTGGTGTGTAAGTTCGACCGGCGGTTATGGACTTGTCTGAATTGACTGGCTCATCTTTCCTTTCTTCAGAAACATCATCATTAGTACTTGGAGCTGGAACAACACTAGGTGAAGTCTTTACCTGAGGGGCTGGATCATGAAGTGTCCTACCACTCCTCGTAGTTACTGCATTGAGTTGCTGATGTGGGGATGTGGTTGGATTCTTTTCTGTGTTTCCCGGAAGTTGCCCCTTTTGCATGGATAAGTTACTCAATTGCTGTGCCATCTGAGCCATCTGAGTGTCGATCATTTTGTTGTGAGCCAAAATTTGATTAATGGAGGTGCTGAAGTGTTCATTTTGCTTGCTTTGGGTAGCGATAAAGTTCTCCATCAAGCTCTCAAGGTTGGACTTCGGCGGATGTTGTTGTTGAGGTAGGAAAGGAGCTCTTTGTTGGAAACCCGATGGTATGTTGTACGAGGATGAGGGATTCTGCGCATTGTTGTTTCGGTAGGAAAAATTTGGATGATCCCTCCATCCTGGGTTGAAGGTGTTGGAATAGGGGTTATATTGTTGTCTGGCATTCTGATTTTGGATGGCGTTGACTTGTTCCTCAGAAGCAATTCCTTCGGCTCGAAGTTGGCAATCAACACTAGAATTCCCATTTAAGCCACAAGCACCACAGACTTTATTTATTGCAGCTACATCCAACTGCTCAACTTTCCTTGTCAAAGCCTGTACATTATTAGTCAAAGCAACAATAGCATCCACTTCATACCTACCACCTCGCCTTGGAGTTGATTGTTCTCGCCAGTGGTAATTTGAGGCCATATCATCAAGAATTTTCTTCGCTTGGGTCAGTGTTTTCATCATGAAGTTACCCCCAGCAGCAGCATCCAAAGAAGTCTGGATCTCATGCCTCAAAGCATTGTAGACAGTCTCAATAACCGTCCAATCTGGTAATCCGTGATGTGGGCACTTTCTGATTAGACTTTTAAATCTCTCCCATGCATCATAGAGTGATTCCCCGTCTTTTTGCTTGAAAGTAGAGATCTCATTTCGGTACTTCGAAGTTTTTCCGGGTGGGTAGTATCGATGCAAGAATGCCTTTGTAGAAA
>NC_080061.1:17247315-17324815 GCF_026212465.1 Amaranthus tricolor
AATTATAATCTATGAAAGTTATCTTGTATTTCTTGTTTCTTAACGAAGGAGTAGAAAGAAAATCACATAAATTACTATAAAATTAAGTCTATTAACTTTATGTTTCTTTCTACACTTCTAATGGAAGTTCTAGTTATTTTATTAATATGCATGTATGACATTTCTCATTAGTCATATCAAAAGGATGAGTAATCTCTTGTTTAGATATATGAAACATTTCAACATAATTAGCATGCCATAATCTGTTGTGCCACAAACACACCAATGTTTCAAAAACAATTTAAAAATATAACACACTTGATAACAACGACTAACGAACATACCACACTTGGATACAATGCACCTATCTGATTCAAATACAAGCTTATAACCTAAGAGATTCAAGGAAGGCCTCGATATAAGATTTTTGTTAACTTCTGGTGCATGGTACACATCCCTAAGAATAGTTACATTTATTGATGTAAACACTAGTTCTACTTGTCCTTTTCTAAAGACTTTAGTTGAAGAAATATTCCCCATATATAGTGATTCTCCATCTAAAACCATGTTAAGGGTCTTGAATCAATTTTTTTATCTTGCATACATGCCTCGAAGCCCCCGAATCAATCCACCATGAATTATCATCTTGCATAACAGTCACATATGAATTATTTTAATTTAAATCCAAACCGAAATTTGAATAACTTTATGTATAATTACCTTTTATGAATTAGTCAATCCTTGTAGAAACAAAACCTTTGTTCTCTTAATAATCCTTCATCATCCTTTTGTATATGAGCTAATTTTTCTTTCCGTGCCCCAACTTTCAACATATCCAACAACCATATTTGCCAAATTTTGTGGCCTTTGCGGTCTTTCCCTTATATGAAGTACTAGCATTGTTGTTCTTTAGCTTTGCACCATGATTGATAGGACATTTCTCTACCATGTTAATAGATAAATTTTTGGAATACTCACTTTAGTTTAAAGATTAGTACCCAATTGATTAAGATTCATATCTTCTTTTTTATGCTTAGGATTCATTTTAACATCTTTCCTAGATTATAGTAGTTTTTGTATGAATTGACACTAAAAAGACTTCATCCATATTTATCTCATGATGTTTCAAGTTAGAATAAATGCGATGAATTTCATGAAATTGATCCATTATAGGCCTTGAATCCACTATCTTATAATCATTAAAGCTACTAACAAGTAACTTTTTACTAGTTGCATCTTCAGACATATGTATACCCTTAAGTAATTTCCATAGATCTTTAGTGGATTCTATATATTGATAAACATAAGAGAGAGAGCTAATCATATTGTTGAATATGTGTCCATGACGCATGAAATTATATTGTCTCATTTTCCACGTTTGCACACTTTCTCTATGGTTTCATCTTCACGTTCCTCCATCCTTGGAGTGCTTATGACATAGGCCAAATTCAAAATAGTGAGGAGAAAAAACATCATTTTTTTTACTAATGACGCAGGTCCACACCCATAAACTTCTCAAACTTCATGATGTACATTTTCATATTCTTCAAACATGCCATCTTCTTAGACTTAATGGTATAAGATTGTTAAATGTTATTAACGCTTGGGAGAAACAACAATCACCAAAGAATTCTAAGATTACTAGTTTAAAACAACCTATTACAAAGGATAGAAAAAAGAACAAAACTTACGAAATTAGTATCTACACTCAACCTTATTAAGCCAACACAATACTTAAGATCATTTAGACTGTAAAGTCTTTAGAAACTCGATGCCAAACTGAGGCACATCTATATGTTTTCCTTATAGGGTAATTTTTCCATCCATGGTGCTTGGGTTTAACTTTGACAATACACTAATGAAATAGAAATTTGCCCTATGTTATAAGCATTATATATCATAGCAATGTGAAGGAACAAGAAGGTTAATGAGATATAAGTTTAGAAACTATAATATAAGAATTGGCAAAGTTCTCAAATTATGTACATGTAGAGAAAAGGAGAGAAAAACATTGAAAGGATAAATATAAAATCAAAATAAAAATGATAATACGAATAACCAACCTTATTCATATGCAACTTTTACTATTTATAATAGTGTTGCATGCCTTTATACCAACAAAACAATAAGAAAATGCGTCCCTTGAGTTATAGACAGAAGCGGCAAGTCACAACTTCAGAGCGACGGCTCATTTATTATTTCTAACTTTGAATATGGCTTTCTAGAGAAAAGTGGCTAGTCGCTACTTATAAACGATGAATAGTTGCTTATCTCTGTTTACCTATTTTACTTGCAGTGAAAGCGATGAGTCGCTGCCAAAAGTTCGTAATTATATCCCATGTATCAAAGCAACATATACGAATAAGATATATATGACCATTCCATTATCAAAGGGGGCCATTATCTTAAGCATATTAACCAAGCCAAGCATCAATGTACGCAGCTTCTCGTCAGCACATACAATATTTTCGCTAGTAGTAAAAAGTATTTCTTTTGTCTAACTGAGTTTGTATCACAGGATTCAAAAATCTCTCATATATTTGAATTTTATTATGTAAGTCCTTGTTTAATTTTTAAAGTATATTAAGTAAATAGTTAATACCAAAGTGCTATGATAATAGTTGGACAAAATAAAGTGTGATAACTCAAGTTTAAAAGGAATAGAAAACAAAGCAAAGGAAAGCAACATACATTGATAAGCGACTGCTCGTCGCTTTTTAAGACGAATCATCGCTTATTCCTGAAATGATGAGTTCTGGAAGAAACTAAAGTCGACTCGTCTCCTGGGAAAAGCCGACTCAACTTTTTGGCGACGAATCATCGCTCCAAGAATCGACAAGTCTTCGTTTTCTTCTAGAAGGCATTGTTTGCATTTTTCTTTCGGTTTTGTTAGTTGTGGTGCAGTTTTTGTCGGTCACCATGCAAAGAAAAATTATAATTTAATTTTCAGTTTTATATAATATTATGACAAGTGTGAGATATTAAGGCATCTATATACCCTTATAAAAAGGAGTGGTTACATTGAAAGAAAGCACGTTACACTTTATCATTTTCTGATTTTGTATTCTATCTTTCTTTCTTCCATTTTCTGTACATGTTTTCTAAGTGAAAGAACCTTGCATACTCAATCAATTATATTCTGATTTTTCTTCTTATGATCTATTGTTCTTCACATTGTCTTTGTATATAATGCTTATACATAGATGTAAATTGTTGTATCTCAAAAGTGTATTCCATGTTTAAGCCTACGCACCAAGTAGACGAAAAAACGCTTTTAGGGAAACTATTTTAAGTGCACTACCTCGATTTAGTATCAAGCTTTCGAAGACCTTTTAGTTTAAACGATCTTTGATATTGTGTTAGTTTTGAGTGCTAGTTTAATTTCTTCTTTGACTTGTAATCTTCACTGTTTGGTGCTTGTATTATCTCTTAATGTTCATCCATACATGCATATACAATTTAAAATCCTTATCTAGAAGATGTCGAGTCTTAAGGATATGATGACTAACATTGTTAAATTAGAGAAGTTTTTGGGTGTGGACAAGTTGTCAAAACAAGATACTTTTCTCCTAACTATGCTGAATATGGCTCATGTGATCTCTACTTCGAGTCCGAAAGAATGAGAGGACGAAATGGTGGAGGATTTGCGCAAGAGGTCTATGTGGGAAAAAAACGACTTCATATGTCGTGGACATATTTTCAGTGGTATGGTCAGTTCTCTTTTCGTTATTTATCAACATATGGAATCCGCTAAGGACTTGTGGAATTTGCCATAAGGGAAATACATGTCAGAACTCTAGCCCATAATGGACCAATTTTATGAAGGATAACATGTTTATTCTAACCTTAAGCATCATGATATTAAGATGGATGAAGTCTTTATTATGTCTAGCATTATTGATAAACTACCAAATTCTTGGAGGGATGTTAAGAAAACATAAAGAATAAGGAAGAGGACATGAACTTAAACCAATTGGATATTCATCTTCAAGTCGAAGTGAGTATCTAGGCTCAAGAAAGCAGGGGAAGTAAGAACCCCAATATCTCTTCTATTAATATGGTAACAACAAGCCTTAACCACCAAGGCGTTAAGCGGAAGGGCAGTAATGCAAGAAATTCATACAAAGGGAAATCTGCAAAGGCCACTAAGCCCAATAAGGTGGGATGATGAATATGTGGCAAGCTTGGACACCGCAAGAGGATTGTTACATCTACAAGTGGGAAATGAAATCCTACAAGGAAAAGAAAGAAAATGAGTCTTCTAGTAATGACTCAACCATGAAAGGTAAATCTTCATAAGACGATTTAAATAACGGTTTGGATTTAAATCAAAATGATTCAATTTTGAATGGTGTGCAAGATGAAGTATAACCATGGATAAACATTTGTTCAAGACCTTTACAAATATTGTTGATGAAAAAACATTCCATATGAGAACAACTCTTTCATCAAATTCATAGCAAAGGAAAACTAGAACTTGCAATGGGAAATATACTCATCCTTATGGATGTGTATTATGCTTTCAATATAAGTAGAAATCTTATTTCGAGGCCTTCCTTTAATTGATTATAAGCTTGTATGTAAATCTGATCGGTGTATCATCTCTAAGAATTATGTGTATGTAGAAAGATGTTATTTGCATTGTAACCTTCTTAAGTTGTGTTTAAAATAATCTCATGTCAGTTTTGTTATAAATGTTTTAAATATATCAAGTTCTTGTTTGTGGCATCATCGCTTGTGTCTAAGCGTGATATTATTCTACTCCTTTGATATGCCTAAAGAAAAATGTCATAGATGACTGTTGAAGAACATAACCTGAATACCTTTTAGAAGTGTAGAAAAAAAAAACTCAATTGCTTGAATTAATTCCTAGTGATTTATGTGATTTCCATTCTACTCCTTCTTTAAGAAATAAGAAGTGTATGATAACTTTTATAGATGACTTTCTAGATTTTTCTATTTCATGCTAAGGATGAAGCTTTAGAAAAGTTTGGAATTTATAAAAATGAAGTTGAACTAAAACATGAATTGGTTGTAAAAAGACTAAGAATAGATAAGGGTGGTGAATACTATGATCTAAAATATTTTTTTAATCTAATGGTATTGTTCATGAAACCACCGTTGGTTATGCACCACAATAAAATGTTGTTCCGGAAAGGAAGAACAGAACTCTTTGAGAAATGATAAACTCTATGTTATCCTACTCAGGATTAAGTGAAGGATATTGGGGGGAAGGGATGTTGACTGCATGTCACATCTTAAATAGAGTTCCCACAAAGGCAACTAACACATCTCCTTATGAGCTATGGTACAAAAAGAAACCAAATCAAATTTACCTTAGAGTTTGGGATTGTAGGGCAATAGTTATATTGCCTGGTAATAAAAGAAAGAAAATAGGTGAAAGATTCTTAGAGAGCATATTTATAAGTTATGTGGAATCAAGCAAAACATATAGGTTTTATGTCATTGAACACAATGACTTTATTCCGGTTCATACCATTATAGAGCCATGAGATGCTATGTTGGATGAAACTCGATTTTCTTCAATAACTAGACCTAAGCATTTACACCAAAGTTCCATAAATAAAGAGATTGATATTCCATTTCAATCAAGTCCTAGTGATGATCAAGAGATTATTAAGGATGAAGACGAAAATGCTTCTATTCTATGTAGGAGTAAGAGACAAAGAAAGGATAGGTCTTTTGGACGCGATTTTGAGGTTTATGTAATCGAAAACTACAAGAAATAATCTTTGCTCAAGTGATCCATATTTATATGGAGTAGAAGGTGATCTGTGATGGCTTCACAAGATTTGGATTTTTTTGGTAGAAGCCATCAATGATGAGATAGGATTCATAATGGGAAACAACACATGGGTATTAGAGGATTTACCTCTAGGATGCAAGCCTGTTGTTTGTTAGTGGATATCCAAAAAAATATGAACATTGATGGTACAATTAACAAGTTCAAAGCCTGGTTATTGTCTCAAGGCTTTCTGTAAAACTATAGGGTTGATCACATTCATACTTATGCACCAGTGGCAAGGATAACCAAGATAGGTTATTGGTGGAAACAATATCGTCATTCAATCTAGTAATCCATCAAATGCATGCGAAAACTTCATTCTTATATGGAAATCTAGAGGAAGAAATCTACATAAAACAAACCGAATAGTTTCTCATGCAAGGACAAGAGTCAAAAGTATGAAAGTTGGTCAAGTTCTTATGTGGACTAAATAAAGCACCAAAATAGAAGCATCAAAATCATGATGAAACTATCTTGCCACACGAATTTGAGTTAAATAATTGGATAAGTGTTTATATAGCAAATTCGATAACTAAAGCAACTATATTATCATTTGTTTATATGTTGATAACATGTTTATTTTCAGAACAAGGTAGTTGGATTAAAGGTAATCTTGCAAGATTAAAAAAAAAATTTGTTTTGGATTTTTCTTCAGTAGATTCTAACTTAAATGTCGTGCAGGATGATCCCTTATCTTGGTGGATCGATTCTGGGGCAACGAGACATGAGTGTAAAAACAAGCAAATGTTCAAGACCTTTCACAAGGTGGTTGATTGGGAATATCCCTACATGGGAAACAATTCATCATCAAATTCCATGGAAAAGGGAAATTTGAGCTCTTATTTACGGTGGGAAATCTATTATTCTTAAGGGATATTTATTATGCTCTCGGCATTATTAAAAATCTTGTCTTTGAATCCGATAGATGTATAATTTCTAAATGTAATTTTTTTTGGACGTTCTTTCTTAAGTTGTAATCTCTTTAAATTGTTATTAGTGAGTAATGTTAAGAACTTTGTGAGAAATGTTAATTTAAGTAATATAACTCATGATTTGCAATTTTTGTGGCATCTTAGATTACGACATATTAATTTTAGTAAAGTTTCATTTATGTTTAAGAATGATTTAATTCCTCAATACTTTCAACAATCTCATAATTGTAAGACTTGCATGTTGAATAAGATCACAAGAACACCATTTAAGAGTGTTGAAAGAAAATCCAAAATTTTGGATTTATTACATAGTGATCATTGTGATTTTGATTATACTCCTTCTTTAGGAAATAAATTATATGTAATTATTTTTATGGATAATTATTACGAATTTTTTTATGTATATCTTTTACATGAAAAAAGATCAAAAGCACTTGACTTTTTTTAAAGTTTACAAGAATGAAGTTGAAGTTGGTAGTAAACTTAAGAAATTACGGACGGATAATAAAGGAGTATACAATGATCATTCTTATTTCCAATTAATGGGCATTATACATGAGACCACTGCCGGTTATGCACCACAATCAACTGGTGTGGCGAAAAAGAAAACTCATAGCCTTTAATAGATGATTAATTCTATTTTATCCTACTCAAACTTGAGTGAAGGATTTTAGGGTGAAGCAATGTTGATGGCATGTCACATTCTTAACTGGGTTCTATCAAGAACTAATAAGGAAACTCCTTTTGAACTTTGGTACAAAAGAAAACCAATTTAAGCTATCTTAATAGGGCTTAGTAACATTGCCCGGAAACAAAAGAAAGCAACTAGGACAACGAAGAATAAAATGCATATATATAGATTACGCTAATCATAGCAAGACTTATAGGCGCTATGTAATGCATATCGATTCATTCAATAATAGAGTATAGAGATGCAAATTTTGATGAAAATATATTTTCATCCATAGGTAGACAGAAATTTAGAAATTAGTACTGAAGAAGTTGATTATAATCAACAAGAAACATCAATAGATGTTGATTTTGATCAACAAATAGATAAATAATAAATTGTTGACTTTACTTCCATACGGAGTAAAGACAACGAAAAGTTAAAACTTTTGGACTCAATTTCCATGTATATTTGATCAAAGGAACTAGAAATGAAGTTCATTCTAGTGTTCTATATTTGTTAAATATGGAAAGTATCCCTTGACTTATGGTGATGCAATGGCATCAATAGATGGAGCTTTTTGGAAAGAAGCGATAAATGATAAGATGGATTCCATCATGGAAAATAATAGGCATATTCTACATGGTAGGCACGAACTTTTGCAAAAGGCCAATGGTAGAAAATCTTAAGAAATATTCCACAAAATAGCATTGTACTTTTAGAATTCAAGCGACCATAACATTAATTTCCAATAACTTTTGGTTTTGCGTAAAGTTGGAAATTTCCTTTTTACCTTTTTCTTTTTCTTCATCCATCTTCTCCATCTTCATCCATTTTCTCCATCTTCATCCATTTTCTTTTTCCATCATGTACATTCCATGTACATAGAAAGCTTATTTAATTATTTGTCCTAATAATACACACTAATATAAACAAACTCCATACACGTATTAGCTATAAGCTACAAACATTCTTAAACTCTGAATTTTTTTTTTCTTAGATTGATCAATATTAGAAGAATTTGACAAAATCACTTAGCATTTGTGCAACAAGTAATTAAACACCTAGAACAATGACGATAATAGTCAAGAGCCAACTCCTTTCTCAAGAGCAATAATAGCAGGAATTCCTCTCTTAAGAGAAAACTGAAACTGTGCTTAATACGAATCTCTCAGTGAAAAGGACATAGCTTGCACATTCTTCTTAAACAAGTATGCTCCCCAACTCGCAACCTAAAAAAGTCTCAATCTCTCTCAATAAACCAATTAATAAGCAAAACCACATATATATAACATTGCACTAAAATTCTAGGAAAAACTGTAACACCCTGGTCCAACGGACCACTGGTGACACTCATGGAGACTGTAGACTGGCCCCACAAATCAACACTCTTTCTAGCGCACTTTGGCCTCACTCGTGCGCACCTAGGAAAACTTCTCAAGAGGTCACCCATCCTAAGATTGCTCCCCACCAAGCACACTTAACTGTGGAGTTCTTAGTAATGGGCTCCCATGAAAAGAAGATACATCTTGTTGATACGAATAGTCTAGCAATCATTCTTCAAGCCAAATCTGGAATTTGGGGTATCACAAAAAGCAACTATTGATCAAAATCAAAAAATTGGTTACAAAAATGGTGTTAGTCAATTTAAGTAAAACTAGCGTACCCCACAACTAGTATCAAGTGTAGTTCTAATCATCCCATTATCTAAAGGTATAACAGAACTCAAATTGTTGATATAAGCATCAGCACCTTAAGGAAACTATGTTCCTCCACCAGGGAACCTAAACACATTACCCTCATAATGTAACCAATTCTGCACCGCCTTCTCAACTGTAAAACTCTTGTAAGCTGCATTAGCATAAGGACATAATTGCAACTCTAGTGTTATAATCCTTTGAGCGATTGAAAATCATTTGTCAACAAAAAAAAATGCATTTCTGGACAAGGTAAAACATTATGAATAAGTGTAATTTCAATAGAGAATAAAACCCATATATCGTCCAAATAGGCATATTTGGATGAAAAAAAATGAATGGAAGAAGAAGATGGATGAAGATGGAGAAGATGAATGAAGAAGAAGACAAGGGTAAAAAGAAAATTTTCATACTTAACGTAAAACCAAACGTTTTTGGTATTAATGTTACGATAGCTTGAATTCCAAAAGTACAATGCTATTTTGTGGAATTTTTTATAAGATTTGCTACCACTAGCATTTTACAAAAGATCGTGCCTACCATGTAGAATATCCCAAAATAATACTTGGATATTAGTTGATCTTCCTCCATCTTGTAAACCAATCAGTTGCAAGTGGATTTTTCGTAAGAACATGAAGCTAGATGTTACTATTGATAAATTCAAGGCTCGTTTAGTGACACAAGGATTTAAACAAAAGCACAGGATCGATCATTTCAATACATATGCACTAGTTGCAAGGACAAACACCATTAGATTGTTGGTATCGCTTGCTAGAATATATTATCTATAAATCCATCCATTGGATGGGAAAAATTCCATTCTTGTATGTGAAAAATCTACATAACAAAGTGTGTAAACTTATTAGGTCTTTATATGGACTTAAACAAGCACCAAAGTAATACATCAGGAGTTTGATGCACAATTTTATCTTTTGGATTCAAGTTGAATCAAGTCGACAAATTTGTGCATAGCAAAATATATAATCTCGAAAATGGTATTATCATTTGCCTTATGTAGATGACATGCTTATCTTTGGTAATGATTTAGTACAGGTTCAAAAGACAAAAGATTTTTTGTCCAAATTCTTCCAAATGAAGGATATGGGTGAGATGATGTGATCTTAGATATGAGTATCATAAGAGACGGTAGTCAAAGTTAAGTTAATCTCATTACATCGAGAAAGTGCTCAAACGTTATAATATGCTTGACAAGACACCAATTGTTACATTGAGAAAGCGCTAAAGAATCACAAGTTGTGACAACTAAAAAAAATATAAATAAATGTACACACATAATCCTTCTAACAAATTAAGATTTTGTTAAAGAATAATAATTTCATAAAAAAAAAAAAAAACCTCATCAATCAAATGTATGAAGACAATCCTTCCACCAAATTAAATTTTGTTCAAGAATTATGAACTCATGAAAGCTATATATAAAATAAGAAATAAACATAATCTCTCCTAGCAAATTGAAATTTTGTTGAAGAAATATATAAATTCATGAAAACTATATAAATTAAAACATAAACATAATTCCTTCTAATAAATTGAAGTTTTGTTAAAGGATTATAAATTCATGAAAACTATATAAATTAAAACATAAACATAATTCCTTCTAACATATTGAAATTTTGTTAAAGGAACATAAATTCATGAAAACTATATAAATTAAAAAAATAATGCTTATGAATAAATTTTTTAACAAATTAAAATTATGTAAAGAACAATAGATCAATAACATACAAATTTCAAGGATTAAAGATTGAATTAGAGTAATTTTTCACCCAAAAATCACTCAAGGAATTTTCTCACCTTTTCTCCCTTTTTCTCTACTTGGCCGAAAAAATAAAGGGAATAAGTGAAGCATTTTTTTTTGATTTTTGTGATGTTGTTCAAATGCATTATGTAACTTTTTCAAAGACTTATTCCTTCATAAATTCATGGAATAATGTGCTAGTTTAATGCTTTGTTAATTGCTATTAACCATATAACTAGGGAGGAGTTAAATGAACTCCTCCATGCCCACCTAAGAACCAGCCACAACTCCTCATATTACCCATTTTAATTTTTTATAAATTGAATTAATTAGTTTATTATTAGGTTTAATTCTTAGACGCCAAAAGTCGTTACGCGATAAACTTGTTACGCGACACAACGCGCACACAACAAAACTATATTCAAATAATTATTTTATATATTACTTGACTAATTATTTATTAAATAATTAATTTTTAATCGATATTTTAACGGGTTGTTACATGCTACATCATGGTCCTCTTGGAATAAAACATGCATAACCAACTTCATTATGTTTGCAGAATTTAAAGCATTAGCTTAAGCGACAAATGAAGCGAAATGGTTAAGCAATCTCATGTTTGAGATACGTTTTGTTTCCAAAGCCTATATCATCGATGGTAATACATACAGATTGTACAACGTATTTAGGTAGAGCTTATAGCCAATTATATGATTTTAAATCTCATCATATACTCTTAGGCACATCCTAGTGCAAGAACTTATCACAAAAAGGTTCATCATTCTTGATTATGTGAATACTAAGTTCAATTTAACCGATTTTGTCACTAACATGAATAGGGATTCAATTGAACAAGCATCAAAGGGAAAGCCCAATTCACATGCAATTGACATCGTGTCTTGAATGTAATGTGGTGTAATTCTTTTGAATTTTGTAAGAAACAAGTATATAACGACCAAATTTGCTTTGAACTGTGATGCACGAGGTAGTCGTCCATTAAAAATTCTCAAGGCCTAGAGTAGAATAACTCTTGGTAAAGTATCCATTCACGCGGATATTTGTGGCCGCTTCAAATAGTCAAGATTAGCATATAGACTATGATAATTTATGAATAGATATGAACACAACCTTTATAATGTGTCACAGTAATGACATTGTGTTATTTGTTTTGTGTGTACTTCATCTTCAAGTGGTCAGATGCATTAATTGATTCAAAATCTGTAGGAATATCATTTTAACTCGATCATTGGTAAAGTATGTTGCACTTGGTGTTAATCCAATCAGTAGGGACATTAGCGTTGATACATGAAACAAGAATATCAAATTACCCACCTAAGAACCAGCCACAACTCCTCATATTACCCATTTTAATTTTTTATAAATTGAATTAATTAGTTTATTATTAGGTTTAATTCTTAGACGCCAAAAGTCGTTACGCGATAAACTTGTTACGCGACACAACGCGCACACAACAAAAATATATTCAAATAATTATTTTATATATTACTTGACTAATTATTTATTAAATAATTAATTTTTAATCGATATTTTAACGGGTTGTTACATGCTACATCATGGTCCTCTTGGAATAAAACATGCATAACCAACTTCACTATGTTTGCAGAATTTAAAGCATTAGCTTAAGCGTCAAATGAAGCGAAATGGTTAAGCAATCTCATGTTTGAGATACGTTTTGTTTCCAAGGCCTATATCATCGATGGTAATACATACAGATTGTACAACGAATTTAGGTAGAGCTTATAGCCAATTATATGATTTTAAATCTCATCATATACTCTTAGGCACATCCTAGTGCAAGAACTTATCACAAAAAGGTTCATCATTCTTGATTATGTGAATACTAAGTTCAATTTAACTGATTTTGTCACTAACATGAATAGGGATTCAATTGAACAAGCATCAAAGGGAAAGCCCAATTCACATGCAATTGACATCGTGTCTTGAATTTAATGTAGTGTAATTCTTTTGAATTTTGTAAGAAACAAGTATATAACGACCAAATTTGCTTTGAACTGTGATGCACGAGGTAGTCGTCCATTAAAAATTCTCAAGGCCTAGAGTTGAATAACTCTTGGTGAAGTATCCATTCACGCGGATATTTTAAACATAAAGAGAACCCACCTATATAAGTTTGAAGTGTGGCCGCTTCAAATAGTCAAGATTAGCATATAGACTATGATAATTTACGAATAGATATGAACACAACCTTTATAATGTGTCACAGTAATGACATTGTGTTATTTGTTTTGTGTGTACTTCATCTTCAAGTGGTCAGATGCATTAATTGATTCAAAATCTGTAGGAATATCATTTTAACTCGATCATTGGTAAAGTATGTTGCACTTGGTGTTAATCCAATCAGTAGGGACATTAGCGTTGATACATGAAACAAGAATATCAAATTACCCACCTAAGAACCAGCCACAACTCCTCATATTACCCATTTTAATTTTTTATAAATTGAATTAATTAGTTTATTATTAGGTTTAATTCTTAGACGCCAAAAGTCGTTACGCGATAAACTTGTTACGCGACACAACGCGCACACAACAAAAATATATTCAAATAATTATTTTATATATTACTTGACTAATTATTTATTAAATAATTAATTTTTAATCGATATTTTAACGGGTTGTTACATGCTACATCAGGGTCCTCTTGGAATAAAACATGCATAACCAACTTCACTATGTTTGCAGAATTTAAAGCATTAGCTTAAGCGACAAATGAAGCGAAATGGTTAAGCAATCTCATGTTTGAGATACGTTTTGTTTCCAAAGCCTATATCATCGATGGTAATACATACAGATTGTACAACGAATTTAGGTAGAGCTTATAGCCAATTATATGATTTTAAATCTCATCATATACTCTTAGGCACATCCTAGTGCAAGAACTTATCACAAAAAGGTTCATCATTCTTGATTATGTGAATACTAAGTTCAATTTAACTGATTTTGTCACTAACATGAATAGGGATTCAATTGAACAAGCATCAAAGGGAAAGCCCAATTCACATGCAATTAACATCGTGTCTTGAATTTAATGTGGTGTAATTCTTTTGAATTTTGTAAGAAACAAGTATATAACGACCAAATTTGCTTTGAACTGTGATGCACGAGGTAGTCGTCCATTAAAAATTTTCAAGGCCTAGTGTAGAATAACTCTTGGTGAAGTATCCATTCACGCGGATATTTTAAACATAAAGAGAACCCACCTATATAAGTTTGAAGTGTGGCCGCTTCAAATAGTCAAGATTAGCACATAGACTATGATAATTTATGAATAGATATGAACACAACCTTTATAATGTGTCACAGTAATGACATTGTGTTATTTGTTTTGTGTGTACTTCATCTTCAAGTGGTCAGATGCATTAATTGATTCAAAATCTGTAGGAATATCATTTTAACTCGATCATTGGTAAAGTATGTTGCACTTGGTGTTAATCCAATCAGTAGGGACACTAGCGTTGATACATGAAACAAGAATATCAAATTACCCACCTAAGAACCAGCCACAACTCCTCATATTACCCATTTTAATTTTTTATAAATTGATATAATTAGTTTATTATTAGGTTTAATTCTTAGACGCCAAAAGTCGTTACGCGATAAACTTGTTACGCGACACAACGCGCACACAACAAAAATATATTCAAATAATTATTTTATATATTACTTGACTAATTATTTATTAAATAATTAATTTTTAATCGATATTTTAACGGGTTGTTACATGCTACATCATGGTCCTCTTGGAATAAAACATGCATAACCAACTTCACTATGTTTGCAGAATTTAAAGCATTAGCTTAAGCGTCAAATGAAGCGAAATGGTTAAGCAATCTCATGTTTGAGATACGTTTTGTTTCCAAGGCCTATATCATCGATGGTAATACATACAGATTGTACAACGAATTTAGGTAGAGCTTATAGCCAATTATATGATTTTAAATCTCATCATATACTCTTAGGCACATCCTAGTGCAAGAACTTATCACAAAAAGGTTCATCATTCTTGATTATGTGAATACTAAGTTCAATTTAACTGATTTTGTCACTAACATGAATAGGGATTCAATTGAACAAGCATCAAAGGGAAAGCCCAATTCACATGCAATTGACATCGTGTCTTGAATTTAATGTGGTGTAATTCTTTTGAATTTTGTAAGAAACAAGTATATAACGACCAAATTTGCTTTGAACTGTGATGCACGAGGTAGTCGTCCATTAAAAATTCTCAAGGCCTAGTGTAGAATAACTCTTGGTGAAGTATCCATTCACGCGGATATTTTAAACATCAAGAGAACCCACCTATATAAGTTTGAAGTGTGGCCGCTTCAAATAGTCAAGATTAGCATATAGACTATGATAATTTATGAATAGATATGAACACAACCTTTATAATGTGTCACAGTAATGACATTGTGTTATTTGTTTTGTGTGTACTTCATCTTCAAGTGATCAGATGCATTAATTGATTCAAAATCTGTAGGAATATCATTTTAACTCGATCATTGGTAAAGTATGTTGCACTTGGTGTTAATCCAATCAGTAGGGACATTAGCGTTGATACATGAAACAAGAATATCAAATTACCCACCTAAGAACCAGCCACAACTCCTCATATTACCCATTTTAATTTTTTATAAATTGATATAATTAGTTTATTATTAGGTTTAATTCTTAGACGCCAAAAGTCGTTACGCGATAAACTTGTTATGCGACACAACGCGCACACAACAAAAATATATTCAAATAATTATTTTATATATTACTTGACTAATTATTTATTAAATAATTAATTTTTAATCGATATTTTAACGGGTTGTTACATGCTACATCATGGTCCTCTTGGAATAAAACATGCATAACCAACTTCACTATGTTTGCAGAATTTAAAGCATTAGCTTAAGCGACAAATGAAGCGAAATGGTTAAGCAATCTCATGTTTGAGATACGTTTTGTTTCCAAAGCCTATATCATCGATGGTAATACATACAGATTGTACAACGAATTTAGGTAGAGCTTATAGCCAATTATATGATTTTAAATCTCATCATATACTCTTAGGCACATCCTAGTGCAAGAACTTATCACAAAAAGGTTCATCATTCTTGATTATGTGAATACTAAGTTCAATTTAACTGATTTTGTCACTAACATGAATAGGGATTCAATTGAACAAGCATCAAAGGGAAAGCCCAATTCACATGCAATTAACATCGTGTCTTGAATTTAATGTGGTGTAATTCTTTTGAATTTTGTAAGAAACAAGTATATAACGACCAAATTTGCTTTGAACTGTGATGCACGAGGTAGTCGTCCATTAAAAATTCTCAAGGCCTAGTGTAGAATAACTCTTGGTGAAGTATCCATTCACGCGGATATTTTAAACATAAAGAGAACCCACCTATATAAGTTTGAAGTGTGGCCGCTTCAAATAGTCATGATTAGCATATAGACTATGATAATTTATGAATAGATATGAACACAACCTTTATAATGTGTCACAGTAATGACATTGTGTTATTTGTTTTGTGTGTACTTCATCTTCAAGTGGTCAGATGCATTAATTGATTCAAAATCTGTAGGAATATCATTTTAACTCGATCATTGGTAAAGTATGTTGCACTTGGTGTTAATCCAATCAGTAGGGACATTAGCGTTGATACATGAAACAAGAATATCAAATTACCCACCTAAGAACCAGCCACAACTCCTCATATTACCCATTTTAATTTTTTAAAAATTGATATAATTAGTTTATTATTAGGTTTAATTCTTAGACGCCAAAAGTCGTTACGCGATAAACTTGTTATGCGACACAACGCGCACACAACAAAAATATATTCAAATAATTATTTTATATATTACTTGACTAATTATTTATTAAATAATTAATTTTTAATCGATATTTTAACGGGTTGTTACATGCTACATCATGGTCCTCTTGGAATAAAACATGCATAACCAACTTCACTATGTTTACAGAATTTAAAGCATTAGCTTAAGCGACAAATGAAGCGAAATGGTTAAGCAATCTCATGTTTGAGATACGTTTTGTTTCCAAAGCCTATATCATCGATGGTAATACATACAGATTGTACAACGAATTTAGGTAGAGCTTATAGCCAATTATATGATTTTAAATCTCATCATATACTCTTAGGCACATCCTAGTGCAAGAACTTATCACAAAAAGGTTCATCATTCTTGATTATGTGAATACTAAGTTCAATTTAACTGATTTTGTCACTAACATGAATAGGGATTCAATTGAACAAGCATCAAAGGGAAAGCCCAATTCACATGCAATTAACATCGTGTCTTGAATTTAATGTGGTGTAATTCTTTTGAATTGTGTAAGAAACAAATATATAACGACCAAATTTGCTTTGAACTGTGATGCACGAGGTAATCGTCCATTAAAAATTCTCAAGGCCTAGTGTAGAATAACTCTTGGTGAAGTATCCATTCACGCGGATATTTTAAACATAAAGAGAACCCACCTATATAAGTTTGAAGTGTGGCCGCTTCAAATAGTCAAGATTAGCATATAGACTATGATAATTTATGAATAGATATGAACACAACCTTTATAATGTGTCACAGTAATGACATTGTGTTATTTGTTTTGTGTGTACTTCATCTTCAAGTGGTCAGATGCATTAATTGATTCAAAATCTGTAGGAATATCATTTTAACTCGATCATTGGTAAAGTATGTTGCACTTGGTGTTAATCCAATCAGTAGGGACACTAGCGTTGATACATGAAACAAGAATATCAAATTACCCACCTAAGAACCAGCCACAACTCCTCATATTACCCATTTTAATTTTTTATAAATTGATATAATTAGTTTATTATTAGGTTTAATTCTTAGACGCCAAAAGTCGTTACGCGATAAACTTGTTACGCGACACAACGCGCACACAACAAAAATATATTCAAATAATTATTTTATATATTACTTGACTAATTATTTATTAAATAATTAATTTTTAATCGATATTTTAACGGGTTGTTACATGCTACATCATGGTCCTCTTGGAATAAAACATGCATAGCCAACTTCACTATGTTTGCAGAATTTAAAGCATTAGCTTAAGCGACAAATGAAGCGAAATGGTTAAGCAATCTCATGTTTGAGATACGTTTTGTTTCCAAAGCCTATATCATCGATGGTAATACATACAGATTGTACAACGAATTTAGGTAGAGCTTATAGCCAATTATATGATTTTAAATCTCATCATATACTCTTAGGCAGATCCTAGTGCAAGAACTTATCACAAAAAGGTTCATCATTCTTGATTATGTGAATACTAAGTTCAATTTAACTGATTTTGTCACTAACATGAATAGGGATTCAATTGAACAAGCATCAAAGGGAAAGCCCAATTCACATGCAATTGACATCGTGTCTTGAATTTAATGTGGTGTAATTCTTTTGAATTTTGTAAGAAACAAGTATATAACGACCAAATTTGCTTTGAACTATGATGCACGAGGTAGTCGTCCATTAAAAATTCTCATGGCCTAGAGTAGAATAACTCTTGGTGAAGTATCCATTCACGCGGATATTTTAAACATAAAGAGAACCCACCTATATAAGTTTGAAGTGTGGCCGTTTCAAATAGTCAAGATTAGCATATAGACTATGATAATTTATGAATAGATATGAACACAACCTTTATAATGTGTCACAGTAATGACATTGTGTTATTTGTTTTGTGTGTACTTCATCTTCAAGTGGTCAGATGCATTAATTGATTCAAAATCTGTAGGAATATCATTTTAACTCGATCATTCGTAAAGTATGTTGCACTTGGTGTTAATCCAATCAGTAGGGACACTAGCGTTGATACATGAAACAAGAATATCAAATTACCCACCTAAGAACCAGCCACAACTCCTCATATTACCCATTTTAATTTTTTATAAATTGATATAATTAGTTTATTATTAGGTTTAATTCTTAGACGCCAAAAGTCGTTACGCGATAAACTTGTTACGCGACACAACGCGCACACAACAAAAATATATTCAAATAATTATTATATATATTACTTGACTAATTATTTATTAAATAATTAATTTTTAATCGATATTTTAACGGCTTGTTACATGCTACATCATGGTCCTCTTGGAATAAAACATGCATAGCCAACTTCACTATGTTTGCAGAATTTAAAGCATTAGCTTAAGCGACAAATGAAACGAAATGGTTAAGCAATCTCATGTTTGAGATACGTTTTGTTTCCAAAGCCTATATCATCGATGGTAATACATACAGATTGTACAACGAATTTAGGTAGTGCTTATAGCCAATTATATGATTTTAAATCTCATCATATACTCTTAGGCAGATCCTAGTGCAAGAACTTATCACAAAAAGGTTCATCATTCTTGATTATGTGAATACTAAGTTCAATTTAACTGATTTTGTCACTAACATGAATAGGGATTCAATTGAACAAGCATCAAAGGGAAAGCCCAATTCACATGCAATTGACATCGTGTCTTGAATTTAATGTGGTGTAATTCTTTTGAATTTTGTAAGAAACAAGTATATAACGACCAAATTTGCTTTGAACTATGATGCACGAGGTAGTCGTCCATTAAAAATTCTCATGGCCTAGAGTAGAATAACTCTTGGTGAAGTATCCATTCACGCGGATATTTTAAACATAAAGAGAACCCACCTATATAAGTTTGAAGTGTGGCCGCTTCAAATAGTCAAGATTAGCATATAGACTATGATAATTTATGAATAGATATGAAGACAACCTTTATAATGTGTCACAGTAATGACATTGTGTTATTTGTTTTGTGTGTACTTCATCTTCAAGTGGTCAGATGCATTAATTGATTCAAAATCTGTAGGAATATCATTTTAACTCGATCATTGGTAAAGTATGTTGCACTTGGTGTTAATCCAATCAGTAGGGACACTAGCGTTGATACATGAAACAAGAATATCAAATTACCCACCTAAGAACCAGCCACAACTCCTCATATTACCCATTTTAATTTTTTATAAATTGATATAATTAGTTTATTATTAGGTTTAATTCTTAGACGCCAAAAGTCGTTACGCGATAAACTTGTTACGCGACACAACGCGCACACAACAAAAATATATTCAAATAATTATTTTATATATTACTTGACTAATTATTTATTAAATAATTAATTTTTAATCGATATTTTAACGGGTTGTTACATGCTACATCATGGTCCTCTTGGAATAAAACATAAACAGCCAACTTCACTATGTTTGCAGAATTTAAAGCATTAGCTTAAGCGACAAATGAAGCGAAATGGTTAAGCAATCTCATGTTTGAGATACGTTTTGTTTCCAAAGCCTATATCATCGATGGTAATACATACAGATTGTACAACGAATTTAGGTAGAGCTTATAGCCAATTATATGATTTTAAATCTCATCATATACTCTTAGGCAGATCCTAGTGCAAGACCTTATCACAAAAAGGTTCATCATTCTTGATTATGTGAATACTAAGTTCAATTTAACTGATTTTGTCACTAACATGAATAGGGATTCAATTGAACAAGCATCAAAGGGAAAGCCCAATTCACATGCAATTGACATCGTGTCTTGAATTTAATGTGGTGTAATTCTTTTGAATTTTGTAAGAAACAAGTATATAACGACCAAATTTGCTTTGAACTATGATGCACGAGGTAGTCGTCCATTAAAAATTCTCATGGCCTAGAGTAGAATAACTCTTGGTGAAGTATCCATTCACGCGGATATTTTAAACATAAAGAGAACCCACCTATATAAGTTTGAAGTGTGGCCGCTTCAAATAGTCAAGATTAGCATATAGACTATGATAATTTATGAATAGATATGAACACAACCTTTATAATGTGTCACAGTAATGACATTGTGTTATTTGTTTTGTGTGTACTTCATCTTCAAGTGGTCAGATGCATTAATTGATTCAAAATCTGTAGGAATATCATTTTAACTCGATCATTCGTAAAGTATGTTGCACTTGGTGTTAATCCAATCAGTAGGGACACTAGCGTTGATACATGAAACAAGAATATCAAATTACCCACCTAAGAACCAGCCACAACTCCTCATATTACCCATTTTAATTTTTTATAAATTGATATAATTAGTTTATTATTAGGTTTAATTCTTAGACGCCAAAAGTCGTTACGCGATAAACTTGTTACGCGACACAACGCGCACACAACAAAAATATATTCAAATAATTATTTTATATATTACTTGACTAATTATTTATTAAATAATTAATTTTTAATCGATATTTTAACGGGTTGTTACATGCTACATCATGGTCCTCTTGGAATAAAACATGCACAGCCAACTTCACTATGTTTGCAGAATTTAAAGCATTAGCTTAAGCGACAAATGAAGCGAAATGGTTAAGCAATCTCATGTTTGAGATACGTTTTGTTTCCAAAGCCTATATCATCGATGGTAATACATACAGATTGTACAACGAATTTAGGTAGTGCTTATAGCCAATTATATGATTTTAAATCTCATCATATACTCTTAGGCAGATCCTAGTGCAAGAACTTATCACAAAAAGGTTCATCATTCTTGATTATGTGAATACTAAGTTCAATTTAACTGATTTTGTCACTAACATGAATAGGGATTCAATTGAACAAGCATCAAAGGGAAAGCCCAATTCACATGCAATTGACATCGTGTCTTGAATTTAATGTGGTGTAATTCTTTTGAATTTTGTAAGAAACAAGTATATAACGACCAAATTTGCTTTGAACTGTGATGCACGAGGTAGTCGTCCATTAAAAATTCTCATGGCCTAGAGTAGAATAACTCTTGGTGAAGTATCCATTCACGCGGATATTTTAAACATAAAGAGAACCCACCTATATAAGTTTGAAGTGTGGCCGCTTCAAATAGTCAAGATTAGCATATAGACTATGATAATTTATGAATAGATATGAACACAACCTTTATAATGTGTCACAGTAATGACATTGTGTTATTTGTTTTGTGTGTACTTCATCTTCAAGTGGTCAGATGCATTAATTGATTCAAAATCTGTAGGAATATCATTTTAACTCGATCATTCGTAAAGTATGTTGCACTTGGTGTTAATCCAATCAGTAGGGACACTAGCGTTGATACATGAAACAAGAATATCAAATTACCCACCTAAGAACCAGCCACAACTCCTCATATTACCCATTTTAATTTTTTATAAATTGCTATAATTAGTTTATTATTAGGTTTAATTCTTAGACGCCAAAAGTCGTTACGCGATAAACTTGTTACGCGACACAACGCGCACACAACAAAAATATATTCAAATAATTATTTTATATATTACTTGACTAATTATTTATTAAATAATTAATTTTTAATCGATATTTTAACGGGTTGTTACATGCTACATCATGGTCCTCTTGGAATAAAACATGCATAGCCAACTTCACTATGTTTGCAGAATTTAAAGCATTAGCTTAAGCGACAAATGAAGCGAAATGGTTAAGCAATCTCATGTTTGAGATACGTTTTGTTTCCAAAGCCTATATCATCGATGGTAATACATACAGATTGTACAACGAATTTAGGTAGAGCTTATAGCCAATTATATGATTTTAAATCTCATCATATACTCTTAGGCAGATCCTAGTGCAAGAACTTATCACAAAAAGGTTCATCATTCTTGATTATGTGAATACTAAGTTCAATTTAACTGATTTTGTCACTAACATGAATAGGGATTCAATTGAACAAGCATCAAAGGGAAAGCCTAATTCACATGCAATTGACATCGTGTCTTGAATTTAATGTGGTGTAATTCTTTTGAATTTTGTAAGAAACAAGTATATAACGACCAAATTTGCTTTGAACTATGATGCACGAGGTAGTCGTCCATTAAAAATTCTCATGGCCTAGAGTAGAATAACTCTTGGTGAAGTATCCATTCACGCGGATATTTTAAACATAAAGAGAACCCACCTATATAAGTTTGAAGTGTGGCCGCTTCAAATAGTCAAGATTAGCATATAGACTATGATAATTTATGAATAGATATGAACACAACCTTTATAATGTGTCACAGTAATGACATTGTGTTATTTGTTTTGTGTGTACTTCATCTTCAAGTGGTCAGATGCATTAATTGATTCAAAATCTGTAGGAATATCATTTTAACTCGATCATTCGTAAAGTATGTTGCACTTCGTGTTAATCCAATCAGTAGGGACACTAGCGTTGATACATGAAACAAGAATATCAAATTACCCACCTAAGAACCAGCCACAACTCCTCATATTACCCATTTTAATTTTTTATAAATTGATATAATTAGTTTATTATTAGGTTTAATTCTTAGACGCCAAAAGTCGTTACGCGATAAACTTGTTACGCGACACAACGCGCACACAACAAAAATATATTCAAATAATTATTTTATATATTACTTGACTAATTATTTATTAAATAATTAATTTTTAATCGATATTTTAACGGGTTGTTACATGCTACATCATGGTCCTCTTGGAATAAAACATGCATAGCCAACTTCACTATGTTTGCAGAATTTAAAGCATTAGCTTAAGCGACAAATGAAGCGAAATGGTTAAGCAATCTCATGTTTGAGATACGTTTTGTTTCCAAAGCCTATATCATCGATGGTAATACATACAGATTGTACAACGAATTTAGGTAGTGCTTATAGCCAATTATATGATTTTAAATCTCATCATATACTCTTAGGCACATCCTAGTGCAAGAACTTATCACAAAAAGGTTCATCATTCTTGATTATGTGAATACTAAGTTCAATTTAACTGATTTTGTCACTAACATGAATAGGGATTCAATTGAACAAACATAAAAGGGAAAGCCCAATTCACATGCAATTGACATCGTGTCTTGAATTTAATGTGGTGTAATTCTTTTGAATTTTGTAAGAAACAAGTATATAACGACAAAATTTGCTTTGAACTGTGATGCACGAGGTAGTCGTCCATTAAAAATTCTCAAGGCCTAGAGTAGAATAACTCTTGGGAAAGTATCCATTCATGCGGATATTTTAAATATAAAGAGAACCCACCTATATAAGATTGAAGTGTGGCCGCTTCAAATAGTCAAGATTAGCATATAGACTATGATAATTTATGAATAGATATGAACACAACCTTTATAATGTGTCACAGTAATGACATTGTGTTATTTGTTTTGTGTGTACTTCATCTTCAAGTGGTCAGATGCATTAATTGATTCAAAATCTGTAGGAATATCATTTTAACTCGATCATTGGTAAAGTATGTTGCACTTGGTGTTAATCCAATCAGTAGGGACATTAGCGTTGATACATGAAACAAGAATATCAAATTACCCACCTAAGAACCAGCCACAACTCCTCATATTACCCATTTTAATTTTTTATAAATTGATATAATTAGTTTATTATTAGGTTTAATTCTTAGACGCCAAAAGTCGTTACGCGATAAACTTGTTACGCGACACAACGCGCACACAACAAAAATATATTCAAATAATTATTTTATATACTACTTGACTAATTATTTATTATATAATTAATTTTTAATCGATATTTTAACGGGTTGTTACATGCTACATCATGGTCCTCTTGGAATAAAACATGCATAGCCAACTTCACTATGTTTGCAGAATTTAAAGCATTAGCTTAAGCGACAAATGAAGCGAAATGGTTAAGCAATCTCATGTTTGAGATACGTTTTGTTTCCAAAGCCTATATCATCGATGGTAATACATACAGATTGTACAACGAATTTAGGTAGAGCTTATAGCCAATTATATGATTTTAAATCTCATCATATACTCTTAGGCAGATCCTAGTGCAAGAACTTATCACAAAAAGGTTCATCATTCTTGATTATGTGAATACTAAGTTCAATTTAACTGATTTTGTCACTAACATGAATAGGGATTCAATTGAACAAGCATCAAAGGGAAAGCCCAATTCACATGCAATTGACATCGTGTCTTGAATTTAATGTGGTGTAATTCTTTTGAATTTTGTAAGAAACAAGTATATAACGACCAAATTTGCTTTGAACTATGATGCATGAGGTAGTCGTCCATTAAAAATTCTCATGGCCTAGAGTAGAATAACTCTTGGTGAAGTATCCATTCACGCGGATATTTTAAACATAAAGAGAACCCACCTATATAAGTTTGAAGTGTGGCCGCTTCAAATAGTCAAGATTAGCATATAGACTATGATAATTTATGAATAGATATGAACACAACCTTTATAATGTGTCACAGTAATGACATTGTGTTATTTGTTTTGTGTGTACTTCATCTTCAAGTGGTCAGATGCATTAATTGATTCAAAATCTGTAGGAATATCATTTTAACTCGATCATTCGTAAAGTATGTTGCACTTGGTGTTAATCCAATCAGTAGGGACACTAGCGTTGATACATGAAACAAGAATATCAAATTACCCACCTAAGAACCAGCCACAACTCCTCATATTACCCATTTTAATTTTTTATAAATTGATATAATTAGTTTATTATTAGGTTTAATTCTTAGACGCCAAAAGTCGTTACGCGATAAACTTGTTACGCGACACAACGCGCACACAACAAAAATATATTCAAATAATTATTTTATATATTACTTGACTAATTATTTATTAAATAATTAATTTTTAATCGATATTTTAACGGGTTGTTACATGCTACATCATGGTCCTCTTGGAATAAAACATGCATAAACAACTTCACTATGTTTGCAGAATTTAAAGCATTAGCTTAAGCGACAAATGAAGCGAAATGGTTAAGCAATCTCATGTTTGAGATACGTTTTGTTTCCAAAGCCTATATCATCGATGGTAATACATACAGATTGTACAACGAATTTAGGTAGTGCTTATAGCCAATTATATGATTTTAAATCTCATCATATACTCTTAGGCACATCCTAGTGCAAGAACTTATCACAAAAAGGTTCATCATTCTTGATTATGTGAATACTAAGTTCAATTTAACTGATTTTGTCACTAACATGAATAGGGATTCAATTGAACAAACATAAAAGGGAAAGCCCAATTCACATGCAATTGACATCGTGTCTTGAATTTAATGTGGTGTAATTCTTTTGAATTTTGTAAGAAACAAGTATATAACGACCAAATTTGCTTTGAACTGTGATGCACGAGGTAGTCGTCCATTAAAAATTCTCAAGGCCTAGAGTAGAATAACTCTTGGTAAAGTATCCATTCATGCGGATATTTTAAATATAAAGAGAACCCACCTATATAAGATTGAAGTGTGGCCGCTTCAAATAGTCAAGATTAGCATATAGACTATGATAATTTATGAATAGATATGAACACAACCTTTATAATGTGTCACAGTAATGACATTGTGTTATTTGTTTTGTGTGTACTTCATCTTCAAGTGGTCAGATGCATTAATTGATTCAAAATCTGTAGGAATATCATTTTAACTCGATCATTGGTAAAGTATGTTGCACTTGGTGTTAATCCAATCAGTAGGGACATTAGCGTTGATACATGAAACAAGAATATCAAATTACCCACCTAAGAACCAGCCACAACTCCTCATATTACCCATTTTAATTTTTTATAGATTGATATAATTAGTTTATTATTAGGTTTAATTCTTAGACGCCAAAAGTCGTTACGCGATAAACTTGTTACGCGACACAACGCGCACACAACAAAAATATATTCAAATAATTATTTTATATATTACTTGACTAATTATTTATTAAATAATTAATTTTTAATCGATATTTTAACGGGTTGTTACATGCTACATCATGGTCCTCTTGGAATAAAACATGCATAACCAACTTCACTATGTTTGCAGAATTTAAAGCATTAGCTTAAGCGTCAAATGAAGCGAAATGGTTAAGCAATCTCATGTTTGAGATACGTTTTGTTTCCAAGGCCTATATCATCGATGGTAATACATACAGATTGTACAACGAATTTAGGTAGAGCTTATAGCCAATTATATGATTTTAAATCTCATCATATACTCTTAGGCACATCCTAGTGCAAGAACTTATCACAAAAAGGTTCATCATTCTTGATTATGTGAATACTAAGTTCAATTTAACTGATTTTGTCACTAACATGAATAGGGATTCAATTGAACAAGCATCAAAGGGAAAGCCCAATTCACATGCAATTAACATCGTGTCTTGAATTTAATGTGGTGTAATTCTTTTGAATTTTGTAAGAAACAAGTATATAACGACCAAATTTGCTTTGAACTGTGATGCACGAGGTAGTCGTCCATTAAAAATTCTCAAGGCCTAGTGTAGAATAACTCTTGGTGAAGTATCCATTCACGCGGATATTTTAAACATAAAGAGAACCCACCTATATAAGTTTGAAGTGTGGCCGCTTCAAATAGTCAAGATTAGCATATAGACTATGATAATTTATGAATAGATATGAACACAACCTTTATAATGTGTCACAGTAATGACATTGTGTTATTTGTTTTGTGTGTACTTCATCTTCAAGTGGTCAGATGCATTAATTGATTCAAAATCTGTAGGAATATCATTTTAACTCGATCATTGGTAAAGTATGTTGCACTTGGTGTTAATCCAATCAGTAGGGACATTAGCGTTGATACATGAAACAAGAATATCAAATTACCCACCTAAGAACCAGCCACAACTCCTCATATTACCCATTTTAATTTTTTATAAATTGATATAATTAGTTTATTATTAGGTTTAATTCTTAGACGCCAAAAGTCGTTACGCGATAAACTTGTTATGCGACACAACGCGCACACAACAAAAATATATTCAAATAATTATTTTATATATTACTTGACTAATTATTTATTAAATAATTAATTTTTAATCGATATTTTAACGGGTTGTTACATGCTACATCATGGTCCTCTTGGAATAAAACATGCATAACCAACTTCACTATGTTTGCAGAATTTAAAGCATTAGCTTAAGCGACAAATGAAGCGAAATGGTTAAGCAATCTCATGTTTGAGATACGTTTTGTTTCCAAAGCCTATATCATCGATGGTAATACATACAGATTGTACAACGAATTTAGGTAGAGCTTATAGCCAATTATATGATTTTAAATCTCATCATATACTCTTAGGCACATCCTAGTGCAAGAACTTATCACAAAAAGGTTCATCATTCTTGCTTATGTGAATACTAAGTTCAATTTAACTGATTTTGTCACTAACATGAATAGGGATTCAATTGAACAAGCATCAAAGGGAAAGCCCAATTCACATGCAATTAACATCGTGTCTTGAATTTAATGTGGTGTAATTCTTTTGAATTTTGTAAGAAACAAGTATATAACGACCAAATTTGCTTTGAACTGTGATGCACGAGGTAGTCGTCCATTAAAAATTCTCAAGGCCTAGTGTAGAATAACTCTTGGTGAAGTATCCATTCACGCGGATATTTTAAACATAAAGAGAACCCACCTATATAAGTTTGAAGTGTGGCCGCTTCAAATAGTCAAGATTAGCATATAGACTATGATAATTTATGAATAGATATGAACCAACCTTTATAATGTGTCACAGTAATGACATTGTGTTATTTGTTTTGTGTGTACTTCATCTTCAAGTGGTCAGATGCATTAATTGATTCAAAATCTGTAGGAATATCATTTTAACTCGATCATTGGTAAAGTATGTTGCACTTGGTGTTAATCCAATCAGTAGGGACACTAGCGTTGATACATGAAACAAGAATATCAAATTACCCACCTAAGAACCAGCCACAACTCCTCATATTACCCATTTTAATTTTTTATAAATTGATATAATTAGTTTATTATTAGGTTTAATTCTTAGACGCCAAAAGTCGTTACGCGATAAACTTGTTACGCGACACAACGCGCACACAACAAAAATATATTCAAATAATTATTTTATATATTACTTGACTAATTATTTATTAAATAATTAATTTTTAATCGATATTTTAACGGGTTGTTACATGCTACATCATGGTCCTCTTGGAATAAAACATGCATAACCAACTTCACTATGTTTGCAGAATTTAAAGCATTAGCTTAAGCGTCAAATGAAGCGAAATGGTTAAGCAATCTCATGTTTGAGATACGTTTTGTTTCCAAGGCCTATATCATCGATGGTAATACATACAGATTGTACAACGAATTTAGGTAGAGCTTATAGCCAATTATATGATTTTAAATCTCATCATATACTCTTAGGCACATCCTAGTGCAAGAACTTATCACAAAAAGGTTCATCATTCTTGATTATGTGAATACTAAGTTCAATTTAACTGATTTTGTCACTAACATGAATAGGGATTCAATTGAACAAGCATCAAAGGGAAAGCCCAATTCACATGCAATTGACATCGTGTCTTGAATTTAATGTAGTGTAATTCTTTTGAATTTTGTAAGAAACAAGTATATAACGACCAAATTTGCTTTGAACTGTGATGCACGAGGTAGTCGTCCATTAAAAATTCTCAAGGCCTAGAGTAGTATAACTCTTGGTGAAGTATCCATTCACGCGGATATTTTAAACATAAAGAGAACCCACCTATATAAGTTTGAAGTGTGGCCGCTTCAAATAGTCAAGATTAGCATATAGACTATGATAATTTATGAATAGATATGAACACAACCTTTATAATGTGTCACAGTAATGACATTGTGTTATTTGTTTTGTGTGTACTTCATCTTCAAGTGGTCAGATGCATTAATTGATTCAAAATCTGTAGGAATATCATTTTAACTCGATCATTGGTAAAGTATGTTGCACTTGGTGTTAATCCAATCAGTAGGGACACTAGCGTTGATACATGAAACAAGAATATCAAATTACCCACCTAAGAACCAGCCACAACTCCTCATATTACCCATTTTAATTTTTTATAAATTGATATAATTAGTTTATTATTAGGTTTAATTCTTAGACGCCAAAAGTCGTTACGCGATAAACTTGTTACGCGACACAACGCGCACACAACAAAAATATATTCAAATAATTATTTTATATATTACTTGACTAATTATTTATTAAATAATTAATTTTTAATCGATATTTTAACGGGTTGTTACATGCTACATCATGGTCCTCTTGGAATACAACATGAATAAACAACTTCACTATGTTTGCAGAATTTAAAGCATTAGCTTAAGCGACAAATGAAGCGAAATGGTTAAGCAATCTCATGTTTGAGATACGTTTTGTTTCCAAAGCCTATATCATCGATGGTAATACATACAGATTGTACAACGAATTTAGGTAGTGCTTATAGCCAATTATATGATTTTAAATCTCATCATATACTCTTAGGCAGATCCTAGTGCAAGAACTTATCACAAAAAGGTTCATCATTCTTGATTATGTGAATACTAAGTTCAATTTAACTGATTTTGTCACTAACATGAATAGGGATTCAATTGAACAAGCATCAAAGGGAAAGCCCAATTCACATGCAATTGACATCGTGTCTTGAATTTAATGTGGTGTAATTCTTTTGAATTTTGTAAGAAACAAGTATATAACGACCAAATTTGCTTTGAACTGTGATGCACGAGGTAGTCGTCCATTAAAAATTCTCATGGCCTAGAGTAGAATAACTCTTGGTGAAGTATCCATTCACGCGGATATTTTAAACATAAAGAGAACCCACCTATATAAGTTTGAAGTGTGGCCGCTTCAAATAGTCAAGATTAGCATATAGACTATGATAATTTATGAATAGATATGAACACAACCTTTATAATGTGTCACAGTAATGACATTGTGGTATTTGTTTTGTGTGTACTTCATCTTCAAGTGGTCAGATGCATTAATTGATTCAAAATCTGTAGGAATATCATTTTAACTCGATCATTCGTAAAGTATGTTGCACTTGGTGTTAATCCAATCAGTGGGGACACTAGCGTTGATACATGAAACAAGAATATCAAATTACCCACCTAAGAACCAGCCACAACTCCTCATATTACCCATTTTAATTTTTTATAAATTGATATAAATAGTTTATTATTAGGTTTAATTCTTAGACGCCAAAAGTCGTTACGCGATAAACTTGTTACGCGACACAACGCGCACACAACAAAAATATATTCAAATAATTATTTTATATATTACTTGACTAATTATTTATTAAATAATTAATTTTTAATCGATATTTTAACGGGTTGTTACATGCTACATCATGGTCCTCTTGGAATAAAACATGCATAACCAACTTCACTATGTTTGCAGAATTTAAAGCATTAGCTTAAGCGACAAATGAAGCGAAATGGTTAAGCAATCTCATGTTTGAGATACGTTTTGTTTCCAAAGCCTATATCATCGATGGTAATACATACAGATTGTACAACGAATTTAGGTAGTGCTTATAGCCAATTATATGATTTTAAATCTCATCATATACTCTTAGGCACATCCTAGTGCAAGAACTTATCACAAAAAGGTTCATCATTCTTGATTATGTGAATACTAAGTTCAATTTAACTGATTTTGTCACTAACATGAATAGGGATTCAATTGAACAAGCATCAAAGGGAAAGCCCAATTCACATGCAATTGACATCGTGTCTTGAATTTAATGTAGTGTAATTCTTTTGAATTTTGTAAGAAACAAGTATATAACGACCAAATTTGCTTTGAACTGTGATGCACGAGGTAGTCGTCCATTAAAAATTCTCAAGGCCTAGAGTAGAATAACTCTTGGTGAAGTATCCATTCACGCGGATATTTTAAACATAAAGAGAACCCACCTATATAAGTTTGAAGTGTGGCCGCTTCAAATAGTCAAGATTAGCATATAGACTATGATAATTTATGAATAGATATGAACACAACCTTTATAATGTGTCACAGTAATGACATTGTGTTATTTGTTTTGTGTGTACTTCATCTTCAAGTGGTCAGATGCATTAATTGATTCAAAATCTGTAGGAATATCATTTTAACTCGATCATTGGTAAAGTATGTTGCACTTGGTGTTAATCCAATCAGTAGGGACACTAGCGTTGATACATGAAACAAGAATATCAAATTACCCACCTAAGAACCAGCCACAACTCCTCATATTACCCATTTTAATTTTTTATAAATTGATATAATTAGTTTATTATTAGGTTTAATTCTTAGACGCCAAAAGTCGTTACGCGATAAACTTGTTACGCGACACAACGCGCACACAACAAAAATATATTCAAATAATTATTTTATATATTACTTGACTAATTATTTATTAAATAATTAATTTTTAATCGATATTTTAACGGGTTGTTACATGCTACATCATGGTCCTCTTGGAATACAACATGAATAAACAACTTCACCATGTTTGCAGAATTTAAAGCATTAGCTTAAGCGACAAATGAAGCGAAATGGTTAAGCAATCTCATGTTTGAGATACGTTTTGTTTCCAAAGCCTATATCATCGATGGTAATACATACAGATTGTACAACGAATTTAGGTAGTGCTTATAGCCAATTATATGATTTTAAATCTCATCATATACTCTTAGGCAGATCCTAGTGCAAGAACTTATCACAAAAAGGTTCATCATTCTTGATTATGTGAATACTAAGTTCAATTTAACTGATTTTGTCACTAACATGAATAGGGATTCAATTGAACAAGCATCAAAGGGAAAGCCCAATTCACATGCAATTGACATCGTGTCTTGAATTTAATGTGGTGTAATTCTTTTGAATTTTGTAAGAAACAAGTATATAACGACCAAATTTGCTTTGAACTGTGATGCACGAGGTAGTCGTCCATTAAAAATTCTCATGGCCTAGAGTAGAATAACTCTTGGTGAAGTATCCATTCACGCGGATATTTTAAAGATAAAGAGAACCCACCTATATAAGTTTGAAGTGTGGCCGCTTCAAATAGTCAAGATTAGCATATAGACTATGATAATTTATGAATAGATATGAACACAACCTTTATAATGTGTCACAGTAATGACATTGTGTTATTTGTTTTGTGTGTACTTCATCTTCAAGTGGTCAGATGCATTAATTGATTCAAAATCTGTAGGAATATCATTTTAACTCGATCATTGGTAAAGTATGTTGCACTTGGTGTTAATCCAATCAGTAGGGACATTAGCGTTGATACATGAAACAAGAATATCAAATTACCCACCTAAGAACCAGCCACAACTCCTCATATTACCCATTTTAATTTTTTATAAATTGATATAATTAGTTTATTATTAGGTTTAATTCTTAGACGCCAAAAGTCGTTACGCGATAAACTTGTTATGCGACACAACGCGCACACAACAAAAATATATTCAAATAATTATTTTATATATTACTTGACTAATTATTTATTAAATAATTAATTTTTAATCGATATTTTAACGGGTTGTTACATGCTACATCATGGTCCTCTTGGAATAAAACATGCATAACCAACTTCACTATGTTTGCAGAATTTAAAGCATTAGCTTAAGCGACAAATGAAGCGAAATGGTTAAGCAATCTCATGTTTGAGATACGTTTTGTTTCCAAAGCCTATATCATCGATGGTAATACATACAGATTGTACAACGAATTTAGGTAGAGCTTATAGCCAATTATATGATTTTAAATCTCATCATATACTCTTAGGCACATCCTAGTGCAAGAACTTATCACAAAAAGGTTCATCATTCTTGATTATGTGAATACTAAGTTCAATTTAACTGATTTTGTCACTAACATGAATAGGGATTCAATTGAACAAGCATCAAAGGGAAAGCCCAATTCACATGCAATTAACATCGTGTCTTGAATTTAATGTGGTGTAATTCTTTTGAATTTTGTAAGAAACAAGTATATAACGACCAAATTTGCTTTGAACTGTGATGCACGAGGTAGTCGTCCATTAAAAATTCTCAAGGCCTAGTGTAGAATAACTCTTGGTGAAGTATCCATTCACGCGGATATTTTAAACATAAAGAGAACCCACCTATATAAGTTTGAAGTGTGGCCGCTTCAAATAGTCAAGATTAGCATATAGACTATGATAATTTATGAATAGATATGAACCAACCTTTATAATGTGTCACAGTAATGACATTGTGTTATTTGTTTTGTGTGTACTTCATCTTCAAGTGGTCAGATGCATTAATTGATTCAAAATCTGTAGGAATATCATTTTAACTCGATCATTGGTAAAGTATGTTGCACTTGGTGTTAATCCAATCAGTAGGGACATTAGCGTTGATACATGAAACAAGAATATCAAATTACCCACCTAAGAACCAGCCACAACTCCTCATATTACCCATTTTAATTTTTTATAAATTGATATAATTAGTTTATTATTAGGTTTAATTCTTAGACGCCAAAAGTCGTTACGCGATAAACTTGTTACGCGACACAACGCGCACACAACAAAAATATATTCAAATAATTATTTTATATATTACTTGACTAATTATTTATTAAATAATTAATTTTTAATCGATATTTTAACGGGTTGTTACATGCTACATCATGGTCCTCTTGGAATAAAACATGCATAACCAACTTCACTATGTTTGCAGAATTTAAAGCATTAGCTTAAGCGTCAAATGAAGCGAAATGGTTAAGCAATCTCATGTTTGAGATACGTTTTGTTTCCAAGGCCTATATCATCGATGGTAATACATACAGATTGTACAACGAATTTAGGTAGAGCTTATAGCCAATTATATGATTTTAAATCTCATCATATACTCTTAGGCACATCCTAGTGCAAGAACTTATCACAAAAAGGTTCATCATTCTTGATTATGTGAATACTAAGTTCAATTTAACTGATTTTGTCACTAACATGAATAGGGATTCAATTGAACAAGCATCAAAGGGAAAGCCCAATTCACATGCAATTGACATCGTGTCTTGAATTTAATGTAGTGTAATTCTTTTGAATTTTGTAAGAAACAAGTATATAACGACCAAATTTGCTTTGAACTGTGATGCACGAGGTAGTCGTCCATTAAAAATTCTCAAGGCCTAGAGTAGTATAACTCTTGGTGAAGTATCCATTCACGCGGATATTTTAAACATAAAGAGAACCCACCTATATAAGTTTGAAGTGTGGCCGCTTCAAATAGTCAAGATTAGCATATAGACTATGATAATTTATGAATAGATATGAACACAACCTTTATAATGTGTCACAGTAATGACATTGTGTTATTTGTTTTGTGTGTACTTCATCTTCAAGTGGTCAGATGCATTAATTGATTCAAAATCTGTAGGAATATCATTTTAACTCGATCATTGGTAAAGTATGTTGCACTTGGTGTTAATCCAATCAGTAGGGACACTAGCGTTGATACATGAAACAAGAATATCAAATTACCCACCTAAGAACCAGCCACAACTCCTCATATTACCCATTTTAATTTTTTATAAATTGATATAATTAGTTTATTATTAGGTTTAATTCTTAGACGCCAAAAGTCGTTACGCGATAAACTTGTTACGCGACACAACGCGCACACAACAAAAATATATTCAAATAATTATTTTATATATTACTTGACTAATTATTTATTAAATAATTAATTTTTAATCGATATTTTAACGGGTTGTTACATGCTACATCATGGTCCTCTTGGAATACAACATGAATAAACAACTTCACTATGTTTGCAGAATTTAAAGCATTAGCTTAAGCGACAAATGAAGCGAAATGGTTAAGCAATCTCATGTTTGAGATACGTTTTGTTTCCAAAGCCTATATCATCGATGGTAATACATACAGATTGTACAACGAATTTAGGTAGTGCTTATAGCCAATTATATGATTTTAAATCTCATCATATACTCTTAGGCAGATCCTAGTGCAAGAACTTATCACAAAAAGGTTCATCATTCTTGATTATGTGAATACTAAGTTCAATTTAACTGATTTTGTCACTAACATGAATAGGGATTCAATTGAACAAGCATCAAAGGGAAAGCCCAATTCACATGCAATTGACATCGTGTCTTGAATTTAATGTGGTGTAATTCTTTTGAATTTTGTAAGAAACAAGTATATAACGACCAAATTTGCTTTGAACTGTGATGCACGAGGTAGTCGTCCATTAAAAATTCTCATGGCCTAGAGTAGAATAACTCTTGGTGAAGTATCCATTCACGCGGATATTTTAAACATAAAGAGAACCCACCTATATAAGTTTGAAGTGTGGCCGCTTCAAATAGTCAAGATTAGCATATAGACTATGATAATTTATGAATAGATATGAACACAACCTTTATAATGTGTCACAGTAATGACATTGTGGTATTTGTTTTGTGTGTACTTCATCTTCAAGTGGTCAGATGCATTAATTGATTCAAAATCTGTAGGAATATCATTTTAACTCGATCATTCGTAAAGTATGTTGCACTTGGTGTTAATCCAATCAGTGGGGACACTAGCGTTGATACATGAAACAAGAATATCAAATTACCCACCTAAGAACCAGCCACAACTCCTCATATTACCCATTTTAATTTTTTATAAATTGATATAAATAGTTTATTATTAGGTTTAATTCTTAGACGCCAAAAGTCGTTACGCGATAAACTTGTTACGCGACACAACGCGCACACAACAAAAATATATTCAAATAATTATTTTATATATTACTTGACTAATTATTTATTAAATAATTAATTTTTAATCGATATTTTAACGGGTTGTTACATGCTACATCATGGTCCTCTTGGAATAAAACATGCATAACCAACTTCACTATGTTTGCAGAATTTAAAGCATTAGCTTAAGCGACAAATGAAGCGAAATGGTTAAGCAATCTCATGTTTGAGATACGTTTTGTTTCCAAAGCCTATATCATCGATGGTAATACATACAGATTGTACAACGAATTTAGGTAGTGCTTATAGCCAATTATATGATTTTAAATCTCATCATATACTCTTAGGCACATCCTAGTGCAAGAACTTATCACAAAAAGGTTCATCATTCTTGATTATGTGAATACTAAGTTCAATTTAACTGATTTTGTCACTAACATGAATAGGGATTCAATTGAACAAGCATCAAAGGGAAAGCCCAATTCACATGCAATTGACATCGTGTCTTGAATTTAATGTAGTGTAATTCTTTTGAATTTTGTAAGAAACAAGTATATAACGACCAAATTTGCTTTGAACTGTGATGCACGAGGTAGTCGTCCATTAAAAATTCTCAAGGCCTAGAGTAGAATAACTCTTGGTGAAGTATCCATTCACGCGGATATTTTAAACATAAAGAGAACCCACCTATATAAGTTTGAAGTGTGGCCGCTTCAAATAGTCAAGATTAGCATATAGACTATGATAATTTATGAATAGATATGAACACAACCTTTATAATGTGTCACAGTAATGACATTGTGTTATTTGTTTTGTGTGTACTTCATCTTCAAGTGGTCAGATGCATTAATTGATTCAAAATCTGTAGGAATATCATTTTAACTCGATCATTGGTAAAGTATGTTGCACTTGGTGTTAATCCAATCAGTAGGGACACTAGCGTTGATACAAGAAACAAGAATATCAAATTACCCACCTAAGAACCAGCCACAACTCCTCATATTACCCATTTTAATTTTTTATAAATTGATATAATTAGTTTATTATTAGGTTTAATTCTTAGACGCCAAAAGTCGTTACGCGATAAACTTGTTACGCGACACAACGCGCACACAACAAAAATATATTCAAATAATTATTTTATATATTACTTGACTAATTATTTATTAAATAATTAATTTTTAATCGATATTTTAACGGGTTGTTACATGCTACATCATGGTCCTCTTGGAATACAACATGAATAAACAACTTCACTATGTTTGCAGAATTTAAAGCATTAGCTTAAGCGACAAATGAAGCGAAATGGTTAAGCAATCTCATGTTTGAGATACGTTTTGTTTCCAAAGCCTATATCATCGATGGTAATACATACAGATTGTACAACGAATTTAGGTAGTGCTTATAGCCAATTATATGATTTTAAATCTCATCATATACTCTTAGGCAGATCCTAGTGCAAGAACTTATCACAAAAAGGTTCATCATTCTTGATTATGTGAATACTAAGTTCAATTTAACTGATTTTGTCACTAACATGAATAGGGATTCAATTGAACAAGCATCAAAGGGAAAGCCCAATTCACATGCAATTGACATCGTGTCTTGAATTTAATGTGGTGTAATTCTTTTGAATTTTGTAAGAAACAAGTATATAACGACCAAATTTGCTTTGAACTGTGATGCACGAGGTAGTCGTCCATTAAAAATTCTCATGGCCTAGAGTAGAATAACTCTTGGTGAAGTATCCATTCACGCGGATATTTTAAACATAAAGAGAACCCACCTATATAAGTTTGAAGTGTGGCCGCTTCAAATAGTCAAGATTAGCATATAGACTATGATAATTTATGAATAGATATGAACACAACCTTTATAATGTGTCACAGTAATGACATTGTGTTATTTGTTTTGTGTGTACTTCATCTTCAAGTGGTCAGATGCATTAATTGATTCAAAATCTGTAGGAATATCATTTTAACTCGATCATTGGTAAAGTATGTTGTACCTGGTGTTAATTCAATCAGTAGGGACATTAGCATTGATACTTGAAACAAGAATATCAAATTTCCCACCTAAGAACCAGCCACAACTCCTCATATTACCCATTTTAATTTTTTATAAATTGAATTAATTAGTTTATTATTCGGTTTAATTCTTAGACACCAAAAGTCGTTACGCGATAAACTTGTTACGCAACAAAACGCGCGGACAACAAAAATATATTCAAATATTTATTTTACATATTACTTGACCAATTATTTATTAAATAATTATTTTTTAATTTAATCGATATTTTAACGGGTTGTTACATGCTATATCATGGTCCTCTTGGAAACAAATATCCATAACCGACTTCACTATGTTTGCAGAATTTATAGCATTAGCTTCAGCGACAAATGAAGCGAAATGATTAAGCAATCTCATGTTTGTGATATGTTTTGTTTCCAAAGCCTATATCATCGATGGCAATACATACAGATTGTACAACGACTTTGGGTAGAGCTTATAGCCAATTATATAATTTTAAATCTCATCATATACTCTTAGGCACTTCCTAGTGCAAGAACTTATCACAAAAAGGTTCATCACTCTTGATTATGTGAATACTAAGTTCAATTTCACTGATTTTGGTCACTAATATGAATAGGGATTCAATTGAGCAAGCGTCAAAGGGAAAGCCCAATTCACATGCGATTGACATCGTGTCTTGAATTTAATGTGGTGTAATTCTTTTGAATTTTGTAAGCAACAAGTAATTAATGACCAAATTTTCTTTGAAATGTGATGAACGAGGTAGTTGTCCATTAAAAATTCTCAAGGCCTAGAGTAGAATAACTCTTGGTGAAGTATCCATTCACGCGGATATTTTAAACATAAAGAGAACCCACCTATATAAGTTTGAAGTGTGGCCGGTTCAAATAGTCAAGATTAGCATATAGACTATGATAATTTATGAATAGATATGAATACAACCTTTATAATGTGTCACAGTAATAACATTGTGTTATTTGTTTTGTGTGCACTTCATCTTCAAGTGGTCAAATGCATTAATTGATTCAAAATCTGTAGGGATATCATTTTAACTCGATCATTGGTAAAGTATTTTGTACTTGGTGTTAATTCAATCAGTAGGAACATTAGCGTTGATACATGAAACAAGATTATCAAATTAGTATTGGGAAAAGAAAAAGGGGTCCTAATATACTCTAAATGGCGAACGTTTATTGGACGTATAGAAATAAGGATATACATACCATGTACTATATATTTAGTGGAACATATAAGTGTTACAACTTAAGTCTAAAGTGTCATAAATACACTAAAACTAAGTACATAACTCAAATAGCAGAAAAGGGCATTGCTAGACCCTCGCTCGGCTCGGCCGAACAGATTGTATATGGTTAATATGGTTATATTAATCGACATAACCATATTGAATGTGTCTATTTGTGTATGTTTGTATTTTCTGACTGTTATGTCGATTAATGTGGTTATCCAAAATAGAAATCCAGTCCACTTTTCATCAACACTGATTGTAAAAGAAATCCAATACTGTTAGAGTATATAACATATCCAGGGGCCTCAACCATCAGCTTGAGCTTTTGGTTAAGTTGGTTCCTCGACAAATACTAGTGGAGTACATAAATTGAAACCAATATAAAATAGTTCAAATATGAAAAACTTTTCAAATCATTAAAACATTGGAATTGAGAAAAATATAAGAGATGATAGCTCACTCAAAGTATGACTGTAATACAGTTACTTATCTAGTTATGAAGTGTACCTCACAATTGTAAATCATAAGCTGATATACATGAAAAACAGATCTAGGAGGAAGCTTGGCTCCTTTGCTTCTCAAGCCGTGCAAGTTCCTTTTTGAGTCTCTCATTCTTTCTATATTCTTCCTGTAATGACGAAAAGCAAAAGTCCGAAAATTAGAGGCTAAAGCAGAAGAGGTTGTATATCAAATTAATAAAAAAGAGAAAAAATAGGGATTAATTCTGTTGTTATAGCATAGTACAACAACAACAACATGCCTGAGCCTTACAACAAAGGAGTAGTCCAAAAAAAATTAAAAAAACTTAAGATTATTTAGCTAATTCTAATGGTGTCCCTGATAATGTTCATGTCTACATAAAATACTAACTAGTGTACAACCTAATTTCTTTACTTTTGTGGGGGCATAAAAACACCCTATTTCTAGTTCTTTCTGCCAAAAACTACAAGTGTTTAATATTAGCTCCAGTATTCATCAACCTTGAGTTGAGCAGAATTTGACACTGTAGAAACTGTGAGAAGCACCATAGCTCTATGGTTCATGGGAGTGGAAACATAAAATCATTTTGAACATGCCAGGATCTCTAACAATAGGCCTGTTAACTTTCCCTTTGAATGTTGCTTTCCTGTTTATGTATAACATGTCAATTAAAGACATCACTGAATAGAATCTCAGAGCTACTATTTGGTTTTAGGTCATATTTTCCATAAGGAACAGCAAAAAGAAGCATCAGTGAAAATGAAAGTCCGAACTGATTGACATAAAGAATGCAATTACAACCAATTCATCACACAGCTGTTAACATAATTAATGTTGTTGTGGCACAACCAGGCAGAAGAGCCATGACAATATATAAAACTATGCATCAATAACAAATCACAATATAGGAAGTAAAAAGGAGAGAAAACAAATATGAACACTGGTATTATATTAAATATTTATCAAGAAGGCAGACTTTTATTCAGTTATCCAAAAAAAAGAAGACAAATTCATAAAGCCAACAAGATATTTAGTTTCTTATTATTGTTTCTTTGCTATTCATATAACACTAGCAAGAAAATCATGGATTACCTCTTCATAATAATCCAGGAAAAGTCGAGTGTATAAGCCAACCAAAGAAAAGTCAATTTCCTAATTCATTTTGTCCTCTTGAGAGTTAAAAGAACAGTAAAAGAAGATGAAACAAAAAGGCTTATGAATCCAAGACAAATGGAAAAACTACTAGTTCGATACCTATTGGGAGTTGTATGTAATCAGGAATGAGTATACAATAGAATAGACTGTCATATTCTCTGGGCGTACCCTATAAGTTCTTCAAGTCTCATTCCTCCCGGCCCCCACTTACCCATATTCACCCCTTCAACACTTTCCCCCTTCCAGAAATAGAAATTTATGACAGAAAAAGCCAATTTTTGAAAGGTGCTAATTTAACTTAACTAGCAGTCAAGCGTAAGCATTCGGCCATTCTGAAGTTGATTTATCTTCTTTGTGCACTGTACAAATTCACCTGCTTTCTTCTATACCATATTTTATTGACCTAAAATCTATCACACTAAGGGGATATCCAACCTCAAAGCATCAAGTAATTATCATTCGATAAAAGTCATCCAGTATTCAACTAAGGCTCACTACAGAGTTACAATGGAAAAAGCCTCAATTTTCTATTATAATTGACGAGTTTCTGAAGGCCTAATGTGCAATGACTGGAACTGATAGAAGACTATCAGATCCAATCATCCAACACATTCATATCCCAGAAGTTTATGATTGGGGAAAAAAAGAATAAGCAACAACTATTTTTCAAACCTCACACGCAGGACTCATGTAGGAATACCAAAGGCTTAACTGCACACTGGAACTGAATAGCTATTCATAATCCACATTTTAGGGGCGTAGACAAGCTTACAATGGGAAAAGAAATGCATTCCAGCCACAAGACTTTTCTTTTCTTGAGGTTATAGTACCCCAATTGCACAAGTGAACCAGATCAAAACCTGTTGAAAACCGGCTGTTGCAAGGCAATGCCAATCTTATTTTTAAGTACCCCATAGTGTAAAAAGAAGACCACGTTGGCCGAGTTATATAGCTTTTCAAGACTATCAAATCGGCACTAACCAAATTGTAAGGTTGGAAAAAAAAAATATTTACGCCAGTTTCAAGATATCTCATTGAAGCTGATATTTGGTGGTAAGCCAACCACATCACCCCATTACTGAATCACCATGACCATTATTGCAATCTAACCGTAAACCGCATTTTAGCACTATGATACACACAAGTTCTCACACTTTGAGTGCTTACTTCCTCTATGAAGAGAACTAAACACAGAAACCCTATTTGATTATGAATTAATAGTTTTATACATATATACATACTCAATGAGAGGACAACAAAGTACATAAATACATGAGTAAGAAAAACTTACCATAGTAAGCAGACAAAACCTAGCATCAAATGTGCAGGAAAACTACCAAAGGTACTACCTTAATGAGGCTCCTTGAAAGACTACCAACAAGCACATAAATATATGGAAATGGCTTCCTCTAGTAATAAACATTACCGAGTCCAGCATAATCAATTCACCTGAAAATCGTTCAAGAGGACAGCACAATGACGTTGATTCATAATGGCTGCGCTATAACGTTCCCCGAGGGTATCAAAAGTTTTTTGCCCCAATTGTAGTCCGACTTGTACCTTTTCAAGCTTCTGAATGACACATCAAGACAAGTTCACCATAAAATTAGAATTGTATTCAGCTTCTGAGGAAGCAAACATTAACCAAGCTTGGCACAATCAAAAACAAACATGACTTGGTACTATCTAGGTGGTGATTAAGCTTTGACAAGAAATATACTTTGAGAGTTGAGACCCTTTATATTCTAGTAGAATGGTAGTCATTAATTATCTCAGCACTATTAGAAATCAAACATTTCCGTGACAAGTTCTCGATTAGTTTTTATTTTAATTCTTCACGCTAAAAAACCCCAAAAGTGGTTTATTAACCCCTTAACTTTTGTCAATTGTGAAATAATAGACCCCATAACTTTCCCCTGTTGTGAAATAGACCCCAGAACTTCCCCTCATAAGCATATCCCCATCAAGTGTTCGACAACAAAATAGAACCAACATAATAGATTAAATTAAATGTCTTTTAACAAAATCAATAGATTTTTTGGTTTGTTTCAAGGAAAAGAAGTTGAAATATGCAATGCTATTATAAACACAAATGAATATGAACATTGGAAATGTCATAACACAAGTCCTAATAAAATCAATGAAATACTTGACTTAAATGGATTCTTAATGTTACTGTTCTGTAATCGCGGAAACTAAGACCTCCGGCATAAAAATCATAGGGATGGAAAAAAAAGCCAATGTAGCATGTATCCAATTTGTTACAACACCAACATAATTATTGTTACACTATATATGCTATATCTTACAGGTGTTACTACACAAACATTTTAAGCATAATTCCTCCTACTGCTTTCTGAATCAAGAGGCTCCTAGCTAATCTTTTAACTAATTTATGTTCTTCTATAACTTTTGCAGCAATGTGCATGAAGGCATTCCTGATTAATGTTCAGCTCAGGAATTATAGGTTTAGTACACTACACCAGTTATACACCAACACAAGCATCATACATGAGCATATATCTACTTAAAATGGGAAACTGTTTTAGTCTATGTTAATCGGACACTTCATTATGCTTCACGTAACCGTGTCCGATCTTTGATGCTCGAACATTGGTATGGCACTTAGACACTTCATTTTATGCGTAAAATTGAATAATTAAATGTATCCGACATTCTGACACGTACCAGTATCCAACATCAGTACCCGACTTCAAGTTACATAGGTTTTTGTTCACCTATGTAGTAGTGATGATGGTATCCATGCTGAAAAAAGATCATGGTTTGCATATTCCTTATTGCTTCTCCAACCTATACATTCACCCTAATTATAAGCATTTGAATGTCTTTTTGTAAGTTAAGGATTTTATTTTCGAATTTGACTTGGTTTCTCTCATACCATAGACTCTAAGTGACACGGAACATAATTGACTTCCACAGTCTTATTAGCTTCCATTTATACAAAAGCCCCTTCCATCCTAGTACCAAGTTTTTCAAATCCTTATGTATTGTACTCCTTAAACCCTACCATTCAAAGATGCTCATCCACAACGACCATGAGAATTTACAGTTGAGCATTACATGATTATTTGTCTCCACCTCTATGTTACAGAAAGGGCATAAGGCTTGTGAATATTCAATGATTCCTCTTTCATACAACCAAGCCATAAAGTTAACTGAGCTTTTGGTAGAGCTAGGTTCGGGAATATAAAATTTGTGATATGGCTAGGCATTAGCGGGGCTATTCCTTCACAAAACTTTGTAGATAGGCTTTTTGTAGAGAATAAACCATGCTTTGACCATTTCTATCTAATACCATCTTTTTATCCTTTTTTGGCTCCTGTGTTTCAATGTAAGCTTGTAGATTATTAATCTCTTCTTCCTCATGTTCATTGAGCCTTCTTCTCCATATTAGTTGTCAGGACCACACCTCTTGTTGCCAATATCCCATTTGACTGATGCATAGATAAGGAATGAAGTCCAGGGAACAGCACTTTTAGAGACACTAGGGAACACCACTTGTCCAGTCAAAACAAGGTTTTGTCTCCTTTTCCTATTTTGTTTATGATGCCCTCCCAATACTCTTCTTACTACTTCCACCTCTTTGTCTTTCTTCATCATCTGAGACCACATTCTTTCCTTGACTGTGCCCAAAACCTCTTTTGATGCTTTTATTCCTTTTATATTATGTAATGATTTGATAATTCTCTTCCATAGTGAATTTTCATCCTCTGAATATCTCCACCACCATTTGAAGAAGAGTGATTGGTTCTTTGTCATGGAAAGGAGGACATAAGAGCAATAAATAATTAGAGTAACATTATCTGTTAGTTTTTTTATATCGGCTATGTTATGATGAGCTGGCATTCTTTTGTTGTGAGTCTGTTTTTAACTTCAAATATAGGTATATATAGCCCTAGAGGGTTTAGTTTGTTTTCATGCTTGTATTGATAATTGGGTGTATGGCACTTGGGATTATTGAGCCACTCTAAGAGCTCAAGGGAGAGTTCCTCTCTGATAATCAAGCATTCTGTTTTCATTACTTTTCTTGATTGCCATTCCATCTTGCGTGAGACATCTGTACAATTTCTGTCTTCTTGTTCATACCCATGGACAGTAGGCAGCCCTTAGAAACTGAGGATGGAGAGCAGTGGGTAATCGACAAGGGGTATACGACATTCGTCAGAAAAATATTACCCACACTTAGCTCACCTTGCTCTTTTGGTAGTTCAATCTTGGACCAACTCATTGCAGGATGGACTTCTTTTCTTAATTGCTACCAGCCAAAAGAAATTTCTTTGCATAGTAGTGATTTTCTTTGCCACCAACTTTGGCATCTTAAACTTGCTCATATAGTATATTGGCAAGCCGTTGAGCACACTTTAAATGAGTGTAAGTCTTCCTGTCTCCTCTAGACAGGAGTTTTGATTTCCAGGATTGTAGTTTATTCATCACCTTCGTCAGAACAGGCTCTCATGTTTTCAATTTATAAACCTAGATACATGAACGGGCACTTTTAGTGTATGCATCTATGTATATAAGCAATGTTTTCTGCCCACTTAATATCTTTATTTTGCCATGTTATTATGCTAGACTTGGCATCTTAAACTTGCTCATATAGTATATTGGCAAGCCGTTGAGCACACTTTAAATGAGTGTAAGTCTTCCTGTCTCCTCTAGACAGGAGTTTTGATTTCCAGGATTGTAGTTTATTCATCACCTTCGTCAGAACAGGCTCTCATGTTTTCAATTTATAAACCTAGATACATGAACGGGCACTTTTAGTGTATGCATCTATGTATATAAGCAATGTTTTCTGCCCACTTAATATCTTTATTTTGCCATGTTATTATGCTAGACTTATGTTAATTCAGTTTAAGTCCAGACATGACACTGAAAACATCAAATATTCTGAAATAGTTTCTGACCACCTCATTGTTTTTCAGTACAAAATTAGGGTATCGGCAATGATGTAATCTTTGTTTTGTCCTTGCTAACTTCAACTGTTTCTATGTAGCTTTTGCTTTCTGCTTCTAAACAGGCTTACTAGTGCTTCATTAACCAGTATGAAAAGGTAAGGGGATAACGCATCACCCTGCCTGAGCCCTTTTCCATATTAAAAGGTTTAAAAAGTTAACCATTTAGCAGTATTGACAATGATGTTGCATTTATACATCCAATCCACTTCCTACCAAAACCCGTCTTTCTCATTACCTATTCCAGGAAAGATCACTTTGCAGAATCATAAGCTCTCTAGAAATATAATTTCAAGAGAGCACCAGTCACCAACCTTCTTCCATTTCGTCCACTGCACTGATTTAGTAGCAGCTAAAACTCCATCTGGAATTTTCCCATCCATCACAAAAGGCAAATTGTGATTCATCTATGAGTGGGGCAATTACACATCTCAATCTCACTGAAAGTAGCTTGTTGATAGTTTTATATAATGCTCCAACCATGTTTATAAGTCTGTAGTCATCAATTGTAACAGGTTGCTGGATTTTTGGAATGAATGTTACTCATGTAATATTAATTGCCTTTGGGAACCTATCTTTGTTTAAAAACTCAAGGACAAAAGCATAGACTTCCTCTTTTATTTCCTCCCAAACTTCTGTAAAGAATTTAAAGGTGTATCCATCAAAGCCAGGAGCCTTTTCAGTACCACATGCCCACACAACCTGTTTTACTTCTTCAAAATTTAGTCTCTCTCTTCAGGAAACCTTTGTTGATCAGAGTTGATCTTTGAGAGATCATCCAATTCTAACTGACTTTCTGGAGTACTGTTCTATGCAAATCTATTGGAGAAGTGTTCTCTAATTCTTTATTTTAGGTTGGAAATACCTTGGATGGTTTCATCATTTATTTTGATTTTTACAATTTCATTTCTTTTTCTCCTCCACATTGTAATGGCATGGAAGATTTTTGTTATGGTCTTTCTGTTTAAATTACAATGATCTGGCCTTTTTGTCTTCACATTCTTACCTTCCTTATCAACCATGTTGGTAGATGTACCTGTATGGCTCTCAATCTAGCTTGCTCCATGTTGTTGAGATTTCTTGTTTCACTTTCTGTTTGTAACACATGTATTGCAGTCTCCAGTTTGTTTATTTTCTCATCAATACCAGTGAAGTGCTATCTATTCCAGTTCAGTATTGGCTTTTCTAGAGATTTGAGTTTGTCATGAAGGCTTAATGCAGGTAGATTCCTCCACTCACTACACAGTTTCTCAAGTAGATCTACGTTAATCAAGTTGAAGACGTAAAATAAGCATTTATCTTACAATTTTCCAGCAAAAATCATACTAGAGATATTAATAGGTTTTAATTTCACATTAGGAAAAAAATCTGGGCTATATTTCACCAATTAAAAGTTAAGGGATTAATTCACAACTGACAAAAAAACAAGGGATCGATCAACCATATTCACGCTTAAAAGTTGCAAATCAACTTAAGGTAGCATGCATGCTCTAGGTAACATGGCTGAAGACCTGTGTAAGAACTCAAGTTACCTTCCGAATTCCCTTCAAAATAGCTTCCATTGAATCAATAAGTTTTGTACGACCAGCAGGGTCCCCAATTGCATCTACAAACTGTTGTACAAATTGTGTAATCATGGCAAACGACAATCAGCAAATCTGCCAGAGCTAACCATAAAATGTAAGAAGCATAAAGGCCATCTCTTTTTGAGCTCAAGATCCCAAGCATGATTGGAGCCTACCCTACATGATATGATTATCATAAACAAGGGTAATGTTAACTAATAGCCCTAAGATGTTTCTGTAATAGCTCTGTGGCAATGACATAAAAAATCTTCATTATAACAAGAAATTAAACACTTTCTAGCAATCATAACTAAATAAAAAAGTAGCAAAAAGAGCAGGCTACATGCCATGTCAATGTGCAAGAAGGAAACATAACAAATTAACATACATACGGAGCGCTTTCCATGGATGCAACAGACATAATGTAAACATGGATTCAAAAAAAATTGTTATCCAGGTAGTGGCGGACCCAGTGTGGCAAGACTTTAAAATTAATTTTAGCAATTAGACAAATAAAATTAGAAATTCGAGGGGCCATGACATCTCTACTTAAGATATTCAACATTTTATTTTACAATTTTTCTGAAGAAATTCCAGAGAATCTAAAATTTATGACGGGGCCGAGGCAATCCGACGCCCCAATGTACGACTGCCACTACGGAAGAAAAAGAGTCAATTGGTAAGGATAAGGAGTCTCAAAATATTATTCTTCCATTAAAAGAATATCTCAGATTCTCAAACACACAACCACCCGAAAAAAGCTCAATCATATCTTAGTGATACAAGAGAAAGATATCCGACGCAAGTTTAACTCACTGAAATGATAAAACATATCTGCCACACATTGTTAAAATTAGGAAATTCCATGTGTTCACCTTGTGTTTACGACTTTTCCTAGTGGTACAAAAATTATTTTTTTTATCCCATTTGGTGACCCTGAGTTCTATCATATCAAACCTCCATGACCTTACACCGTTAATTCTTCTTCTTATCACCATCTCCATCCTTATTAGTCTTCCTCTTCTCGTTCAGAATAGCATCCAATTATAGCCTTTTGAATTTCATTCAGGGCCAAACTCTCAAACCCTAGTTTGCGTCCTACTCCACAATGACAGGCATGATATGTATTCTGCCCCAAATACAAACCACAATAACAGAATGAAAATGAAAAAATGTATTATTGCAATGTCAAAGTATTACACAAGGATAATCAAACTATCCTTTGCTCCAAGTGTTTCCACCTCTTACTTTTCCCTAGTTATACTTGCTTCCTCATACCCCTCTAACTTTTATATTTATAGGCTTTGGAAGGGAGGCCACAAGAATTATTTAATCTAACAAACTTCTAAAAAAACTACTAATAGCTGACCACCTAAAGACACCCGACATCAACTAAAACTTACTTAAAACAAAAGACCCACACAAGACACTTTACTTCCTGTTATGATGGCACATGTCTCTCCTTCCCCGTCGGCTATATGTATACTTCAAAGCTGGTTACTGCTGCCCATCATTTGTAACATTACCCCCTTCCCACACAATAACCTTGCCCTCAAGGTAGAAAGAGGGAAACTGATTACAGATGTTTTGGTAATCTCCCAAGTTTCTTCACTTATTGGTAACCTGCGCCATGTGATCAAGATTTCATCCACATGCTGTGATTGAGAACCCTTTTTCTTAACCCCTAAAATTGATTTGTGTTCTGCCACTAGCTCCAAATCGTGATCGAGTTGTGTTGGTATCTCTGCCGAAGCCGTAATCGATCATGAACTGTTCAATTGGGAGACGTTAAATACTGGGTGCACGCTACTCGTTGGAGGTAATTTTCAGCTTGTATGCCACTGCTCCAATCTTCTCAACAATTTGAAACGACCCATAGAACCGAGCTTCCAGCTTCTCACACGATCTCCTTGCTATGGTTTGCTGCAGATATGGTTGTAACTGTAAGTATACCCAGTCGCCAACCTCATAGGATATGCCTCTCTTCTTCAGGTCAGCATTGTGTTTCATTCTGTGCTGTGCCCTTAAAAGAGTTAGACATAACTCGTCAAGTACTGTGTCTCTAACCAGGAGCATCTTTCAAGGTGATGGACGACGGTGTGGTCATGGCTGCCTCGAAGGAGACAAGGAGGGGCTCTTCCATATAACACCTGAGATGGAGAGAAATTGGTGGAGGAGTTTGTTGTCATGTTATAGCAATATTCGCCCCAATCAAACCCGTGGTTTCCCATTGATTAAACATCGCAAATAAGCCTCGAAGGCTTGATTCACTATCTCTGATAAACCATCGGTTTTGGGATGATAAGTCGTGCTTCTCAACAACTTGGTGCCCTGTAATCGAAACAACTCCCTCCAAAAAATGATCATAAAGATCTTATCCCTATCGGACACTATAGAATTTGGGAACCCATGCAATTTAAAAGATATTGCAACTACTAATGTATTGAATGACTTGGAGAAGTCCTGCCGATTGTAGGTGAGATGATTTTTGCCTTTGACAGATATTACAATTACGAACATATTGAATGACTTGTTTACGCATCCAAATCCAAAACCGGTTTGCTGCTAATCTGAGATATGTCTTTCGTTCTCTTTTATGACCACTTACGGCTCAATCATAATATTCGTGGAGTAACTTGGGTGTGAAGGCTGATTTTTGGGCCAACACCACCCTGCCCTTGTGTTGTAGGCTGCCATTCACTAATGTAAACCCGGGGTGATCTGAAGGGTCTTGCTGAAGCTCACTGATAAGCTGATACAAGAAGGAATCTTGTTCCACTTCCTATTGCAATCCTCCCCAATCAATTGTGTTAACCGATAAGAGGGACAAGCTTCTTCTGTTTCGAATTCTATCCCTCAAGGTATGCCCACTCATCTATCAAAACATTCGCATTTCTGATACTCCCTTCTTTCTACTATGATCCTTTCTAAAGTGAAATATTTTGATCTATGGAATACCGTCAGTCTAATGGTCGTTCGATAAAACTTGCACTTTAAATCTAAGGGAACACCTCGATCACATAATATTCCAGTAGCTACTCTCAATTCTACACTTAATCTATGGCTCACATCTTGTAGATGTCCCCATTACTTTAAAATATGGACCCAAGTTATTTGAAGCATCCACTTGGAGCAATAATAGTGTCTCACATTATCTTGTTTGTGCTAAAGTAACATTCCATGTACTTTGTCTTGATCCGAGATGATATTAAACCTCGTGAATCCAACTCTTGTCTCCACTATTTTAAATTAGTATTTACCCTCTCTTTGGTCTCATCTACCAAGACAAAGTCCTCAGCAAACAACACGCACCAAGGCACATTTTCTTGTAATGTTATCTAAATTGGGATCGCTGTAAATATAAAGGGGCTCAGGTCGAGCCTTGATAAAAGCCGATGGTGATTGGAAAATTCTCTATTGCCCATCCACATGTCTTAATATTCATTTTTACTTCTTAAAACATATCCACTATATTAATGTATTTCTTAGGAATTCCCTTCGTTCTCATTGTCTACCAAAGTACTCATTCTATCAATCCTTCATGTTCTCATCTTAAACTAGAATGTTCATATACTTATACTTATTCTATATATTTTTTTCTACTTGGTATTGACTTTTTATACTTGGCAAAGTTTTCCTCATTCTTGCATTTTTCTAATGCAAGATAGCATTTTTTTTCTTTTCCTTGAAAACTGTTTTGACCTTCTCATTGCAGCACGTTGTATCCTTCTTTACCACGAAACTACCCACCGAACACTCTTAAAATCTTCTTGGCTATTTGAATGATGCAAGATTTTAACTTTGTCCATGTATCTTCTGCATCTGAAGTCACCTCTCAATATGGTTCTTCAACAACTTCCTCAGCAAAAATTTTATCATTATTGGTCTTGCTTGAAGGCAAACATTCAGGAAAACAAGGTTGGGTAGCTACATTATCTCTAGGATTACTTATAGTTTAGGCAACTACCTCTATCCATCATCATTGTCACAAAGTAGTCAATTTTGATTGCGTTTAGTCTAGTTCTGGCTATCTCTCTTCTTAACTTCGTTTTATGAGGCGCAAGAGTCAAGACGCATCGAGGCGCAAAAGGTTCTTTTTCCACGGCGCGAGGCGCAAGGCGGAGGTGCACGTTTTGTATGCGAGGTGCAACATTTCAATAAAATCTCCACAATCAATCTTAAAACATATTTAATACATAAAACAACATGAACTTCATATGACAATAACATAGAAGTAAGATAAACACTACTTTAGCACAAAATAATAGGATAAGTTGATAAATAGTATCGAGTTAACAAAAGAAATAAAAAGTAATAATGTATTGATGTCAAGACAATTGATTATAATAATGGTAGCACAAAAATAATTAAATGATAGCATAAGCATTAAAAAGGTACATACTTAAATCCGATCACTATAACAAAATGTAATCAAAATAAATTGTCACATCAATTTACATCAAATCAGTATAATAAATTGGGAAGAATTATTAAGCAAGTGATCTTATTATTTATAACAATTAATATACAATGGCTAGAAAAATTAAACAATTAGATCATTAACCCATAAAATCAATTAACAAATAGAAAGGAGAAGAGAAAAAAGTCTTGTTTAAATAGAAAGACAAAATTATAAACGTCCTTGTGGGCATCAACATCGACATTAAGAAAGACAAAATTTAAAGTCCTCTTTAAATAGAAAGAAAAAGGGAAGAGAAAAACGAGAAAAAAAACCCCTTGAAAATTTCATAGAGAAGAAAGGAGAAGAGTAGAGAGAGGAAAGAAGAATGGAGAAGAGAAGAAGAGGAAGAAGATGATCATACCTGGTGGGTGTCTTCAAGACTAGACTCACCAAACGGGACTATTGCAGAGGTAAATTTTAGGCTTTCTTTGTCTTCCAACTTCCAAACCCAAGTAAACAACTTTACTTGAGAGTAATTCAGTCAAAGTAAACAGCTTCTAGTAATAAAACCAGCATGCATGAGGCGAGAAAAGAGCAAGATACGTGAGGCGAGCGAGACAGTGCCAAGGTGCGCGCTTTGGGCCGCCTCTTATCATGCACGGAGGCGTTTTTGACTTCACCTTAGGGAGCCTCGTGTCTCGGGTGTGCTTTTAAAAACAAAGCTTCTTAAACATGTGTTAGCAACCAACAAATCATACGAGTACAAGATCCAAAACAAACTCTCCTTCAGTAGTATTTTATAGCCAAATCCTACATGAACGTTTTCGTAGCCATTGCGACATATCCGTACGTGCCCATTTAAATCACCTACGATATAGAGTTGCTCATTCAATGATTTTTGCACCATATTCTGAAGATCCTCCTAGAATCTCCTTTCAATTGATTCCTTTATCCCCACTTGCGATGCATAGGTACTTATGATGTTCAAAATGTCTTTAAAATATAAAATTTTCACTCTTCATTGTATCATTCTTTTTGCATACTTATACTACATCTTAGATGTTCGTGCATCAATATAAACATAACTCTATTCCGATGTCTATCTCGTCTTGAACATCGCAATTTATATTCCTACATTTCATCTACTATCATTTTGGCCCTATGTCTAACCCATTTTGTCTTGTAGAACTAAAATGTTAATTAATTTCATGATATCCACCGGTTCTAAAAACATACCAATCAAGCTACCAATGTACCAAGATCTCATTCTTAACCTAAGACCATTGGTTTTCCTTGACCTCCTAAGCTCAAACACTATATGTCCTTGCTCATTCGAAACCACACGCAGGCCATATGGTGAGCCGTTTCTAGACGATGTCCTAGTATAAGTAACTAGCCCTTGCTCATTTGACACTACACTCGGGCCTTGTGGCATGTCTGTTCTAGACGACCACCTAGCAACCTTTTCATACTTTTCACTACACCAGGGCCTACTTACTACATCTCATCCTCTTCCATAATCCGAGCTTGGGATCGGCAATAAGTGGCAAGGAGTAAAAAACAAAATTAAATTGGATTCACGGGAAGATAGGGGCTCAACTATCACAAGGGTCCACATTCTTTTTTAAAATCAGTTGTCCAAATATTTCTCACCCTCTCATCTCATCTTATCATTAGATTTGTCAGCATACTCTGGAATAAACCATACCAATGACGCACAAATACAGTTTGCATCCAAAAAGGAACAACATAGAGCCATTAAAAGAAAATTAGCATCCCCCTTGCTTAAACTTGAAAACCCACTTCCCCAAGGTGAAAATTTCTCTAAAACTAAATTTTCACTAATTTATGATACAAAGATAATTTGCACCAAAGAAAATATTTAGTATAGTAATTGTAAGAATAAAAACATTAATGATCAATCAGTCAAGAGGAAAAGGTAAATACATATATTCCATGCAGATAACCATCACATAATACACTCGGATATTCAATTTGTACAGGCAAGATACTTCAAAACTTCAAAAGGTACAGAACTTGATGCATTACTTACTTGTGAATCTACTGAATTTAGTAAAGATGTCTCCTTCAGCATCAAGTCCTTTATCTCAAGAAGAGCATTATAGGTTTCATAATATTTGCGTGTTTGATGAAGTTTATCCTATACTTCAACAAAAGAGCCAAATTATTTTTTTAAAAAAGGTATTTATTTCAAAGAAAGTGCAACAGAAATGTATTGTAATTAAACAAATGAACCTGCATATGAACATTTAATTCTGAAAATCGACGTTCATACCTGCATTCAGTAAAAATGCTCAAAAAAACTCATCATTAAAAAGCGTAGATGGCATTTTTGAAGCCCTCTAGTGCCTTGCAAGCCCATTTTCTATAAAGACCATACAAGTGCATTGATGTAAAAATTATTGAAAGACCAAGATCTTTTTGTAAAAAATGTTTGCATTTCATGTCAATATATCACTTCTTGAAGTATTAGTACAATCAAAGAAACCTCGATTTGAACAAGCTCTAAGTTCTTTCCCTATCGTGACTTAAACCTTATTATCATAAGAATACCCACATTTTGATACATGTTTACATTTACATTGTTTTATCATAGGTATATGCAAAAGACATGGACTTGAATTTATATGGTTGGCTGAGAGAGAAGAACCTCTTCTATAATTTAATTTTGTAGGGATCAGGATCTTTGATAAAAACTTAAGAACCCAGAAAAATGAGAACATACTGGAGAAGTTCAGCTTCGATTGGTAGTTCATCAAGTACCCGCTTCAAGGAGACAAATTCCCTTAATTTACTTGATAGTTCCTGCACAAGATTTGATTAATGTAGATAGAATCATAATGAAGTTATCTTCTACAATAAACCACGCAGAAAAGAAAATAAGGAAGATTTACAAATACATAAATCCATTATAAATAATTACAAACATGACACTCTGGTCCTAGTACATACAAATGTCAAATAACAACATGGTGAAGAAGAAAAGGAATGACTCTTATGCAGTTATATACTAGTAAGGTAAATCCATGAAAGACAGTTATTATGTCACTCTAGTCCTAGTGTATTAAAAGGTCAAATCACAACATGATGAAGGGAAACAGAGAGACAAATATGCAGTCATATTCACATAGGACCGAGAACACTCAATTGGGTTCAAAAGCAAGGTCAAGAGAAAGTTTTTACCATAAACCTTAATTTCAAATGACTAAAGGAACATTATTGAGATGCTTTCGGACATGGTTTTGTCCACGCATCACAGAAGTCCAAATAAGATAATTATGAAACATGGCTTACTGGCATTCGGTAAAGACTAGATTTGAACATATGAATAAGTCCATAATATGATGTTTGCCAACAACGCCCATTTGACACCCACTACATTTGGTACTGATATTTATAGGAGAATTTTATATGTTAGCCTTTGACTTTTGAACATGTTATAAAGTAAGCCAACATAAGCAAAATTTAGAAGGTATTTACTTGTATACAAGTAGAACGTACAATTTATTGTTTGTCCATGTCAAATTTTGATATAGAGGGAGAGAAACTTAACGCCTTTCCCTCCTACCAACAATTACCTTGAGTAAATTTTAGTTTTGGTCATTTTTTGACATGCAGTCTTTAACACCAAGTACAGCTTTAGACTTCAAATCGAATCAATTTAGTTTAGATTGGGTCATTTTGGATTTCAAGCAAAATTCGACTTATCTCGTTTTTTGATACTGTATCAATTGTTTAGGGTCATAACTCATAATGCACAACTCGCATCCCTATTTTCCATTATCCTACATCCTTTACGAATAGCACACTTGTTCAAACAAAAACCAGATAGTCTTGGCATATTATATTCTCATACCTAAATGACACTTGCACTATATTTTCCAAGAATTTCCAAGATTAAAAATAGGCTACAAGATTTTTCAAGTGGAATTCTCAACTCATACAATAAGCTTTCTGATACTCAAGAACTTATTGGATTTCTAAGCAAGTTTAGCTTGTTTGATCAAAACAACTTCAACCCAATAAACATTTTGATTTTTCAATGCTTCAAAAACACACAAAACCACTCAAAATCACTTCACTCATACTTATTAATAATCTAGAGAGAGGTGCAAAGAACTCAATAATACTATTATCAAACTTTACAACCCTAAAAATTGCAATCATAAACAAGCTTCCCCCAAAAAATTTTTTACCTTGATTCAGATTATAAGAATTTCCCTAAAACTAATTATAAAATAACAATGCTAATTAATTTAGGATTGTCACAAAAGAAATCAAACCTCATATGAAAACCTTCTATTGCTACACTATAGAAAATAGGATTCAAATATGTTGGAAAACACTTCTTCCGGTCCTAATTAATTGAACACTTGTACTTTTTACACTATTCACAAATGAACTTTGTCCCAGGTTTTCTCACTAATTTGTTAGAAAGCATATAGTCAAGTGAGATCTTGTTAGATTCGTCTAAAACTATAGTTTTCAAATATCAAATTTTACAATTTTTAGATTTACGTAATTAGAGTAATTAATGATTGAAGTTTTGCATAGAGTTGTGTAGGTGGCAACTATGCCTCTAAACTTCTAATAAGCTTATTAGCATCAACCTAAAAACCTAAATTCCTGAAATAGGCTTTTCAAATATATTAGCCTATATCTAAGTCTCAATTAAGTGATAAAACAACAAAATAAAAAGCTTAAAAAAGCTTCGCGTACTATTCTAATTTTTGAACCTGAAAAATCAAATGTGAGGGATGTAGGGTGTTTATTTCACAAAATATTTTGGCCTAAAGATGGCAAAAGTTATCCATAAAGCTAGCACCATGATCCGCCATAGCACTAGCATGGAGTGTTGTAGGCCAAAATGGAAAACAATGGAAAACAATGAGAAGAAGAGAGGTGAATAATTTGCAAGTTTGGCTTAGCAACTATGGAAAGTTAGGAATGAGCTTATTTTAGAGAAAATAAATATCCCTCCTGAAGTGGCTTGGAAAAGAGCAATGGATTGGCTCATTAAAGTGCAAAACACTGAACGCCCTATCGATTTTCGTGTTGAACTGTTCATACCAACATATCTACACGACATGGGACTTTGCCTAGGACAAATGCAAATTGAAGGCGGAAAAAAAAGGAATAAAATTACATGACTAGAAAAATCTGAAAGGTTGAAGAAAGTAAAATTGAAGACTTGTTATAAGAATTCCATCATTGAATACTTGCTAACTTTGTTGAAGAAAGGAAAAGTAGGCAATAGAAGATCAAAGGAAAAGAGGTGTTAAAAAAGAACCATGCGGCTATCCTAACCAAATGTCTCTATTTGCAATGCTTTAGGTTAACATAACCCTAAATCAAATGACAACATTATCCTTATTTTACATTTTCATCATACGTTGTCATATGTCTTCTTTGTTCCTAGGAATTAATTTTCCTTTCTTGACTTTTCAACTTAGCATAACGTGTTTTTATTATGCCCACAATTATTTACTTATATTTTACATTTCAACTTCATGTTATTTTATAGAAGAATTATTTGGAAAGAAAATTTTTGTATCTTTTTTATTTACTTAATTCATAATAATTAAGTTACATTCTCACTAGCCCTTTCGAAAAAAAGCTACATTCTTACTAGCATATTACTTATATTAGTTAATATTAGTTAATTAAAATCACTTTCATTTCCTATGTTTGCAAAACTTTAACTTTACGTTTCTTGTTTTCGTTTCTCTTATAAAACATTATTTTGTTTTGTGCAACATTAAATTGGCAAGAAGAGCGAGTATCAAAAGCCATGATAAATAATATAATTAGCCGACCTTTCTACTCTAAAAGAAAAAAAGAAAAAAAAGGTGGATCTTAGTCAACATCAACCTACATTACTAGTCTACAATTCAAATCCAAGGTTATCAACTATCATGGTTGTTCAATCTTACCTTTTTCAAAAGTTTCAAATTCTCTGTCGATTCAAATAGAGAAGAATCCAAATAATCTTTAAGATACTTTTCACCCTTGCCACTTATCAAATCTTCCAATTTAGTGATCTCAGCTTCCAAGCTCAAACCTTTTACATGGCATTTAGATTTGGTTCCTTGCCTCTCCAAAGCCTAATGAAACAAGATATAAAACCACTGATTTTTAAAAAGGATTTTGCTGAAAAATAAAGAAAATTTATGAAAATAACCAAAATAGTATTTAGAGTTGAACAATGATGTCAAAAAAAGAAGCCTCAATGGTCAAAAACTGCCAAAACGTTTCACAATGACATCTCTTGTCCCCTTTGAAAGAAGAGGGGATTGAGCTCCCATAGTAACAAAAAAGGGTCGTCCTGATATAATATAGGTGCCTTGAGTCGCTATGATAAAATAAGGTCATCCATATATATTTATTAAAATTTAAGAAAAATATATGTAATGGATATATGTACATGATGCATATGAGAAAACACCATTTTTGGAAAAACAATCTTTGAACTTAAAAAATGCTATAATGCATGACCTAAACATTTTAATCTAGTGGGCCAATGTAATTATTGATAAATTGAAGACATAATATACATAAGTTGTAACAACTCAATATAGTTACCACAAAAGAAATTTGGGGAATGTTAAATATCCAACGATGATATGACTTAAAGTAATATACATCCAACATTTTTCAAAGATGATTTACGTAATAATAAGTAGTTTTTATTCACTAAACACATTACTATTAGATAAGAAATAAAATGTTCAAAATTAGGAGCATTATTGCTCGCTTTTAAGAGAAAATTACACAAAGGTAAAAAGTACGTGGAAGGATTCGAACTTTAGTCATAAAATTGAAAAAAAACATGCGCCTAATACTATACTAAACTTTCAATTATTGTATTTTCTACTAAATATTATACATGTATATCCTTTTTAAAAGTTAAGACCCCATAAATTTAGAGGCCTGGAGCGGCCCCTCATAGTGCTCTTTTTAAGGAGTTGCGTGATAACAGTCAAAGAACAAAAGATATTAAGCTAGAAACTAAATCATTAAACATCCAAGAATAAAAAACTAAGTGTAAAGTACTCCTTAATTATTTCTTTAGAGACCGCACTTATGTGAAGATGGAAGCCTTTCTCTCATTTTGCAACCAGAGAATGTAAAATATGAAAATAATATGTTCCACGTCAACCAAATTGAAAAACTTTGGTGACGTACTTTAGTGACAACCATATGTCACGTCACTTAATCATAAGTAGGGATGGTCAAGGGTTGGCTCAAGAAGGATCCAACTAGACCTAGTCCTAAATCCATAGGTCTAAAAATTTTGCACCTTAGACCCAAGGAGTCTAAAGGGTCAAACCGTTTAGGTATAAAAAAATGTTGAAGACAAATATCGTGACTTGAGTGCACAATCAAGTCTATGTATTATGAGTGTGCATAAAAATGGAATTCTATGGATGGATTAATGGGTGAGTTAAGTGTATGTCTTAATGTGTGTGTTTATGAATAGGTTTAAGCATGGATTAATTCTTGAAGTTATGGTGGAATTAAGGTGTGACTTAAACATATGAATTATGATGATAATAATGCATGGTGAATGTGAGTTAATGAGTTCAATAGGCAAAGAAAAGATTATGCACGAGGTGCCTTGAACAAGCCAGTCAGAGGAAAACATCGCCTTGAACGAGCACTAAGATCAGAAGCCTACAGAATGTGAAAGAACAGAGTGCTCGAACGAGCAGGTATAGTGCTCAAATGAGCACCGAACAGGTTTAAGTCAGTAGCTTTTGTTTCGAAGCTGCTAGAACAAGCACATATAAGGCTTGAACGAGCAACCTCTCTAGACCAATCCTAGGATGTTGCTTCATTTGCTCAGAGTCCTTGAAGCTATTTAATTATTATTATTATTATTATTATTATTATTAATTCCTAGGTTTAAGCATGTTTGACTCATTCATGTAATCACCCGTATAAATAGAGAGCTCATATGCTCATCAAACACATCAAACACAAACCCCTAAGCCTAAACACATAGCCTTTGAATCTATCACTCAATTGTAATACTTCTTTTGTAAGAGTTGTTGTACTCCATTGAAATAGTATATCACACCTCGAAGGACGTAGCCATTAAATCATTGTGTCATATTGCATTGATTATGTTCTTTCAAACATTGTTAATTCATTGAAATCGTTATAGTTCATCAAGGTACTTCAAACCTTTTTGATCTTGGTGATATTAGAGGCTGAGAATTGTACTTAAACTCTAATCTAGCTCTCATTTTCAAATTGGATCTAAATTGGTCTTGAATTTATTGGTCCGTACTATGGTTTTTACAAACCACATCTAAAACGGGTCTATAGATTAGATCTACATCTATATGAGCCCAAATGGATCTAAAATGAGTTCTAGACACGGTACGGGCTGAGTTTGGTGAGTCTCTTGGCTTAGGGCATGTCTGGGTTAGATTTGGTCTATATTTCCACTTTATGATGAAAACGCGTTCATAAGTTCAGCCTGATGTTACAATGACAGGGTCTGTCATAAGTTCAAGGGAAAGAGGAAAGCAAATCAGCTGGTATCGGGACAGGTGTAATGCTCTGGGATTGTTTCAGCAAAACAAGGCGGTCATGCAAGCGAGTAATAAGGGAAATCAGTTGTTCAAAGTAACCCACCTCCACACTCTTTTCAGCCTGCTCAGCATTCTCCTTCAACTTTTGAAGAGCCACAGCTTCAATGAGAATCTCCTGATTCGACTTTAATCCCAGACGATCAGAAATTTTCACAAGCCGTTCCGGGTCAGGCCCCTGGTCGCCTGCTTGATCTTTCATAGCATCATCAATGATTTTAGTAGTAGTATCACATCCTATGTTTGTAACCATTTGAATGTAGAGCTATGCAACAAAGATTGGGTCAGAGTATACTAGAGATTGAATCACAAAATTCACCAATAGGCTACAGAGTAGAGAATACAGCAATTTAGACCAATTTGATTTTGAGATGCGAAGTGACAATCAAATAATAATAGATGCTTTCTCAAAAGAGACAAACAGTCGGCAAGAGAATCAGAGGCACCTCAAGAGATGACGAGCTGAATTCCACAGACAGGGACTGATGTGAATCTTTCAGCAGCCAGAAGAACTTCAAAACACAATTCTGGATCTTAGCTGTCAACGACTCAGCTTGGAGTACCACGATTACCCTCCAATCACCCCTCCCCCAACCCTTTTCCCTTAGACAGAAATTATGAAAATATGCAACAATATAACATAAAAATTATAGACAAACAGTGAGGTCATTGGTGTATGAGATCAATCACCATTTTCACAATTCTTCAGCTCAAATAAGTCAGTTTATTGAAATTCTCTGCAATTCCAAACAAAATATGGAGGGGCAGTATGGTTGAAAGGTAAGTAAAGCAAAATAAACAACCAAAAGAAAAGAACGGAAGGCAAATAGAAATCCCAAATTCCTTAACATTTTTGGTTATGTAGGGCAACTAAAACAACTTTTATCTTCAACTTTTGCTACACTCGAGTCAATCTTAAAAACCCAAAAAATGAGAACAAAAAGTTATTATTTTCGCTAACTTCACATGTTTAGAGTTTTATATTTTAATTTTATGATTTTTAATATTGACTATAATGTAGTTTTAGGCTTTAATTTTAAATATTTTATTTATATTTTGTTTATTTTGTAGATACTATGAAAAATAGAAAAATATTAAATGAATTAGATTTAGCTTATACATATTATTTAACTTATTTAATTAAATGCATTATACTGATTTTTTTAAGTTAAAGTTTTAACTTAAACCTAACTCATTTAATAAATAAATCAAATTGAACCACCAATTTGATTAATTGAGGTAAAAAAACTCAACTTAAATTCATTTTTTTTTTAAGTTAGGCTTAAAATGAGTTAACAAGTCTCATAAACTATTTTCTCCTATTTCTATAGTAGACCCTTGTTGTACTCGCCCATGCAACAACGTTCAAATGTGACTCGACCCGAAAATTCGAACCGAGATTGAAAGTTAACCGATTCGAAAATATGTTTCTTTTTTAGGTTTATTGAGCCGACATTATTTGAACCGAAGTTGCGCCCGATCCGATTTATGACCAAAATTCTTAAAATCGAACCCCAACTGCAACCGATTTTTATAATCGACGTATAATAGTCAATCGAGATTACCCGAACCTAATAGTGATCGACCTGAGTCATACCCGACCCGAATCATGCTCAAAATCGAACCTGATCCGACTAAAACCGACTTAACCCGAACAAATTTTTAATGGAAATGTTGTAAACCTGAACCAATTTTAATATAGAGGTATGATCGACTCAAATTCAATCATCTTATTAGTTAATCTAACAAAGTAAATAGAAATTTTAATAAATTAAATTTTATACATAAATAATTTCATATATTTAGAGTTAATAATCAATGGTCAATGTTTATTTAACTATTTTTAATCAAATTTGATGAAAAATATAAAACTTTAATTTTAATTTGTAGTCAAACAAGTAAAAGTAACAAAGTAATAATCACTAACTGATTTGCATTTTAACTATTTTTACCTTAATTAAGGGGAATCTTATCATCAATCAAAAAATGTCTAACAACTTAATCTGATATTGACTCAATCTATGGTAATTAGTGGTACGTAGTCGAATTCTACCGGAAAATAATACCCAAACCGCATCTGTACCCGATAAAACCGAACCAATTATTAACCGATGACAGTCCGAGACCAATTGATTACTTGACACGAACTTCAACCAACACCGAACGATGCTAACCCGATAGCTCAAATAACCGATCGTTAACCGAATCGTGACTAACCGACCTGACCCAAGTGTGACCCGTCGTAACACGCATCCGAAAATAACAGATCTGAAATACAACTGAACCGAATGACACCCGTCCGAAACCGACCCGATCACCCGAATGTACACCTCTAGCAACAACAAGACAAAGTCAAAAACATGTGTTACATATTATTTTTACGATCCATAATACTTGCTAATGAACATGACATGTAATATATACGGGAAAAAGTGACAATGAAACGGAGGAAGTACAATCCTTTCTCATTTCCCGCATTACCTTTTGTCTTTTTCTGCCATTTTTTCCTGTTTGCCAACTCAATTTGTACACCCACTTTTTCCCTTTTTAAGACAAATTTTAAACATAACACTTCATTTTAACCGTCATCTTTCTACCTCAAACAACCATAGGAAGAATTTCAATTTCTTGGAGTGCCCTAATTCCCAAATAAAATACCCTTCATACATTTGTTCTTGTTGAGCTCCAACACAACTTATTCTTTCAATGATTGAGACTTTACTCTTTTGGGTATTCATTTTTTTCACTAAATGTTAGTTAATGTTTGCTGATTCTACTTGTTTTGACTTTTTAAATTTTTGGGTGCAAATTTGAATAGTTGTTTGAGTTTGTATTTGGTTGCCCAATTTGTGCTTTGCAAGCATAGTTGAAGGTCAAAGTCAATAGTTGAAGATCTATATTTCCTCAATAAGGTATTTCTTTTTGGATTTTTAATTTTTATTATTTGAATTTATTTTGTCCTTTTGGGTATATGATCATTTGTTTTGATATTATGTGGGAAATGAATTAGTTTTGATGATTGATTTTGTTTGATGCGTGGGCAAAAATGGATCGCTGTTGCTGATGACTAATTTTAGTTCTTTTAGTTGTAATTTTAACCATTTTTTTGTCATTCTCCTTGTTGAATAACAACCTTTGTTTGGCCAAATTGAATAGCATATGCTAGCATACATTGGTTTCTGAGAATGTTTGATATCTCTGGTGTTTGCCTTCCAGTTTAGGTGAAATGGAGGTCTCATTGTGGAGGGCTCTGCTTCAGAATATATCGTCTTTTTTATGTTTATCATCACGGGATGGATTTGACTCTGAACCAGTACGAAAAAGTTATCTAAAGATTGAAGAAATATTGAAGCTGTTAAAACCAATACTTGATGCAATAATGGATACTGAAGTAGCCTCTGATGACCTATTTAACAAGGTACTTGAAGAACTTGGACTGTTTATCGATGAATCACAAGATCTCTTAGAGAGCTGGCATCCTTTGTCAAGCAGAGTTGATCTGGTACGCTTTTTTATATTTGGATTTCCAGTCACCATTTTGTCACTTGCATATAATCTGCTTCAATCAACATGCAGTGCACCTTGATCTTTACAAGTTTAGCCAAGGAGAAGCCTGAAATAAATGAAAATTGATTAACAATACTTGTATCTCAGATAGTCTTACTATCCATCTTTCCTAGAATGTACAATACGAAGATTCCGTTTCCCCTAGTGCCACTAAGTGGATCCCACCTAGACGGGGCTTAGGGGTCGACTGTCGAGTACATTGTTGCTGGAAATAAATACATGGGACGGGAATGGGAACATGAAACAGAGTCTAGAGTGACTCGGGAACGACTATTTATGAGAAATATTATCTATAAAATGTGAAGTCAATATCAAAGAAAATGAAATTGAATTTTGTACTTTAAAATTTTGTTTCTATACATACTTTTTTAGCTACTCCATGAGGCTTTGTGTCTTTGATTTCATTCATGTTCAGTCCTTTAATGTTTAAATGGAAGCCCAAAATTCTTTTACACTTCTAAATTGGACGACACCTAGAGCGATTGGGGACGCATTTGGTTGGTTATCTATGACGCGTTTTAAGTTTGCGGAACTATGCTTGACTGTACCCATATTTTCTTTTGTGACAACAAAGAGGTTGTTTCAGCATTTGTAGAGGACTTTATTAGTCCATTGATAGGCCATTCAATACAGAGAGCATGAATGTAATGTTATTGTATTAATGAGATTCAAGAAGTACAATGCTATGAAATGGGTTTGAGGGAAAAAGAACAGAATTGGAATGAGGAAGAATGAAGGTTGTATTAGGAAAAACGAAAAGAAGATTACAATAATTGATTTTTTGAGTGTTAGTCATTCCTGTCTTAGGTAATTCTTACACTGCTTAAGTTGCCCTTACGACAAAATAAAGGCTACTATTTATAGGCTACATTTTCCTTATTGCCAGCCCATATAAAATCTAACAGAAAGCATAACAAATTCTCCCCCCCTTTTTTTATTCCCTTCTTTCTGTTATAATCACCATGCCACGTCACTGGTTTGTTGGTTCTTGAGCTGTTGCCTTTTTCTTCTTTCTCTGATAAGTGATCCATATCCTTTCCTTGGTGAAGGGCATAGCAATACCCCTGTCGTGAAGACGTGCTTGTCCTCAAGGTGGAAGGATGGATACAGTTGAGCAATGAGAGTGGCTTCGAAGTAGCTTCATTGAGTGGTAATTCAGACCACTGTATTAAGTCTTCCAAGGCACCATCAGCACGGTAGCGCACATTTAAAATAACAGCTGGAGTAGTGCGAAGCTCTAGTGTATCAATGACTTGTGAAGGTAGGGAAGATGGTATGAAGGAACCAGTGGCTTTCTTTAATTGAGAAACGTGGAATACGGGATGAATACGGCTGTGAGGTGGGAGAGCTAATTCATAAGCTGTCTGACCAATTCGCTTGCTGATTTTGTAAGGCCCATAGAACCAAGGAGCAAGTTTCTCATTAAAGTGACGAGCTAGGGACTTTTGACGATAGGGTTGCAGCTTCAAAGAGACTTCATCCCCTACGCCGAATTCTATTTGGCGCCAATTCGTCCTCATTATGCTTCATGATTTGTTGGGCGCGTAGCAAGTGGAACTTGAGGTCATCCAATTTGGCGTCACGTTCCTGTTACAGTTCCTCCAAGCTCCCAAGAGTAGCGAGTTCATGACCAACGGGGCTGAGATGTGGGGGTTGTCTCCCATATAGAGCTTGAAAAGGGGACATTTTGGTAGAAGTATGAGGGGAGGTATTGTAACTATACTCAGCCCAATGGAGCCAATCAAGCCACTTTTTGGGTTGCTCGTTGATAAAGCACTGTAAGTAGGTCTCTAGAGTCTTGTTAACCACCTATGTTTGCCTATCGGTTTGGGGGTGATAGGCCGTACTCCACTTAAGCGAAGTGGAGTGTAAACGGAAAAGCTCTCTCCAAAAAGGACTCATGAAAACCTTGTCTCTGTCGGAAATTATGGAAGATGAGAATCCATGGAGACACACAATTTTCTTAATAAAAGCATCTACTACGATGGTTGCCGTGAAAGGATGATTAAGGCGATGAAGTGAGCGTACTTGGTAAGGCAACCACAACCAATACAGTGTTTTTCCCTTTGGCCTTAGGCAAGCCTTCAACAAAGTCCATTGAAACATGTTCCCACACTAAATTAGGTATGGGGAGGGGTTGGAGTAAACCGGCGGGGCTTAGGGTGGAGTGCTTGTGGCGCTAGCAGGTTTCACATGCCTTGACATACGCAACTATTCTCTTTTTCATGCCTTCCCAAAACCAATCTTGGGCTATGCGTTGATAGGTTTTGTGTTCGCCGGAGTGACCGCCTGTGGGAGAATCATGATAGTGATAGAGTAAGGTAGGAATGTAAGCGGAGTGTTTAGGCAAGACAAACCTCCCTTTGTAGTATAATCTGCGATTGTGCAAAGTAAAACTTTGAAGGGTAGGTTCATGAAGCAGGAGTTGTTGTTTGATAGAATTCAGCATGGTATCTTGGTCCACTAATTCTTCCAATTGTGCCCAATCAATCACATGAGTGCTACACAGAGTGCCTAACTCTTCTTCATGGTGTGCTCTCCTCGACAAAGCATCCGCGACTTTATTAGTCATGCTCGGATTGTAGTGAATTTCAAAATTGTATCCCATGACTTTGAGGAACCATTTTTGGTATTCCGTCCCTACTTCTCTTTGCTCAAGTAGAAATTTCAGACTACTTTGGTCAGTTCGCACCACAAATTTGCGCTCTAAGAGATAGCGCCACCATTTAAGGATGGCGAAGACGATTGCCATCAGCTCCTTTTCATATATAGGTTTCAAGCTAGCCCTTGTTCCTAATGCCTTGCTAAAGAATGCCACAGGATGTTTCTCCTGTAGTAACACTGCATCAAGGCCAGAGTTAGAAGCATCTGTTTCTATAACAAACAATTTGGAAAAATTAGGTAAAGAAAGGATCAAGGCCTTTGTCATAGCTTGTTTGAGGGCTATGAAGGCAGCAAGGGCAGCTTCATTCCAACCAAATGCATCTTTGCGAAGTTGCTCGGTTAGCAGTCTAGCAAGCTGAGCATAATTCTTCACAAATTTGCGTTAGTAACCGGTAAGGCCTAAGAAGCCTCGAAGCTCTTTAAGTTAGTTGTTGCAACCTTGTCCATATCCATAGCTACACCAGAACCAGTAATGACATGACCTAAATAGGCCATTTGCATAACCCCAAAGGCGCACTTACTTTGTTTCACAAAAAGAGAATGTGTTTGCAGTGTTGTCAAAACCGAGGAAAGGTGACTAACATGATCAGCTACTGTTTTGCTACACTCCAAAATGTCATCAAAAAAGACTAAAACAAATTGGCGTAGGAAGGGTTTGAACACATCATTCATGAGGGCTTGGAAGGTTGCCGGTGCATTGGTGAGACCGAAGGGCATCACAAGGAATTCGTAGTGCCCTTCCTGGGTTTGGAAGGCAGCTTTAGATATATCTTCCTCACCCATTCTGATTTGGTGATAGCCGGACCTTAGATCAAACTTAGAAAATATCTGGGCTCCATAAAGCTCATCAAGTAACTCATCAATGTTTGGGATAGGGAAACTTGTCAGGGATAGTGACCTTATTCAAGGCCTTGTAATCAACAGAGAATCGTCATGACCCATCTTTCTTTCTTACAAGGATGACGGGGCTTGAAAAGGGACTAGTGGAGGGTTGTATCACCTGTGCTTTCAACATATCATGCACCATTTTGTCGATCTTAGTTTTCTGTATTTGAGGGTAGCGGTATGGTCTTACACAAACTGGGTTTGTACCTTCCTTCAAGGTAATGGAATGGTCATGAGTACGAGGTGGGGGTAAGGTTGTGGGTTCAGAAAAAATGAAGTGGAATTGGTCTAAGAGGGGTTGGAGGTAAGCAGGAATAGGAGGTGGTTTATTGTTTTGTGGTTGAGGAAGCTGCTAGGCTTCATTTAATCCAAAGAGTGGCCCTTGTTTCTCCTTTTTAAGCATTCTTTCCATGGCTTTGTGAGATATTTGAGATATCCCTAAAGAAGGGTCACCACGTAACTCCACCGTATGCCCCTCCCAACTGAATCGCATCACTTGTTTTTTCCAGTCAGTAGAGATTTCGCCCATGATCACTGTAACCCCATGATCACGTCTGAGTTGCCCACAAAAAATCCTCCATGATGGTTAATCCCTGGACTTCAACACAAAGGGCTTTACATTCCCTTTCTCCTTGAATCCATTCTCCATTCCCAAGGGTGACTCCAAACTTTATTGAGGCCGAATAGGGTAGGTTGAGTTGTTGGATTGTTTTGTGGGATGTGAAATTGTTTGTCGCCCCCAGGTCGATCATTAAGATAACCTCTACTCCTTCAATTTGCCCCTTGAGCTTCATAGTTTTTGGGATACTGATGGCCATGACAGAGCTTAAAGATATATCCACGGTGGGTATTAGGTTTGTTTCCTCCATTACTTCAGTATTCTCCACATATTTCGCATTGACTTCCTCCTCCTCCGAAATAACCAGAACACTCATCTCCTTTTTTGAGCACACATTTATGAGACAATTTTTCATTACAAGTGAAGCATAACCCCTTTGCTAGATGTTCCAGCATTTTACGGTTGGTAAGGGTAAGGCGAGGTTGATTTTGGTTGTGGTTAGGGTTAGGACAGTTTGGATTGAAGGTTGCTCGACGGTGAGGGTTGTTGAAATTCTGATTTGGGTGGGTGTGGGTATTTTCGGCCATGGTGAGAGAATTTCTAGGATTATAATTTGGGTTGTGGGGTGGGGTATTAAAATAAGGTTTCTTTTGGTATGGGTATTTTTTGGTGGGTCCCAAATTTTGATAAGCCTCAGGATGTAATTTTTGGTCTATCCTCAGGGACCAAATCATAGCTTCCTTAAGGGTGATGGGGCCATGTACTCTAAGTTCCCTCCTGACATCATCTTTTAATCCCTTTAAATAAGACCCTAAAGACATAGATTTTCAATCTTACCAATAGGATTTGCCTTATCAATGAACTCCTTCTGATAAGCTGCGACCGTTCTCGTTTGCATCACGCTCATCCATTGTTCTTGTAAGGTGCCTTGATCCAGCAGCCGAAAATACTCCAATAGTAAGAGTTTCAGCTCCTCCCACCGGCAAATTGGTTGTTGATGTTCCCAATGAAACCTCGACAATGCATCTCCTTCGAGACTCATAATGGTGGCCTCCATGATCTTTTCCTCCGACATTTTATAGAAGTGGAAATACTGTTCCACCTAAAAAATCCATCCATCGGGATTTTCTGCTGCGAAATTGGGTAAGTCGAGCCGCTTAGTCCTCTAGTTTGCTCTTTCCGGTGTTTCAAGGTTGTTTAGGGTTGAATTTTTGTTGATGTGGTTTGGTTTTGGCTGGGTAAAGGTTGATTGATTTTCGATTGGGGTTTCGATTTGGGTATTTTTTTTCTGGGTTCATGTTATCACAAATCATTTGTCGGGTTTGGTTCATCATGCTAATATGGGCTGAGAGGGTCTCGTTTTTTTGGTTATTTTGAGATAATTCTGAACGAATTCGATCTAATTCAAAATTGATCTGGGTGGGGAATGATCTCAACTTCCAGATCTTCAATTCGCTATGTATTAGTTGGGTTCACCATGATTGGAGGGGTTTTGCTCTGATACCAGATTGCTATGAACTGGGTTTGAGGGAAAAAGAACAGAAATGGAATGAGGAGAAGAATGAAGGTTGTATTAAGAAAAAAAGAAAAGAAGATTACAATAACTGATTTTTTGAGTGTCAGTCACTCCTGCCTCAGGTAATTCTTACACTAGTTGAGTTGCCCTTACTACAAAATAAAGGCTACTATTTATAGGCTACATTTTCCTTACTGCCAGCCCATATAAAATCTAACAGAAAGCATAACAAATTCTCCCCCCTTATTTTATTCCCTCCATTCTGTTATAATCATCATGCCACGTCCTTGGTTTGTTGGTTCTTGAGCTATCGCCTTTTTCTTCTTTCTCTGATAAGTGATCCATATCCTTTCCTTGGTGAAGGGCATAACATACAATATTAGTGATAAAAGCTTTCGACAGGCTTTCGCTCTCCCAAGAATGAGTTAAGAACTCAACTAAATGTGCTCACAAAATATTCTGATATGTTCACTCCCCATCTTTATTTTTACTAATTTTCTTCTTCTAGAATATACACTAACTCATACTAAAATACCCATAATACCCCTATGTCTAACTAGACCGGGCATACGATCAGGGTATTGGCATGTGATGGTTATTACTTGAATGGGGATTATGAGATTCTCCTACTGGAGGATGAAGGTAGTCAAAGACTCAGAGGTGGGAGAACTCATTTTGAGGGTAGCATCAAGGATTCTTTTCTAGGACTTGTTTGTTTTATTGGGGTTTCTTTTTGCGCAAAGGTCACCATCTAACCTCTAAAAAAGAATTCAAGGACACCAACATAGCGTAAAAATACGATAACGGTCATGATCGTGGTAACGTAACAGTAATGCGACCAGGAGTGATGAGGTTATTGTAACGCCTAAATATTAGTCGAAACCATAATATATCCCTTGATACGACACATAACACGATTTTTTTACACCGCTTAAACGTGGGAATTATCAGTTCATTGTTTTTGAAAACCCTTACAATGCGGCCAATGCAATGCGATGTGGCCTTGTTTTTACACTATGGGCACCAACACTGCACATTTCGACATCCATGACCGCTTACCATCACCACCACACACCAGAGATGTCAATTCACCAGCAGTAACACCACTAATTTTTAAATCCTATACTGCTCGCTCAATCTATGTATAATTGTATATAACATAAAAGATTTAGATGTATGTGCATAATCTGACCTTCAGAGCTTCAATTATTAATTTTCATTGTTGAATTCAACCATTGAATTCCTAAATCTGAACCTGATTCTATCTTTAGGAGTTTTTTTAGTGTAGTTCTTTGCCATCGTTAACGGCGACTATGTGCTCATGTAAAGAGTTCAGAAGAGATAAATTATCAACAAAAAAATTGTGTACAGCGTATTGGGTTTGGTTTTGGCTATTAATTGTAGGAAAGTGCAAGGAAGGGGAGATACAAATGTTATGTTTTGGGGGGGGGGGGGGGGGGGGGGGTGCTTCTACCTATCCACTTCTTGAGTGTTGCATAAGTTCAGATAAACGTTCACTCACTTGCTACTTTGCTAGTTCCCCTACCTAACCAAACATGTTAGGGCATTTAGGCTTTCTATTTGCCTTCCTTTCTCTTCTTTTGGTTGTTTACTTTCCTTTTCTTACTCTTTAACCAAACTACCCCTCAATTTTTTTTGTTTGTAATTGGAGAGAATTTCAATAAACTGACTTATTTGAGCTGAAGCAATATTTTGTTCTAACATGGTGATTGACCTCATACACCTCTGACCTCACTGTTTGTCTATCATTTGTAAGTTATGTTGTAGCATATTTTCATAATTTCTGTCGAACGGAAAGCTGGTGGAGGAGTAATGATTTTACATTTTTGATATTGAATTTTATCTTCCAACTCTACATTAAATGTGGATTCTCCTACACATTCCAGGAATTATTTTGTGAAGTATCTTCCTGACACGGTTTTTAATAAAGATTTTTCTTATGTTCATCGCTGTTTGATTTTGATTGTAACATACTGTGTAGGTACTCCAAGCTGAGTCGTTGACAGCTAAGATCCAGAATTGTATTTTGAAGTTCTTCTGGCTGCTGAAAGATTCACATCAGTCCTTACCTGTGGAATTGAGCTCGTCATCTCTTGAGGTGCCTTTGATTCTCTTTCTGACTGTTTCTCTCTTGTGAGAAAGCATTTGTTTTTTATTTGATTGTCACTTCTCATCTCAAAATCAAATTGCTCTAAATTGCTGTATTCTCTACTCTGTAGCCTGCTGGTAAATTTTAAGATTCAATCTCTAGTATAGTCTGACCCATTCTTTGTTGGACAGCTCTGCATTCAAAAGGTTAAAAACATAGGATGTGATACTACTACTACAATCATTGATGATGCTATGAAAGATCAAGCAGGCAGCCACGCGCCTGGCCCGGAACTGCTTGTGAAAATTGCTGATTGTCTGGGGTTAAAGTCAAATCAGGAAATTCTCATTGAAGCTGTGGCACTTGAAAAGTTGAAGGAGAACGCTGAGCAGGCTGAAAAGAATGTGGAGGTGGATTACTTTGAACAATTGATTTCTCTTATTACTCGCTTGCATGACCGCCTTGTTTTGTTAAAACAATCCCAGAGCAGTACACCTATCCCGATACCAGCTGATTTTTGCTGTCCTCTTTCCCTTGAACTTATGACAGACCCTGTCATTGTATCATCAGGCCAAACTTATGAACGCGTTTTCATCAAAAAGTGGCTTGACCTTGGTCTTACTGTATGTCCAAAGACAAGGCAGTCATTAGGTCATACCAATTTGATACCTAACTATACTGTTAAAGCACTTATTGCAAACTGGTGTGAGATTAACAATGTGATGCTGCCTGACCCTTTAAAGTCTGTCAACAAAGATCAGCCGTTGGCACTACTTTCACAAAATGATTCGAGTTCTTTAAGGGATTCTAACACAAGGTCTCCTTCTAGAGGTAACCTACCTGCAGCACCTGAATCAAGAAGGTTAGCAGTTTCAGATGGCAAGAACTCGAGCTATTCAATTGACCTTCTCCAAGACGGGGCTTCCCCATCACATCCACATTCTTCTTCGGATAGATCTATGTCTCAAATGGCTGAGAAAGAGCCTGGATTGGAAATTGGGGGAATATCTTTAAAAGACAGATTGATCAATTTAGGTAGAAAAAGTGTGGATTCAAATGGCCAGCATTCTGTGTCACCAGCACATAGAGAATATGCAGATTCTGTTAGTTCTCATGAACGGTCGTCTGAAAGGCATGATGGAATGTCCTTAAATGGAAACAGAGTGTCCGAGATGAGTTTGATTCACCCATCATCCGAAGATCCTGATCAGGTTTCGCAGAGTCCTGGCGATAGCCGTGATGCTTCTGGTGAACTATCCGAGGAACCACATGCTGCTGCCCCTGAGAGTACTTCGCAGAGGGAACCTGAGTTTCTGCCTAGACTAATGGATAGTAGATCACGTAATCAAAATACCTGGCGCCGACCCGTAGATAGGCTAGTAGCTCGGATGGTATTTTCACCAACCACAGAAACAAGACCTGATCTCTCAGAGACTGAAGCTGAAGTTAAGCAATTGGTTGAAGATTTGAAAAGTGACTCAATAGATACCCAAAGAGAAGCAACAGCTCAACTTCGGCTGCTTGCAAGACACAACATGGATAACCGAATTGTGATAGCTGGTTGTGGAGCCATAAGATTATTGGTCGATCTACTTCATTCGACAGATCCAAAGACTCAGGAAAATGCTGTGACTGCTCTTCTTAATTTGTCAATAAATGATAACAATAAATACGCAATTGCAAATGCAGATGCAATTCAACCCCTAATCCATGTTCTTCAGACAGGCACATCAGAGGCTCGGGAAAATTCAGCTGCCACACTTTTTAGCCTCTCAGTAATAGATGATATTAAATCCAAAATAGGCAGATCTGGGGCTATTGGTCCTTTGGTTGAATTGTTAGGAAACGGGACACCTCGGGGGAAGAAAGATGCTGCTACTGCTTTGTTTAATTTGTCTATATATCATGAGAACAAGGCTAGAATTGTGCAGGCAGGTGCTGTAAGGCATCTAGTTGAGCTGATGGATCCTGCTGCAGGTATGGTTGATAAGGCTGTTGCTGTTTTGGCAAATCTCGCTACCATTGCTGAGGGAAGGACTTCCATTGGCCAGGCAGGTGGGATCCCTGTTCTTGTAGAGGTTGTTGAATTGGGTTCTGCTAGAGGAAAGGAGAATGCAGCTGCTGCACTTCTACAGCTTTGTACTTTCAGTGCCAGATTTTGCAATATGGTGCTCCAGGAAGGAGCTGTACCACCATTGGTGGCTTTGTCACAATCAGGGACTGCTAGAGCCAGAGAGAAGGTATAATTTCGATCCTCCATTTGGATGAATAGTTAGTGGTGCATACAAATTCGATATATACCAAATAAACTTCACGTCTTAAAATATAAAACTACCAGTTAGATGTCTACATATGCTTCTCCGTCTCCACGAGTTTGCTACAATTTCTATTTTTGTCTGTTCTACTTGGTTGGCTATATTTTTACTTGGTTTATAGCATTTCCTTGTATGAAAATGGTTCTCGCCACATTCTTAATCCTCTTCCACACATTTTTTTCTCTATGTTGAAACCATCAACACAATTCAATTTTTTTTGTCTTATTCTCTCAAGTTCAACAACTAAAGTACTCCTTAACATTTTTGCTAATCCCCTAAGTAGAAACTCAAGAGGACAAACTACAAAGGAGTATTTGCTTAAATGGACTGTTGGAGAGATGATGGAGATGACTACTCCCTCGATCGCTATGAGAATGCCACATTTTCCATTTTGATCTGTTCTTTTTACATTGCATCATTTCCATTTTGGGTGATGTCCGTACCACTTTCTTTAATTCTTATCCACACATTTTCTTTTTTTTTTCTCTCCTTTTTAATCATATTCACATAATTTTAATATCCACACCATTTTCTAACAATCAGTGTGAAGGGCACTGTAGCATACTTGTGGTCACAAAGCGCGTGTATAAAATATGGTGCGCATGCTGTAAAATCTTGACCGATCATTGAATGTTGGCTACATGGACTTGTAATATAATTTGTGTTATATTGGGCTGTAACACTTGTTCTTTCATTTTTTTTCAGGCTCAAAGTCTTCTGACTTACTTTAGAAGCCAGCGCCATGCGAATTCCAGGGGTTAGTTTCCATAACCCAAAACTTTTGAAGGTCTACAAAATTGTTTGCAAGTTTTGTACAATGTAAATATGAATTGAAAATAACTCATGAAATTTTGTGCACCAAATATTAGCATTGTTTGTTCACTGCAAGTGAGAAGGTTTACATATTTAGCATATAAGTGTTTAATTTTTTCCCCCCTCCCTTATGTGTAAGCCATGACTGTACAGTAGGATGATGAAGAAATGGCTACATGGCCTGCCTTGCCTTGCCTTCTAAGAGATTACTATTTTATTTTTCAAAAACCTCGTCTCGGTATGTGACATTTGGCATTGGGGTATTGATACATTCTTGTTGTATTTATCATCTTATTTTGACTTTTAAGTTCTATGAACATCAAAATTCAAAAGTAGTTGTATTTATTTGTAAAGAATAAGAGTAGTTTGATTAACCCCTATGTTGTGGTTATATTATCAAATATCCAAGGTGGACAGTATTTATTACTGCAAGTCCAATTATGCAAAGACTTACAAAGACTTATAAATTTACTTTTTTTTTATTCTTTTGAGTTGGTGCTTAGAGATTTTATATACACTGCATCCTTGTTTGTTAGTTTTTTGGCCGTGTTGTATTGATTTTTAATTTATTGGTTAGTTAAATAATTAAAAACTTATTTAATTAAAGACTCGAAATCATGTCCTTTGAATTTTTTCAAACATGGAGTCTCAGACTTCAAACTTCAGATAATGACATCTTTTAAAAAACAAAGGTTTTTTAATAGTATGTAAATGCAAGACGACTTTCAAATAATTAGCTATTTGCGAATTATACTCAAAATAAACGTATTTGTTGATTTTTTTTAGTGAAATTCCACGTGGTAACCAAAACTTTTAAAAATCCACGCGGTAACCCTGAGGTTTACCAAATTGTTCCACAGTGACCTTTTTGCACATAAAACGTTAACAAACATTAATTATGAAGCTTTACGGCTGTTGTACGTCTATTTATGTGACTCACCATGTCAAATGCTATCAGTCTCAACCTTTTCTCCCAAAACATAAATGGTAACTCCACAATCTTTGGATTTGGGAGAAAACATATGATTTGGATGTAAGATGATAGAGTTAGGGTTTATGTTTTAGGGAAAAGTTTGAAACTGATGGTATTTAAAATGGTGAGTTGCATAAATAGGCGTACAACATCCTTAAAGCTTTGAAATTATGACTAACGTTTTATGTGCAAAAAGGTCACGGTGGAACAATTTGGTAAACGTAAGGGTTACCGCATGGAATTTTTAAAAGTTTTGGTTACCACGTGGAATACCCAAAACCTCAGGGTTACCACGTGGAATTTCCCTTTTTTTATAAATGATTATTATACTCATTATACAGATTTTTGTATATTCACGATTTTGGATGATTAAACAAGTTTTGAATATGATATTTTAAATTAGACCGATTGTGAGTCTTATGTATACTTATTACTTAAAATCTCGTCAATTTGATCATAGATCATATAATTTTTTAAGTAGTCATCATTCAAAACTTTATTTATTAGGGGCGAAATATTTAGCAAATGTTGTTATTAAACTTTCAATGCTTTCAACCATTAATCAAAATTTTTTTTACTTGATTAATCTAACTTTGTTTTATGATTAATTTTCGTAATATTTGATAGATCGAACTTGTTCAACTAGAGTCTATGACATACTCTAATTAATCGGTCAAGCATGGTAAATCTTAGAAAAAAAATTTGCATTGCATAAGCTCATTATTGTCTATATCAATCTTAAAATATAAAAATTTATAAAAAATAAACTAAACACTTAAATATTAGGACAAAGTCGGAGTCAAAGTCAATGTCAGGTCGAATCGGAGTTGAAGTATGGTCATAGTCGAATTCGAGTTGAATTATCATAATTTTTCTAAAATCAACCTCCGATCCGACTCTAATTCAAACTTGTCTAATTCAAACTTAGATTATATTATCAAATTTCGACTCGAATTTCTTTTTCTGGAATTTGAATCACATTTTTTCCATCCCGTCGAGTCGGATTAGGTCAAATTTGGATCTAACTCTCAATCTGTCATCCCTATCAACAATGATAAAGATGGAAAAATGCATGGATGAGGAAAACTTAGCTAAATATAAAGAAATTAAAAATCAAGGCCAAAATAACTTTACGCAAGGCATATTAT
>NC_080061.1:17326593-17351593 GCF_026212465.1 Amaranthus tricolor
TATATATATATATATATATATATATATATATATATATATATATATATACATATATATATATATATATATATATATATATATATATATATATATATATATATATATATATATATATATATATATATATATATATATATATATATATATATATATATATATATATATACATATATATATATATACATATATATATATATATATATATATATATATATATATATATATATATATATATATATTGTAACCGCCTTGAATTATGAAGGCAAAAACTAACTGGAATTTATTATTAATCAAGCGGAAGCTTACTTTTGCCAACACAATTAAGGGGTTACTTAAAGTTCAAACCAATATCCAAGCAATATAATAGAAGTCTTAACTTTCCAAAATATAGGAAAATTACAACCAAATCGAAATAAGTCCAAAGTTCAAATTACATCCTTAAATTAGTCTAAATCTAAACTAATAGTCTCTCAAATAAAATAACGAGATCTAAACAAAAGGGGAGTCATACTCCAACTCAGGTTCATCTTCCGCTCGCATATCCATTCTTCGTCGAGGTGCCATAGGGTTTTACTCTAAAAACAAAACCATTGGAAAAACATACAAAGCATAGTATCAGCAAAAAGGCTGAGTATAAACACACTGGTGTCCGTCAAACAAGTTATTGAAACCGTTTTTTTTTTAGTAAATTCATTTTGAAATATGCTTTTTCATTTGATAATTAATATCGTTATTTTACAAATAAACCGAATAAAATTTATTTAAGTCCATATATGGTCACGAAAATGCATATAAATTTTTGAACATGTATCTACTGTTTATATAAGTTTCTCATAAAATTTGCATGTCCAAAAGACGTGATTTATTATTTATTTTATATTTTACCGTTTTCAAACTTACCGATTATTAATAACCGAGTAAAAGTTATTAAGGTCCTTAAATGTCAATGAAACCTTCCCAAACTTTTATCAATTTTACCTACTGTCCATATGAGTATGTGATAAAAATTTCAAGTCCATATGTCTTTTTTTGGTAATTATTTTATATTTTACCATTTTACAATTTACCGTTAAACAATTTAACGATTATTCAAAAATAATAAAAAAAAATTCCAAACTAAATATATTCTGGCCAAATCTTGGTGGGGACATTATAATATGTTTTTATTAATTATTTTTGATGATGAAGAGTTCATCTAATACCATGTTTTATAATAAGATTATTTAACACCTTAAAATCCATTAAAATATCAATTTAACGAATAATCTCAACAAAAAGTATCCAAGAAATTTTCTTAACATATAGCTACTGAAAATTTCTTTCAGAATGAATTTCAAATATTTTCAAATTCATATAATCATTTCCATCACAATAACTTTCACAAAGTAGTGTTAAACATGGCTTTAAACATACAATAATTTATAAAATCAACATGCATGATGCCCACAATAATAATACATGTAATAAATTATTGCATACTCAAATTTATCATTTTGACATCATTTTTCAAGATTTAAGAACTTCTCTTTGGGAATTTTATTTTATTTTTTTTTTAAAAAAAGTTTATACACAAACTTTCCCAACTTGTTCTTAAATCCTTTAAAAATCACCCCATGTGACATACCTCGACTCCAAGCCTATATAATTATTCCGTAAGCTCCTACGCATTCTTAGAAGCGGTTCTAACTTCGGGTCCTTGCCCTTCAAGTCTCAACTCCAACTCTTCAACTAAACATATTGCATTCATCCAAAAATCAATAATAATTTTGGATTTCTAACATGCACTTAATTTTTTCAAGTTAGAGTTGTTAGACTAATACTTGTGATGATTTTAATATATTTGGAGTATACTTATTATGTTGAGCAACATACTTAGTTAAGTCCCATAATTTTATTTGAATTCTTTAAGTAACAAAATTTATATGTTTGTGGAAATACATTTTCTTACTTTCTATTATGGCCTATTTTTATAGATTTATAAGTGATGATTTTCATAGTTTAGAGATAAAATACTCATTTTATAATGATCTTAGTTTATAGAAAGATTCATGTAAAAAAATGTTTTACATGAACAAGTTTCAACAAAACTAGTGGAATAAGGAAATGAACATAACTTACTCTATACTTGGTGGATTTTTTCAAGTTTGGTGTCTATGGAAAGCTCTTAAGATGAAGATTATTTTTATGGGACATTTGAGTTTATAAACATAAATTTTCAGAAGTTTTAGATGGGTTTTTGAAGGAGATTTGATGAGAAAAGAAGGTGTTGTAGTTATTGAAAGTTTGAAGGATTCTAGTGTTTGTTCATGGATGAACTTGGTAGCAATGTGTTGGGGTTTATGGCTGAATAATTATTCAGAACATGGAGTGTTTTTGCTTCAAATATTTGCCTCTTGCATGCTTGTAATGATGCACAAGCTTTGGGTAGAACAAAAGGGGTTTTGGGTAGTGTGATTGGCTTGAGTGTGTAAGTGAACAAGGAGCTACTAAGGGGATTTGGGCAGCCATATTAGCTGCTGTTTGGGGCTGATTTGAAGTGATTTTTGTCCTCAACTTGGTCTATTATGGTATAAGAAAGGTTTATCTAAGATAGTTTAAAGTTTGGGTAAAAATTGTTGTACATGTAACAAGTTATGTAACTTGTACTTCATGTTTAAAAATCACTTGTATATGTGAGAAATATTTAATTTACTCCCATCATGGTTATATAATATGCTTGGGTAATAATTAAATTTTTTTTAAACTGTTATGGGTAGTTGGTCAACTTTAAGTTTTACCTCCAAAGTTTACGTTACTTGTTACGATTCATAATCGCGTTACGAATTAACAAGTTTCTAATCATTGTAGAGAATTTTCAAATTACTACCATCACTAATTAAATTATAATTAGTAACGAACAAATATATAAGAAAAATTAGGTGCTAAAAACGACTAATGAAATCTCCTAATAATACGACTGTTTCAGTCTTCCCTTCTTACAAGAGTTTCGTCCTCGAAACTAACTCAAACTAATGGTTATAAATACATCACTCAAATAAGTAAGGGTATCTAATTAACATGTCGCCCTCTTTTTCCCAAGTAGCACTGTCGGCGTCCTGTCCACTCCATAGCACTTTCACAAGTGGAATCGTGCGGCTAAGGAGTTTTCTAACCTCTCGACCGAGGATCCTCAGGGGCTTCTCCTCATACTGCAAGTTTTCAACAAGTTGAATCGGCTCATACTGGAGAACATGTGATGGATCAAACACATACCGACGCAATTGCGACACATGGAACACATTGTGAACCTTAGCTAATTGTGGGGGTAATGCTAACTCATAAGCTACCTCCCAACCTCTGCGCAAAATTTCATAGGGTCCAATGTACCGAGGATCAAGCTTCCCTTGCATTCCAAACCTCTTAATTCCCTTTGTTGGCGAAACTTTAAGGAACACCTTCTCACCGACTTGGAACACAAGTTTCCTCCTCCTACGGTCTGCGTAAGATTTTTGTCGATCTTGGGCAGCTTTCATCCGGTCTCTAATGATTCTGACTTGTTCAGCGGTCTCTCTGATCATCTCTGGTCCAACGAGCACGCCGGGCCTCCCGGTATCCCAATAAAGTGGTGTCCTACACCTTTGGCCATACAAGGCCTCATACGGAGCCATACCAATACTACTCTGGTAACTATTGTTGTAGGAGAATTCTATAAATGGTAAGATGTCCTCCCACAAACACTGAAAATCAAGGGCACATGCCCGAAGCATATCCTCTAGGGTCTGGATGGTCCTCTCTGTCTGCCTATCTGTAGCTGGGTGAAAAGCGGTGCTGTAATTAAGGGTCGGGCCGAATGCCCTTTGTAGCTCATTCCAAAATCGAGCCACAAATTTTGGATCTCGATCTGAAACTATTGTCAACGGTATACCATGTAGTCTAAGTACTTCTTTCACATAAGCATCGACCAATTTTTTTGCTTTCCAAGTTACTTTCGCAGGAATAAATCTGGCAGTCTTAGTGAGTCGATCAACAATCACCCAAATAGAATCATTTCCTCTTCTCGAACGGGGCAATCCAACAACAAAGTCCATACTCACTGATTCCCACTTCCACTTAGGCACGGGAAGTGGTTGCAATTCCTCCGGAGTGCGCTGGTGGTCAATCTTGACTTGCTGACATACTAGACATCGAGCTATGAAATCCTCCACATCCTTCTTCATGTTCATCCACCAAAAGTATTGTTTTAAATCTGCTAGCATCTTATCACTTCCTGGGTGGACAGAATACATAGTCGAATGTGCCTCCTTGAGTATTTTCTCTATCAATTCAGGATCTCGGGGCACGCATAACCTTCCCTCTAGATGAATACTCCCATCTTTAGCAATACCGAAGTCTTTTACTGCACCCTTTTCAATACCAATCTTCAACTCTGACAAGAAGTCATCATACTGTTGTAGCTCACGGATCTCCTCATGTAGACTCGGTGTTGTACTCATAGCATTGAGAACGCTGTCGTATGATCCCTTCTTAACCACAATCAATTCTAGCTCCTTTATCTCCACATAAATCTCGTAGGGCACTAAAATTAGTCCATTAATGACCATTCTCGGTTTTCGGCTTAAGGCATCTGCTACACGGTTTGCCTTCCCGGGATGATACTCCAAAGTGAGGTCATAATCTTTCATCAATTCTAGCCACCTTCTCTGCCTCATGTTAAGCTCCTTCTGTGTAAACAGATAAGTCAAACTCTTGGGATCGGTGTAGATCTTGCAAGTAGTGCCGTAGAGATAATGCCTCCAAATTTTTAAGGCAAATATGACTACGGCTAATTCTAAATCGTGCACTGGATAGTTCTTCTCAAATAAATCATCAATTCTGGGAAGTGGGTACTTGTTCTTGATGGTGATTTTGTTCAACTCCCGGTAGTCAATGCATAGCCTCAAAGACCCATCTTTCTTCTTCACAAAAAACACTGGAGCTCCCCATGGTGATACACTTGGTCTGATAAACCCTTTATCTTGTAACTCCTCAAGTTGGGTTTTTAGTTCAGCCAACTCAAGTGGTGCCATTCTATATGGTGCCTTTGAAATCTGGCTTGACCCTGGAACTAGGTCAATGTGAAAATCAATTTCTCTCTTTGGAGGTAACGTAGGTAGATCATCAGGGAATACATCAGAAAATTCTCGCACTATCAAGATCTGGCTTAAGTCGACCTCCTTGTATGTTGACTCCCTCATGTGGTAGACCTGGGCTTCCCCACTTCTCTTTGGAAAGTTTGTAAGCCTCTCAATCATCTCTGGCTCAATATTAGGTATGGTCCTGTTGGAATATGAAGAGATGATCAAATGCAACAAGAGGGGGGGGGAGGGGTGAATTGTTGTGTATTGAGTTGTACTACGTTTTGCTCTAACTTGCAGAATTTTAACAAACAAAATAAAACTTAAACTTAAGAAGCAAGAAATAAAAAGGAGACAAAGATTTTACGTGGAAACCTTCTTGGCCTAATAAGAAGGAAAAACCACGACCCCCCGGGATTTCAAAAATTCTCACTATGTTTAGGCAATCAATTATAATTACACAAAACAATGTTTGCTTCACTTGAAGCTTCTCTACTCTAGGCCTTATTCTCTTTCTCTATTCTCCCTTTCTATTTCTCTTCTCACGTTTCTCTTTTCTTATACCCTTAGACTTCCCACAAGTCTAATTACAACAAATCACACATCAACCCTTACAAGGCCAATTCTCAAGAGGATGAGAATTAAAATAATTACTTAAGAAAAATATAATAAAGTAATTTGGCATTTAGAAACAGAAAATATTTTTCTTAAATTGATCTCCCTTTAATGGACACTCTTGGATACTCTTGGATGGATACACGGTTTGAGCAAAGTTCCTCTTATTTATACAGGGAACAGACAGCAGTTACCTCAGGCACACCTCCCACTATCATCCACATTCTCAAAACAAACGGATAGTGGAATTACCACAAGAATAAATGACCGGCTGTCATTTGCTCAAAGAGAAAATCAGTTTCCTTATGCTAAAAATAGCATAGGAGTCAAAAACACAAGATCCTAAAAAATAGGAGATCTAAATCTCAAAAAGAAAAAGTCTTTAGGCTATTTTTAGATAACCTAAAAATAGTTTAGCCAATTAACTTACTAATTAATTTAAGCAATTAAATTAATTCTAAACCATTACATCAACTTAAAAACATAAAATAATTAATTCGCAATTTTCCAGTCGATGTTATTCTCCAGACCTGCTACGTAGGAACAGCGTACTGTCTCCAGCTTCAACTTCAGTCAGAATGTTCATTTCAGGAATAGTAGACTGTACATCTATTTTGAACATTATAACACTTATCTAACATCTTGGACATATTAAGACATGTACATCTTTCACGAACCAAGTCATAGGCTTCATCAACGATTCAAACTAAATCGGATATATACCTATAAAACAATCTCTAAAGATATGTTTGTTTATTTAAAAGTGAAGTCATCATCAAAACCTTAAGAGGCCAACAAATTCCACCTTTTTGATGAGGACAAACTTTATAAACAAACTTAAGTAAAATAGAGCAAAACAAAATTCTTAGAGCATACTAGAGATTAAAGCAACTCTAAATAACTTAGCAAATCAACTCGTTAAAATATAATTTACCAAGCATTCACAATAAAACAATTTACTCCATAATATCAAATATGTTTAAAAAATTTTCAAAATTAATTAATCTAAAACTTAAATGAAATAAACTGAAATTAATTAAACTGACATAATTAAACTAACATAATAAAACTAACACAAATTATTAAGTATTTTCAACCAAAAACAACTTGAAAAAAAATTTACAAAAACAAGTAAATATCCATCACCTTGAAAACACTGATGATCATTAAACTAGCATAAACTCAGCACATTATCATCAATAACATTATCATCAATAAGAAACAATATTAATCAACCAAGATATGTTATTGTGTATTCACTGCTCTTCTTAAGTTTGTGCATAATCTTCCCCCTTTTGTCATCAATCAAAAAGAATTGGGGGGCATCAAACCTCAGCACAAACCATATAGATTTGTCAGTGATGAAAGCAAGAAACAATAATAAAAGGATGCACCATAAAAAGCAATCAAATCTGCATAGTGTTAGTCATCACAGACCAGAAATAAAAACAAAGAAAGAAAAGTAGCAATTGTTCAACATTACAACAACAATGTACCCCAGATGGTACAAAGTAAAAGGTGAAATTGTTTGTGAAATGTAACAGCCAATCAAATCTTAAAAACATAGGGAGAGGGTTCAAGGGGCAGTCTCTTCTTCGTCCACATATTCGGTCTGCATTTCTACTGTATTCAACTTTGCACCAAGACGATGCTCCATCATGGTCAGTTGATCAACAATTGAAGCGAGTGAGACACGAACTTCATCTTGAAAAGCACTGAATTGAGACTGTAGATCATTAAGCTTGAAGAGAACAGAATGTGAAGATGCTGTAGGAATAGGATCAGCACAACCAATACCAGGAGATGATGGAAATGGTGGTGGTGTAAAGTGAATAGGTGATGGAGGTGGTGATGAAGTTTGATTTGGTGGTGGAGTGGTTGGCTTGGGTGAGAGAGGTTCGTTTAAAGTAGGCTCAGGAATGGTTTCAGAAGTGATATCATCAACCGTTACAGCCTTTTGTTTTGAAGCAAGCCTCCTACTCTTCCTTTAAATAGCTTTACCCTTCCTCCTTAAGGCAATCACAACCTCTTCATCACTGGAATCATGACAGAGATCATGAGGCACTTCTTCTCCTAAAGCTTCGTCCTCTCCTTGTTCCTCCTCTTTTCTTGTCCCCTCCTCCTGTTCTCCTTCTTTAGTGGGAACAGGCCCTTTTCTTCCTCCTCTACTTCTTCTTCTTTTTCTTTTTCTTTTTCTTTTTCTTTTTCTTTTTCTTCTCCTTTTTCCTTCTTTATTTTTACTTCTTTTTCAATTTCTTCTTCTTCTTCCTCCATTTCCTCCTCATCAGAACCTATAACAACTACTTCTTCTGATTCATTTACTAACACCCCTTCATCATTTAGTTTGAGATGCAAATTCTTCAGACATCTTGCACCAATTTTCATATTAGGTCCCATTGGGAACTCCAGCCCATCCAATGGTACCCCAAGCTTACGAAAAATCCATGTCAACAGCCCACCATAGCCCACAACATTCTTCTTCTCAATGCAGTCAGATAAATGTGATATCATCAAAGATGGAAAATTTATTTTTATTTGATTGTCCATGCAATAAATCAAAGTTGCATCACGTAGACTCACCTCACTCCTCTTAGAGTTTCGGGGCAAGATGAATCTTCGTGCTACATTATAGAGTAATTTATGCAATGGAGACAAGACATTGTGACTGATTTTACCCCTTTTTTGTTCAACCCCTAAAAACTTAAAAATCGTTTTTTCATTTATTCCAGAAAAAACTATCTTAGTACCAACACAGTATGTATCAAAACCAACATTCGGAATATTGAACCATTCTGCCAACAAAGCGCTGTTAAACTCTAATTTCATGTTCCTAACCATACTAGAACACATTCCACATTCATTGGAGAAGTTTGAAATAAACTCTCGCATAATGTTTGGGAAAATAGGATTACAACTATACTCAGTCATCAAAACCTCCCATTCTTGAAATTTTAAAATAGTATGAAGTTGAGGAAAGTGTGTAGAGTCATACCAGTACTTATCTACCCCAAATCCGACAGACATTTCCTTTGCAATCTCTTCAGCACTGTTAGGATCAACTTGCTTCAAACACTTGAACGCTTTGGAGGATGATTCACTTTTTGGTGAGAATATTTTGCGTTTTGTTCCAACATTTTCAGTGGTTTCTTGGGATGGTGATGGTGCAGCGTTCAGTAATGGGGGTGGATGAAAAATTTTTAAGGGTTTTGGCTAGATGTTTTGGTGAGATGTAGAGGCTTTCTTTCCTGATTTAGAAGTTTTCTTGCTCGATTTTGGTGTTTTCATGTTTGAATTTTGAAAGGTTGAAAGAAGAAGGGGGACGGTTTCTTGAGACGGTTTTTGAAGAAGGCGTGTGAAATGTGAAGTAAGGGAAAGGTTTAATAAAGTGGCGAAGTGACGGTTACCTCAAGTCCAATCCCTTTAATGTTCTAATCATAGCGTTTGATATGGAAGGATTTTGAAGAGATGGGATTGAAAACCGTTTCCCATTATTTTAAATTTAAGTTGGCCGTACATTCTTTTTAAAAAAATGTGAAATATAAATAAATTATGAAATATGAATATTAAAATAAAATATGAAAACAAAAAAAATGATGAATTATGATATAAAAAAAAATTATAAAGAAAATAACGAACATATTGTTGTGGTCTAATCAAACTAACAACATGCAAACAAGAAAATATTCATAGTACAAACTTCATTACGTGTTTACCTGATCCATGCAATAATTGATTTTCAATCAAAATTTTGAGGTTGATTCCTGACCCTCTTTTTTCATGATGCTTCATTGGAAATTTTATGCAACCAACTTTAGTGGAGCTTGATCATACCAAGTTCCAATCTCATCTTTTCATATTGTTCTCTTGGAAGTGGTTTGGTCAGAATGTCTGCAACTTGTTCATTAGTATTAACATGCTTTAATATAATATTTTTGTTTTCTACATTATCCTTAAGAAAATGATGTCTAATATGTATGTGTTTAACTCGTGAGTAATGCACTGGATCTTTGGATATACATATGGCACTGGTACTATCACAATAAATAAGAATGCATTCAATTTTAATACCAAAATCTCTTAGTTGCTGTTTTATCCAAAGCATTTGGGAACAGCAAGCTGCTGCTGCCACGTATTCAGCTTCAGCTGTGGATAATGCAACCGTGTTTTCTTTCTTGGAACTCCATGAAACTAAACAAGAGCCAAGAAATTGTACCATACCTGACGTGCTTTTTCTATTAACTATATCACCTGCATAATCTGCATCACTAAAACCTTTTAAATCATAAACATCACTTTTAGGATAAAATAGGACAAGTCGTCTGTTCCCTTCAAATATCTCAAAATCCGTTTTACTGCAGTGAGATGTGATTCTTTGGGGTTGGACTGAAATCTAGCACATAAACCAACACTAAATGAAATATCGGGTCTACTTGCAGTTAGATATAATAAGGAACCTATCATGCCTCGATACATTGTTTGATCTACGTTAGTTCCTTTTAGGTCTTCATCTAATCTAGCATTTGTAGCCATGGGTGTATGGTTGGTTTTAGCGTTGTTTAGCCCATACTTCTTAAGAAGTTCTTTTATGTATTTTTGTTGATGAATAAAAATACCATTTTCAGTTTGTTTAATTTGTAAACTAAGGAAGAAATTTAGTTCTCCCATCATGCTCATTTCAAATTCTGTGCCCATTAGGTTAGCAAATTCCTTACATAATAAATCATTAGTAGCACCAAAAATAATATCATCAACATAAATTTGAACAACCAAAATATGAGAACCTTTATTCTTAAAGAACAAGGTTTTGTCGATTTTTCCTCTAACAAAGTTATTTTGTATCAAAAACTTTGACAGTCTTTCATACCATTGCCTAGGAGCTTGCTTTAAGCCATATAGAGCTTTATCAAGCTTATAGACATGATCAGGACAAGAGGTATTCTCAAAACCTGGAGGTTGTTCAACAAACACTTCTTCATCAAGAAATCCATTTAAGAAAGCACATTTCACATCCATTTGATATAGTTTAAAATTCATAAATGCAGTAAAAGAAATTAAAATTCTAATGGCCTCTAACCTTGCTTCCGGAGCAAATGTCTCGGTATAATCAATACCTTCTTGTTGATTGTACCCTTTGACCACGAGTCTTGCTTTGTTTCTTACAATTATTCCATGCTCATCTAGCTTATTCCGAAATACCCATTTCAGACCAATTACCTTCTTGTGTTTTGGTTTGGGTTCCAAGTGCCATACCTTATTTCTTTCAAATTCATTTAATTCATCTTGCATGGCTATTATCCATTCGGAATCCTTTAGAGCTTCTTTGTGATTTTTGGGTTCAAGTGATGATAGGAATGCAAAATGAGCACAAAAGTTTCTCAGTTGGGATCTGGTTTGTGTTCCCTTATTCATATCACTTATAATCAGGTCAAGAGGATGGTAACTTTGATATTTCCAAGGTTTGGGCACAAATTCTCTTGAGGGAACAGTAGCATGTTCTGGCTCAACATCTTGATTGGCATTTTGTTCAGCTACTAGATCATTTTGGTCATCTGCGGGAACAGCTGGATTGGGAGCAGTCCGCTGGTCCTGTTGTGCTGGCAGTTCCTGGATTTGGTCAGTTTCTCCTGCTTCTTCTTGTATTGGCTGTTCACCTGCTGTTCCTAGATCTTGCATTTTAACTCCTTCATCATCATCTTCTAAATTTGCAAGACCTATTTTAATATTATTTGTTTCCTGTTCACTTGTTGAAAAGTTAGTTTCATCAAAAATTATGTGAATACTCCTCTACGCACATTGTTCTCTTATTGTAAACTCTGTAAGCTTTGCTATGTGATGAATAACCAAGAAACACTGCTTCATCACTTCTTTCATTAAATTTACCTATATTTCGTTTTCCATTCACATGAACAAAACATTTGCATCCAAACACACGAAAATAGGAAATATTGGGTTTGACACCTTTGAGCAATTCATAGGGTGTCTTAGAAGTAATTGGTCTTATTAACACACGATTCAAGATATAGCATGCAGTATTGACGGCTTCAGCCCAAAAATTTCTAGGCAAACCACTAGCAATCAACATTGTCCTAGCCATTTCTTCTAAGGTCCTATTTTTCCTCTCTACCACTCCATTTTGTTGTGGTGTTCTAGGTGCGGAAAAATTGTGATTTATACCATGTTCATTGCAATAATTTATGAAGTTTAAATTTTCAAATTCTTTCCCATGATCAGACCTTATGTGAACAATTTGATTGTTGGTAGATTTTTGTATTTTATTAGCAAAAGAAACAAACTCATCAAAAGCTTCATCTTTGCTTACCAAAAATAATGTCCAAGTGAATCTACTATAATCATCAACAACAACAAACACATACCTTTTGCCACTACGGCTTTGTGTTCTCATAGGTCCACATAAATCCATATGAATTAATTCTAATGGTCTAGTGGTAGTCACTAAATTCTTTGATTTAAAGGATGACCTCACTTGTTTTCCTTTGGCACAAGGATCACAAATTTCCTACTTAAGAAATTTTATAGCTGGTAGTCCTCTAACTAGGTCTTTTGATCTTAATGCATTAATCAATGAATAACTAGCATGACCTAGACGCTTGTGCCAAAGCAGTGGGTCTTCTTCTATGACACTTAAACACGTTAGACTGGTTTTGGGAACAGTGTCCAGGTCCACTACATAAGTGTTCCCTTTTCTGATTTCCTCAAGCACAGGGTCTCCTGTGTTGTTCCTAGAAATTATGCATTGTTCAGAAGTAAACTTAACAGAGTTACCTTTGTCACAAAATTGAGAAATACTTAAAAGATTGTGTTTTAAATTCTCGACTAAAAATACATTGTCAATGGCATGGGAACTTGACCTTCCAACCTTTCCTTTGGCGATTATCTCACCCTTCATATTGTCACCGAAGGTTACAGTTCGCCCATCATATGCTTCAAGTGAGAGAAATTTGGATTTGTCACCCGTCATGTGCTTGGAACACTCACTGTCGAGATACCATGAGTTGTTCCCCCTCACTTGAACCTGCAAAGCAACTTAATGGTTAGGTACAGGAACCCAGTCATCCTTGGGTTCCCTGTCGATAATACTTGAATCACATTTTTTAATCCATATGCGTTCGACATAATTTTTATTTGCTTTGATGTGCTGTTCCCTTTTTACACATTGGTTTTTCAGGTGTCCAGTTTTGCCACAAAAGGAACAGATTTTACTACTAGGGAGATCAACATAGACCTCTTTCTTTTTATTATTTTTATCATAACCTAGACCTTCTTTACTTTTTGGTTTAGCATTTAGAATCCATTTGGGAACTTCATTGATTTTCCCTTTTCCTTTTAAATTAAGTTGATCTTTTAGATACTTATTTTCTCTTTCATATGATTCTAATTTTAATTTCAACTTTTGAAATTCAGTGCTAACCATGTGAGTAGATATATTGTTTACATCTTTACTTAATTCTAACAATTTATTTTGATTTATTTCAATATTAAGAAAAATAAATTCCTGTTTCAATTTTTCAATTGTCTCTTTCAAAACAATATTCTGATCTAGCAAATTAAAAAATCTGCTTTGTACATCTATTCTAAATGAATTTAGGTAAGACACATGATCTTTGTTTGAGTTGAGGTCTTTCTCGATTTGGAGACACTTGATATTCTGTTTATCTAATTTCTCTTGTGTCTCCAAGAGCAACTTAATTAATTTATTCTTACTGAGTTTAGATGGATGTTTAGGAAGTGAGTTATAAGACATTACCTCCTTTTCTTTGGACTCTTCATCCTTGCTGTGATGAGATGCCATGAGGCATAGGTTTGCTGTTTCTTCTTCCACTGGAGCTTCTGTCTCAGCCTCGCTCTCCGTATCACCCCAAGCTGCAATCATTGCCTTTCTAAAATCTGTTTTGAAGTTTCCCTTCTTATATTGTCTTCCAACTTCTCTTGCTTTTCCCTTGCCCTTCTCATTTTTCCATTGAGGGCAATCCTTGATGAAGTGATCAGTGCTCCCACACTTGTGGCATTCAAAATTTGTCTTCAAGTTAGCAGTTCCCTTTTCTTTGTTGTTTCTTTGGTTTCTATATCTGCTGTTCCTGAAGAATTTTTTGAATTTACGTGCCAACATAGCAGCTTCCTCTTCCCCAGCTTCTGATTCTTCACTATCATCTGCTGCCAGAGCCAGTCCTTTGTTTCGGGAACTGTCAGCTGTTTCCAAATGCAGTTCGTGTGTCATGAGTGAACCACCCAGCTCTTCCAAATTAAACTTGGTGAAATCTTTGGACTCCTGGATGGCTGTGACCTTATCTCTCCAGCGTTCATCTTGTGGAAGACTTCTCAGTATTTTCCTAACTTGTTCATCAACGGGAATAATCTTACCAAGAGCGACTAGTTCGTTAGTAATGTTTGTGAACCTGGTAAACATCTCTTGGATGTTTTCCTTAGGTTCCATAACGAACCTTTCATATTTGGACATTAGGAGGTCAATCTTGGATCGCTTCACTTCACTAGTACCTTCATGGGTAACTTCCAGCAGGTCCCAAATTTGCTTAGCAGTTTTGCAACCCATTATACGATTGTATTCATTGGGTCCAAGACCACAGCGAAGCAATTTGATAGCAAGAGCGTTCATCTCCATCTTTTGAAAATCTTCTTTTTCATATTCAGTGATTGGTTTTGGAATAGCTTCGTTATTGGAGTTGATGGTCGTCACCTCAAAGTCTCCAACTTCAATAACTCTCCAAACTTGATAGTTTTCGGCCTTTATGAAGATTTCCATTCTATTTTTCCAGTAAGTATAGAATTTCCCATCAAACATGGGTGGCCTTTGTGTGGAGTACCCCTCTTCCATGCGCTCGTTCATCTTCAACATCTCTGTGGGAACAGGATACTGCTCTCAGGGTTTCCTGATTAAATGAGGAACAAAGCTCTGATACCAATTGTTGGATTATGAAGAGATGATCAAATGCAACAAGAGGGGGGGGGGGGGGGGGGGGTGAATTGTTGTGTATTGAGTTGTACTACGTTTTTGCTTTAACTTGCGGAATTTTAACAAACAAAATAAAACTTAAACTTAAGAAGCAAGAAATAAAAAGGAGACAAAGATTTTACGTGGAAACCTTCTTGGCCTAATAAGAAGGAAAAACCACGACCCCCCGGGATTTCAAAAATTCTCACTATGTTTAGGCAATCAATTATAATTACACAAAACAATGTTTGCTTCACTTGAAGCTTCTCTACTCTAGGCCTTATTCTCTTTCTCTATTCTCCCTTTCTATTTCTCTTCTCACGTTTCTCTTTTCTTATACCCTTAGACTTCCCACAAGTCTAATTACAACAAATCACACATCAACCCTTACAAGGCCAATTCTCAAGAGGATAAGAATTAAAATAATTACTTAAGAAAAATATAATAAAGTAATTTGGCATTTAGAAACAGAAAATATTTTTCTTAAATTGATCTCCCTTTAATGGACACTCTTGGATACTCTTGGATGGATACACGGTTTGAGCAAAGTTCCTCTTATTTATACAGGGAACAGACAGCAGTTACCTCAGGCACACCTCCCACTATCATCCACATTCTCAAAACAAACGGATAGTGGAATTACCACAAGAATAAATGACCGGCTGTCATTTGCTCAAAGAGAAAATCAGTTTCCTTATGCTAAAAATAGCATAGGAGTCAAAAACACAAGATCCTAAAAAATAGGAGATCTAAATCTCAAAAAGAAAAAGTCTTTAGGCTATTTTTAGATAACCTAAAAATAGTTTAGCCAATTAACTTACTAATTAATTTAAGCAATTAAATTAATTCTAAACCATTACATCAACTTAAAAACAGAAAATAATTAATTCGCAATTTTCCAGTCGATGTTATTCTCCAGACCTGCTACGTAGGAACAGCGTACTGTCTCCAGCTTCAACTTCAGTCAGAATGTTCATTTCAGGAACAGTAGACTGTACATCTATTTTGAACATTATAACACTTATCTAACATCTTGGACATATTAAGACATGTACATCTTCCACGAACCAAGTCATAGGCTTCATCAACGATTCAAACTAAATCGGATATATACCTATAAAACAATCTCTAAAGATATGTTTGTTTATTTAAAAGTGAAGTCATCATCAAAACCTTAAGAGGCCAACAGGTCCCATCACTAAAAGCTACTTGATCCCCTGGATTGTTCCCAACCTTTACATTCCTCTCATAGCACTAAATCACTGCCCTGTGTTTACCTAGCCAGTCTATTCCTAGAATGATATCAAACTCTCCTAAGTCAAATACAATCAGGTCTACATGGAACTCCTTACGCTGGATCACTAATGGGCAATCAATCAACTTTGTATTACATGATACCGTTGATCCATCAGGTAAGTAAACTCTATGCATTATAGGGCATACATTAACAGAACAGTCCAAGGATATCACAAATGACTTAGAAACATAAGACTTGTCGGCCCCAGAATCAAATAAGACACGGGCGGACTTACCAAGCAATAACAGTAATCCAGAAATGACTTTACCTTTTGTCTTAGGAATCAAGGTGCTAGGCTCCTCCGCTGTAGTAATGGCAAAGAATTTTCTTCCTCCCTGGCGTTGGTTCCCTTGGGCTCCAGAAGATGAGGCTTTATTTCCTCCTTTATATTCAAGGCGAAGCTGAGAGTTGTTGTTACGCTGGTTCCCTTGATTTCCTGAGTATCGTGCTCCACCATTCCCGGGGTTTCCCCGGTTCTTGCTCCAACAATCTCGAGCCAAATGACCTGGTTTTCCACAATTCAGACACACAGCCTTACCCTCATAGTTGACTCCCTTAGAGTGCCATTTCTTGCATCTATCACACAGTTGACTTTTTAGCGGGTTGAAGTTTTGTGGGTTTCTGTTGCTGTTAAAGCGGTTTTGGTTTTGAAAGTTTCTGACGTTTTGATTTTGATTTCCCTTGAAGTTTCCCTCAGCTTTGAGCTTCTTGCTCTGACCTCCCTGGTCTCCTCCAGATCTCTTTTTCCTCACATCTTCCTCTCTCTTACAGGCCATTTCTTTCTCCACAGCATGTTCATACATAGCTTGAAAAGACTCATATTGACCCATCAACTTTTGGTAGCTAAAGTTGAGACCATTGTAGAAGCGATCCATCTTTTCTTTTCATCAAGCACATAATCTGGGGCAAATCGAGCCAACTCCAAGAACTTGTTAGCATATTCGGTAACGCTAAGAGAATGTTGCCTCAGGTAAAGAAATTCTGATTCTTTTTGTCTCTATAGAGCTGCTGGGTAGAACCTCTCCCTTAGTTTCTTCAAGAAATCTTCCCATCTCCAACTGGTGGGTTGTGTTGCTCCACCAGCAGATGTGGACGTAGCTGAAACACCTTTTAGAGTTCTCCACCAAAGCTCTGCAGGTCCCACTACATAGAATGCTGCAAGTTTAACCTTAAGATTTTCTGGACAGTTTACCACCTTAAGAATTTTCTCGGTTTCATTGATCTAATCTTTAAGGACAACTGGATCTGTAGCACCATTGCAGGTCTTAGGCCTGTGGGTAGCAAGCCTTTTGTAAAACTTAGTCTCGTCATCCACACTAGCATGTTGGTTGGCTATGAACTGGACTAATTGAGCATTGGTCTCTTGGATGACTCTGAGTTGCTCGGTTAGGAGATTTAATTGGGCTTGAGGATCTATTCTTTCTCCAATTTCCTCTAGGTTCCTGCCAAGAGGTAATAACTAATTAATAATTATGCCTTTAAGACAAATAGATATGCACTTGCATAACACACTTTCTTAACTTTATTGATTTAATGGCTTAATAACTTCATCAATTTCCATCCCATTGGATCACTTGTTTAGCAGTTTCAACACTTTTAATGATGATTCCTCAACTTAATTTACCATCATGCTTAGGCAACTTAGCCACATAATTGGATCATCACTTGCTTACAAAAAAAACCTTTAAGACTTCTAGTTTACTAATGGTACTTAGTTAATAATCTGATTTAAGTTAGACTTACTACTTAAATCCTTTCTTTACCAATAATCCCTAAATTTTAAGCTCATTTCATAATTACTTCCATTAGTTACTCCAAACTTCAACTTCTTTAAGTTAAACTCGTTCTCTAATTTTCCTGATATATTAGACAAGCTTCTAAAGCCTTGGCTCTGATACCAAACTGTAACCGCCTTGAATTATGAAGGCAAACACTAACTGGAATTTAATATTAATCAAGCGGAAGCTTACTTTTGCCAACACAATTAAGGGGTTACTTAAAGGTCAAACCAATATCCAAGCAATATAACGGAAGTCTTAACTGTCCAAAATATAGGAAAATTACAACCAAATCGAAATAAGTCAAAAGTTCAAATTACATCCTTAAATTAGTCTAAATCTAAAATAATAGTCTCTCAAATAAAATAACGAGATCTAAACAAAAGGGGAGTCATACTCCAACTCAGGTTCATCTTCCGCTCGCATATCCATTCTCCGTCGAGGTGCCATAGGGTTTTACTCTAAAAACAAAACCATTGGAAAAACATACAAAGATAGTATCAGCAAAAAGGCTGAGTATAAACACACTGGTGTCCGTCAAACAAGTTATTGAAACCCTTTTTTTTTGAGTAAATTCATTTTGAAATATTCTTTTTCATTTGATAAATCATATTATGATTCAAATCCAGTTCAATGGCTCTATAGTCATTTCAAATTCTCACTTTTCATCATAAATCATAAGATCTCAATGGATCCAAATCAATTTCAAACTCATATCATAAGTTTACATGGGTACTTTGTGAGTCATCCTGTGACTCGTTTGGTAGTCGGTCTACCGTCCGCGACATGTCCGGCAAGTGTAACACAGTGGTATTGTGAACAATACGCACTCAGCATTGGTGAGCCGTTTAATCATGCACACAACATTTGCTGTGGCATATGTACCCGCCATTTATGCTAAAATTTTTTTTTTACATAATATATATCTTGTAATTTTAATAGCATTTGAAACTCAAAAGTATCAACTTTTTCAATATGATAAACATCTTTTATTTGCACATAGCAAAACATACTTTATTTGCGACTTAGCAAAATCAAATCATAATATTTCCCACATGGGTAAAACATGCTTAGCATAATCATATCATTAAACATAACCTTTGTATTATATTGGGGCATCACTAGCATGTATGGAAATGCATCGTAACAAAAAGTAATTAAAGTTCAATACAATGTTTTTTTTAAGGAAACCACTAAAATGTTTCGTTTCAATCCTTCTTAAAGTAAATATAACTTTAAAGGGTTTGGAAATTCATTCAAAACAACTAGAATATGATTCATAAGTCTATAAAATCATTACGACAAAAGATTTCATAAAACACTATTTTCTTAAATACGAGATAGTTTTGCCGGTAATAAAATCGATAATTGATTTACAAAGTACATATTAATTCTCCAACAAGGCCCAAATTAATCAAGTCATTATAATACCTTATTTAAAATGAATTTAAGGTTGTCCCATCAGATTATAATTGGTTATGCAAATTTATAACGATCTTACAATTACTTTTGACAATTTGGGTATTTACCGTTATTTAAATGGTGTCTTAAATCCGTAAAATTTATAAACCATCTAATTTAAACTTAATTTATACTATGAGGCAGTAGGTTATTAATATAATTATAAATTTTTTATATAGGTCTATTTTTACCCAAATTTAATTAGCAATATTACACTTTTTAATAAATAAACATTGTCTATTAATTTGATAAATTAGTAAATAATTAATAATTTATTATATAAAATTATACCAAAGTTCCAGAAGTCATATAATATGTTTATTAGGCTATTTGAACTTATAAAACTCATGTATGATGTTTTATTATTTTGTACAGATATTTTATCGATAAATAGAATAAAATAGGTTTAAAATTATTTGAGTCTGAATAAAATATTATAAAAATTATATGATATTCCAGAAGCTATTTTAAGGGGTACAAAATTTTAAATAACCATTTAAAAATCATGTGGGCTATTTTTAATAATTAATATCGTTATTTTACCAATAAACCGAATAAAATTTATTTAAGTCCATATATGGTCACGAAAATCCATATAAATTTTTGAACATGTATCTACTGTTTATATAAGTGTCTCATAAAATTTGCATGTCCAAAAGACGTGATTTAGTATTTATTTTATATTTTACCGTTTTCAAACTTACCGATTATTAATAACCGAGTAAAAATTATTAAGGTCCTTAAATGTCAATGAAACCTTCCCAAACTTTTATCAATTTTACCTACTGTCCATATGAGTATGTGATAAAAATTTCAAGTCCATATGTCTTTTTTTGGTAATTATTTTATATTTTACCATTTTACAATTTACCGTTAAACAATTTAACGATTATTCAAAAATAATAAAAAAAATTCCAAACTAAATATATTCTGGCCAAATCTTGTTGGGGACATTATAATATGTTTTTATTAATTATTTTTGATGATGAAGAGTTCATCTAATACCATGTTTTATAATAAGATTATTTAACACCTTAAAATCCATTAACATATCAATTTAACGAATAATCTCAACAAAAAGTATCCAAGAAATTTTCTTAACATATAGCTACTGAAAATTTCTTTTAGAATGAATTTCAAATATTTTCAAATTCATATAATCATTTCCATCACAATAACTTTCACAAAGTAGTGTTAAACATGGCTTTAAACATACAATAATTTATAAAATCAACATGCATGATGCCCACAATAATAATACATGTAATAAATTATTGCATACTCAAATTTATCATTTTGACATCATTTTTCAAGATTTAAGAACTTCTCTTTGGGAATTTTATTTTATTTTTTTTAAAAAAAAAGTTTATACACAAACTTTCCCAACTTGTTCTTAAATCCTTTAAAAATCACCCCATGTGACATACCTCGACTCCAAGCCTATATAATTATTCCGTAAGCTCCTACGCATTCTTAGAAGCGGTTCTAACTTCGGGTCCTTGCCCTTCAAGTCTCAACTCCAACTCTTCAACTAAACATATTGCATTCATCCAAAAATCAATAATAATTTTGGATTTGTAACATGCACTTAATTTTTCCAAGTTAGAGTTGTTAGACTAATACTTGTGATGATTTTAATATATTTGGAGTATACTTATTATGTTGAGCAACATACTTATCCCATAATTTTATTTGAATCCTTTAAGTAAAAAAAATTATATGTTTGTGGAAATACATTTTCTTACTTTCTATTATGGCCTATTTTTATAGATTTATAAGTGATGATTTTCTTAGTTTAGAGATAAAATACTCATTTTATAATGATCTTAGTTTATAGAAAGATTCATGTAAAAAAATGTTTTACATGAACAAGTTTTAACAAAACTAGTGGAATAAGGAAATGAACATAACTTACTCTATACTTGGTGGATTTCTTCAAGTTTGGTGTCTATGGAAAGCTCTTAAGATGAAGATCATTTTTATGGGAGATTTGAGTTTATAATAAACATAAATTTTCAGAAGTTTTAGATGGATTTTTGAAAGACATTTGATGAGAAAAGAAGGTGTTTTAGTTATTGAAAGTTTGAAGGATTCTAGTGTTTGTTCATGGATGAACTTGGGAGCAATGTGTTGGGGTTTATGGCTGAATAATTATTGAGAAAATGGAGTGTTTTTGCTTCAAATATTTGCCTCTTACATGCTTGTAATGATGCACAAGCTTTGGGTAGAACAAAAGGGGTTTTGGGTAGTGTGATTGGCTTGAGTGTGTAAGTGAACAAGGAGCTACTAAGGGGATTTGGACAGCCATATTAGCTGCTGTTTGGGGCTGATTTGGAGTGCTTTTTGTCCTCAACTTGGTCTATTATTGTATAAGAAAGGTTTATTTAAGATAGTTTAAAGTTTGGGTAAAAATTGTTGTACATGTAACAAGTTATGTAACTTGTACTTCATGTTTAAAAATCACTTGTATATGTGAGAAATATTTAATTTACTCCCATCATGGTTATATAATATGCTTGGGTAATAATTAAAAATTTTTTTGAACTGTTATGGGCAGTTGCTCAACTTTAAGTTTTACCTCCAAAGTTTACGTTACTTGTTACGATTCATAATCGCGTTACGAATTAACAAGTTTCTAATCATTGTAGAGAATTTTCAAATTACTACCATCACTAATTAAATTATAATTAGTAACGAACAAATATATAAGAAAAATTAGGTGCTAAAAACGACTAATGAAATCTCCTAATAATACGACTGTTTCATATATATATATATATATATATATATATATATATATATATATATATATATATATATATATATATATATATATAGTCTCTTTTTATCAATATTCTGCGAACATCATGTATATATAATACAAGAAAAAAGAAAAACTACAGATGAGGAGTATTTTCCTCGTATTGGCCTATTTTATTTGGTAACACATTAAGTTCCCTACATTTTATATGTTCCATTACTTATTTTAGAAGAGAGATGGGAGGCCAATACTTTAACACTCCTCCTTGGAACTCTTGTCTCTCATCCCTAACATAGCTTTGATGATTTCAAATCTACCCTTTGGAAGGGCTTTGGTAAAAATATCTTCTAACTGGTCTTCTCCTTTAATCTCTTCTAGCTTATCTTCTCTTTCATTTTGAGTTTCTCTAATGAAATGCTACTTGACTTTAATATGTTTAGTCTTGCGATGAAAAACAGGATTTTGAGATGTCGTTATTGCTAATTCATTATCGCAGTATTTGGTGGTAGCTCCTCCCTGAGGCTCAAAAATATCATTCATAGTCTTTCGTAGCCAAATTTCTTAATGTACAGTTCTACAAGCTGCTATATATTCAGCTTTAGGTGTTCATTGGGCAATTGTGTCTTTTTTTGTGATAGCCAGGAAAACACACTATTTCCTAGTATAAATGTATAATCTGAGGTACATTTCATATCATCTTGTAAACCCGTCCAATCGTTGTCTGTATAACCAACTACTCTTTGACTAGTAAAGGTCTTGAAATGAATTCCAAAACCAATAGTTCCATTTACGTATCGTAAGAGCATTTTAGCAGCTCCTAAGTGTAGCTGACTAGGATTCTGCGTGAATCTTGAAAGAAAACTTATTGCAAACATAATATCAGGTCTGGTTGTAGTAAGATAAAGTAAACTTCCAATCATGCTTCTATATATTTTTTTCATCAGCTTTATTATGTCCATCATCCTTGCTCAACTTCCGTTAACGTGGAGTGGAGTTGTCACAGGATTGCAATTCTCCAACATGTATTTTTTTTTAATAAACCTTCAGCATATTTTTTCTGGCAAATAAAGATTCCATCTAATCTTTGATCAACTTCGATACCAAGGAAATAATTCAGAAATCCGAGATCAGTCATTTCAAACTCTTGCATCATTTTCTTCTTGAAATCTAATACTAATTCTAAGATTATTTGCAGTGATGTTTAAATCATCTACATATACTGAAAGGATTAAAATATCTTTGTTTTGATATATCTTCACAAAAAGAGTATGCTCGCTCAGACTTTTCTCAAACCCTTCATGTTTGAATAATCATTGATTCTGCTATACTAGGCTCTTGGAGCCTGCTTCAGACCATATAAGGCCTCTTTGAGTTTGAGGACTTTTCTTCTTACCCTTTTACTTCAAACCCTAGTGGTTGTTGAACATATATTTCTTCATTTAAAATGTACTCTCCATACTTTCGAGACAACTAGAGCTAAAATAACTCTAAAATAACTCGAATTGTGTCATGTCTAGAAAAAGGTGCAAATGGCTCATTGTAATCAATGCAAAACTGCTGAGAATAACTTTGGCAACAAGTCTTGCTTTATACTTCAAAATATTTCCATATGGGTGGAATTTGATCTTATAAATCCACAAGACTCCATTGGCTTTCTTATGAGAAGGCTTCTCAACATCCCATGTTTCATTCTTTTCAATCATTCGAATTTCTTCTTCTAGAGCAACTTTGCATTTTGCGGATTGAAGTACTTCAATATAACTAGTGGGTTCAACAATTGCCACATGACAAGATTCTGAGTCTTCAGTCTCATTAATCTCTGAGAATCTTGTACATAACTCTGTGATTGACTTCTTTCCTCTGGGACACGTGGCATTTGGAATGTTTGAGGAATTCTTGATAGTTGATGGTGTTCGTGGTGAATTTAGTGGTGTATGAGGTGAATGAATTTCTGTTTCAATTTTCGTAGAATTGGTTCTTATTATTGGAATAATTATTTGTTTCTATTGTTCTCTCTTTGTTTCCCAATTCCACGATGCATCTTCATCAAAAGTAACATCTCGACTTATGAAAATTTTCTCATCGTCAAGGTTTAAAATTCTATAACTTTTTGATTAAGAATTGTAGCCTATAAATATTCCTTTCTTAGCTTTAGCATCCAGCTTAATGTGTTTTTTTCTTTATGTGAAAGTAGCAAATACTACCATCCACAGAAAAATGTTTTATTGAGGGCTTATATCATGACCAAGCTTCAAGTGGTGTCATGTCTTTGACAACCTTGGTCATTCCTCGATTTTGAATATAAACAGCGGCTTCTGCCATAGCTTCTTTGGCAGTCCTTTCTCTTCAACCAAACATCTAGCCATTTCCATTACTATCCTGTTTTTTGTTTCAAAAACACCATTTTATTGTGGTGTATATGTAACTTGATTTGATGTTCAAATCCTTCATCTTGGAAAAATTTATTAAAATTTGTGGAAGTATATTATGTGCCATTATCGCTTCTAATGGTTTTAAGTGAATAACCACTTTGATTTTCCACAAGGTTCTTCTATTTAAGGAAAATAAAGAAGACTTGTGACTTTTCTCTCTTAAAATAAACCCAAGTCATTCTTGAAAAATCATCTATAAAAGAATAAAAATACTTATTTTCATTCACTAAAAGCGTCTTCATTGGACCACACACATCTGTGTGTACAAGTTCTAATGTTTTGGGTTCTCTCCATGCTTTATCTTTAGGAAATGGAGATTTGTGCATTTTTCTAACCTAGCATGTTCCAAAGAGATCATTACACTCCTATAAAAATGGTATATTTTCAACAAGTTTGGTATTCGATAACATATGAATAGATTGATTATTGCTATGACCCAATCTTCGATGCTATAACCAATTCATCTCATTACTTTCAGCTTTGTACGCATATGTCCATTTCACAAAGAAACTCTTACTTCTCATTTGCACTTTTGCAATTTCCTTATTTGAAGAATCAAAGATCTTACAATCATTACCTTTAAAGTGTATTAAAT
>NC_080061.1:17356593-17389093 GCF_026212465.1 Amaranthus tricolor
TGCTCTTCGACATCTACCAATACCATGAATCCTCTAAGGAATGGTGGGAAAGCTTCGTAAATAAATACATGGCGGAGGACGCTAGCTCCAACAAATTTCTTGCAAGTAACTTTAACTCTTTTAAGATGGTTGAGAATCGCCCTACAATTGACCAATTTCATTGAACTTCAAAAGATGTATGCGAACATGTTAATTCACAAAATTAAAATGGATGATATTTTCGTTGTGTCATGTATTATAGACATGTTGCCTCTTTCTTGGAGGGATGTTAGACATGCTTTAAAGTATAAGTGAGAAGAGATAACACTCTCCGATCTTAGACAACATATTGTTATTGAGTCTAGTATAAGGGCTTACGAGAGTCCAAAGGATGAAAATTCTAATGTTGTTATGGTCAACATGGTTAATTTTGCGGAAGGGAAACCATCCCAATCTAGGGAAAAAAAAAAGAATGATTCTTCTTTCAAGGGGAAAACCATTAATTCTGCCAACAAAGCCAGGAAAAGTGCGGGTTGGGTGTATGTAAAGCCCAGACACCAAAAGAAAAATTTTTGTGTTTTTAAGAACAAGCAAAAGAAGGAAAAGGGTGGTCAAGCTTTTACAAGCAAAGACCTTCCCAATAAAGCTGATCATGCAATTTCGGAATAAAAATACTTTTTAAAATTTTGTTTTCGATGAATACAAATTTTGATGTTATGCATGATGATTTTTTTGTGTTGGTGGATCGATTCGGGGGCTTCGAGACATGTGTGCAATTCTACAAATTGGTTCAAAACCTTACATGTAACACCTTTGAATTTCCAACCCCTTAAATGAAACCCAAATTGTAAAGGATAGAAGGGAATTTAGGTTTTACATTAAAAGAAAAGAAAAGAATATAAATATACGTTAAAGATTAACTTTAAAGAGGTGTGTAGAAATTCGGCAGCATCTCTACTAAAAGTTAAGGATGTGATAAAGATAGGTATGTAAAATAAGACAATCAAGCTAATCTAAGGCCTCAATGCCTTTTAAACATATGTCACGACGGAATGAATCATCCTTGGCTCCTCGAATTAAACACTTCAACACAGATCATGGTTCTAGTGTTAACGCTTCGGTTTTGACAGCCATAAAAGAAGTCCTTCGATCATACATCCAAAAAAACTACGCAGCGGAACTATGAACCATACAAGGAGTAACATGGCTCCATACAAAAGAATTATACAACCCAAAAACTTTACAAGCAATATTAGAGCTACAAAACATAATACTATTGGTATAACAATTGCTATGATCATACTCTACTCTTTCCCTAATGCAATGCAAAAGAAGTTCCTAAACCTCTTATGCCAAACTATAATCCTCCTGCTGCTCAACATAATGACCATAGCAAAATATATCATAATAGAAAGTCATGATCAAAAAGTAAGGAACAAAAACATACACGTCAGTAATCAACGAACTTATAATAATTAGAATCATAGCACAAGTGGATAACACAAGGACATGGTTAAGTAGTAAGGATTCTACTCATCTATCTAAACACTTCCTATTTAATCCAATATTTCCTTTTTAGAACTTCCAATCCCTCGAAGAGTATTTAAGAGTAGGGGATCTTTTCTCTACTTGTGGCATGGTGATAAGCCCAAGGGTGTTATCGGCTATTCGACACCCATGGCAAAGTATGAGCTCATATCCCCTCCAGGTGACCCTCTCGGGTCTTACCTTTGGGAAAAAATTAAGCACACTAGGGTACCAATCCAGTAAAGAGACTACCATGTTAGGGTTTGCAAGGCCCGTATGGTAACACCTTGGTCAACGGGCAGTATCGGCCGTCAGCCGCCCAATGACGAAAGTATGCTCATACACCCCCTACAGTGATCCCGTTAGATCTCAGCTAGGGGACTACAAAATCAACTGGACATGAACCTAGTTGAGTCACGCCGACTAATCATAATCAAGGCTCGGTAACAGGGGAATCATTTCCATCCCACGCACAAACATGATTCCTTCTCTATTACTAGGGAATATGTTCTCATATTCTACCAATACTTTCATTCTACTTGCCTATACCACTATCAGATTTTTTCGATGGTATAGTTTACTTTCTAGAACTCTATCATTATAATACAATGCATATAATCAAAACATATTGATAATACTTTGAAACAATAAATATAATAGTTAATTACTGCGTGTACGTACTCGTAAGCTTCACTGCACGACAAAAATCACAATAATCACCCAATTAAAGTTCTACCTTCCTCTTATGAACTAAAAACCTATAAAAGTTTGAAGTAGAACTAATAAGCCTATTTGTCTCCACTGAAGAGCATCTAAATGCTAGAACAAGCTATCATTCACCTACTCAAAGTAATTTACACTTATTCTAACGCATACTAAACCAATTCACACACTCAATCTATACTTGCTTATAAGTTATGACATTAATTCAACAATCAAATGAGCTTTCACATCCACTAAACCCACGATCAAATGAGCTTTTACAAAAACAAAGTGTACTTTACGATCATTTCCTTAAACCTATGAGACTCAAGTTACAAAACCATATCACCATGTAATGGTATAAGCTAATAACACTTATACAATAACATTAAAACTAATAACTTATAATGGTGTTGATGTAGTGATAACTTCAAGTGGTGGTATAATTTACTACAACATACAAAATTCCTCATAGTAACAAAGGGGCATGCAAACACTTCCTCTAATAATTTGCAACAATAGTAACAATAATGGTTTCTTTCTACTTTAACAATAATAATATTCAACTCTAAACTATGACCATATCAAAATTAACTAACAATAGTATTAAATAATATAGCTAATATCCACCATCATCTTTATAATACAAGTGACAATCAACACCTACTTTTGTGACTGAAATTCTGAATTATAGCAACTATATATTATCTCCCATTCACAATAAAATTACATTTAAAAAGCTTCTACAAATCTATTAAATTATAAGGTTTAATAATGAATGATGAAAAATCACCACAAAACTCATAAACTTGAGTCTAATTAGAAACAATATAAAAATCAAATAGGAAAAAAGGAAGATAGCTTACAAAGATGAGACTAGAAAAGGGTGAAAGGGTAGGTGGATGTTGTGGTGGTGGCACAAGACCCAACGTTGGTTGGAAGGAGGACCCAAAAGCGGCTGAGACCAGCCATTATTTGCTGGCGGCACACGCAGCAGTATAGAGTGATGCATCATTGTAGACTGTGTTAGAGATGGGAACAACAATAAGAGGAGGGGGTGAATTGTTGTTGTTACAAGTTTAAGTGTTTTTGCCCTGTTTTTGCGGAATTAGATAAAAGAAATAAAACTTAAACATAGAGCGAAATAATGAAAGAGATAACACGATTTTTACGTGGAAACCTTCTAGGCCTAAATAGAAGGAAAAACCACGACCCCACGAGATTTTAAACTCTCTATTATGTTTAAGGCAACTCGTTACAATTACATTAAACACATTGCTTCACTCGAAGCGTTCTCCACTAGGCCAACTTCTCTTTCCAATTGCTTCACTCAAAACAACTCTCTTAGCTTCACTAAAAGCTAATCTCTTCACCAGCTTCACTAGAAGCTATCTAATTCTCCCCTAGACTCACCCAAGTCTAGTTAAAATAACTCTCTCAAAAACCCTTACACAAGGATAAAATTCTCTAAAGATAAAATCAATGAGTTGCACAAGAAAATATTATAAGCTAATTGGCAATTTTTGAATAAAATATTTCTTGTTGATTTTCCAAAAATAACGTATGAAATTAATAGCTCATACGAATGCATTAAATGAGGAACAGCCGAATCCTCTATTTATAAGGTCAATTTCCCTAATAAAAAGGAGGTAACTACCCACTATTCCCTTATCCCAAATAATAAGGAGAATAATATGGATCTCAATTAGTAAGGTCAAACCTACGGTTATTGCTTTAAATAAGCATACACTTAATTCAAACTAAGTCACGGTTTTCCTAACAATAACCAATGTTCCCTTTTACTAACAATAAAAAGGTCGGTTATTGTTCCCCTTTACTAATAATAGCAACGATTTTCATTTACTGAAATTAGCTACGGTTCCCTTTTCCAATAATTAACACGGTTACCTTTAACTAATTTTAGACACGGTTACCTTTTTACTAATATTAGGGACGGTTCCTCTTTACTAATTTTAGGGACGGTTAAATTTAACTAATAATAGCTAAAGATCCCTTTACTAATATTAGCTGTTGTTCCCTTCACTATATTTAGCCAATTTAGCTATTCATTAAATATAGATCCGAAACAAATGCCTAATAAGAAGGATTTTAGAAAATTATACATTAGGTGGTTTAGAAAATATTTTGCCAATTAACTTAATAATTAATTAATGCAACAAATTACTTTTAACTAATACATCAACTAAAATCAAAAAATATAATAATATTTAGAACAGCAGACGTATTATCTCCTGACTTCAGTCTGGGAACAGTGCACAGTCTCTAATTTCCAGCAGCGTTAGATCATCAAACTTGGGAACAGTAGACCTCCTGTCTACATTTGATATCCTAAGCGATATACCTTTTCTAACTTCTTTTGGATTCCTTTGACGAGTAAATGTTCATAGACCAAGTCATAGGTACCATCAACGTTCTTAAACACGACCGAATATTGACCTGAAAACAATCTCTAAAAATACAATCGTTTATATAAAGTGTAGTCATCATCAAAACCCAATAGGTCCAACAAATTCCCCCTTTTTGATGATGACAAACTTTTTAAACAAACTTAAATAAAAATAGAATAAAACCAATATTATAGAGCATGCCAGAGATTAAAGCTACTCTACATAACTTAGTAAATCAACTCGTTACAATATAGTTTACCAAGCATATATTAAAAACAGATTACTCTTACAATTTAGAATTATTTAAAATATCCTAAGCATAATCAGAACATTGGAAGTAGTTTATTGCTTAAGGCTTTAAATAAATCTAAAATAACATAACATACAAAGATCCTTAATCTAAGCATAATCAAAACATTATCATATTACTAAGTGTCAGAGCAATGACAATAACAAACACCAAAGTATACGTAATCAAAATATAAATAATGATAATACTGAGTACTAGAGTAGATATTTAAAACATGTGTTAATCATTCAAATAGGGCTCAGTATGTCCAGAATAATATCAGAGCAAGTTTTTTAATTTTCAAATAATAACCATAACAATCCGAGCTTAACAAATTACCAATAATCAGAGCTAATTCAGAATAGCTTAATTAGAGCTTTAGTATATTAGAGTTCAAAGCATAGCTTGACTAATTCATTACTAATCAGAGCTTAACTTATTTAAAACATATAACAATCAAAGCATATATGATATTCAGAAAATGATCATACAACATATTCATCAGAATATATAGCATATATATTATCAGAGCATTCACATTCAGAGCATATAAGAACGTGCTTACGTGCTTACTATCCTTAGGTAATCAGAGCAGAAACTGATATTGAACAAGTCATTAATCAAGCATACCTTTAAGTTTGTGCCAAATATTCCCCCTTTTGACATCAATCAAAAAGAAATAGGACAATCAAACCACAGCACTAATCATGTAGATATAGTCAAAGAGAGAAACAAGAGGCAGCAATCAAAAGCAAATACCAAGAGATGCAGGCAAAATATGCAATGTGAAAACATCACAGACTTTGTTCAACATAAGATAGCAATATGTTCATCAAAATAAAAAAAAGTTGCATTGTTTGTACCCCAGCTGGTACATAAAAAGACATAAGAAAAATATTGTTTGAATAGTCAGAGAAACAAATGCTTGAGAAAATTAAAATATTAAATTTCAGTAGGAGGAGGGATCATGGTGCAGTCTCTTCTTCTTCAACATATTTGGTCTGCACCTCAACTGTATTAAGTTTTTCACCAAGACGGACTTCCATCTGGGTTATTTGATCAGTAATTGATGCCAAGGAGACACGAATTTCATCCTGAAACGCAAAGAATTGAGACTGCAAATCATTTAGCTTCAAGAGGATAGAGTATAGAGGAGCTGTAGGAACAGAAGTGTTATCAACGCCATGGTTGGGTGAAGTGTGTATGGTAACTGGTGGTGGTGAAGATGGTATAGGTGATGGTGATGGTGATGGAAATTGATGAGATGGTGGTGTGTTTGGCTTTGGTGAGGGAGGTTTGTCATTGGTAGGTTCAACAGTGTTGTGGGAGGTAGAGTCATCATCCAAAACCACAACCGGACTACTTTTCCAAGGTGTTGCAATGGGCTGCTTCTGAACCGGCAATAGGACTTCCTCATCATTATCATCATTTTCATCATTTTCCTCCTCCACATCCTTATCTTCTCTTACAGCTTCCCCTTTACTTCCTTCTTCCCCCTGTTCCCTTGGAGGATAAGCTTCTGCCCTTTCAGTGGCAGAGGGAACAGGCTCCTGATCCTCTTTTTCCAGTACCTCCTCCTCCTTTTCTTCCTTTTCATCCTTATCTTTCTGTGCCTCCTCTTCTTTCTATGTCTCCTCTTCTTTGTCAGAATTAACATTAACCTGCTTAAGTGCATTCTCAAGAATCCCATTGTCATTTAATTTCAAGTGCAAATTATTAAGACATTTGGCACCTATTTTATTATTGGGACCCATTGAAAAATGCAGACCATCAAGAGGGACACCGAATTTCTTAAATATCCAGGTCAACAGACCTCCATACCCAACCAAATACTTCTTCTCAATACAGTCACTCAAATGTGAAATCATCAAGGAAGGAAAATTAATCTATATATGATGGGCCAAACAGTAAATCAAGGTAGCATCACGTAGATTTACCTCACTACGCTTAGAGTTGCGTGTTAGGATAAATCTACGGGCTATGTTGTAAAGCAGTTTGTGTAGTGGAGACAGCACATTGTGACTAATTTTTCCTTTCTTTTCTTGAATCCCTAAGAACTTCAGTACTGTCTTCTCTTTAATACCAGAAAAAACAATTTTCGACCCAACATGATAAGTATCAAAGCCAACAGCTGGTACTCCAAACCATTCTCCTAACATTAAACTGTTAAGTTCAATCTTTATCTCCTTGACCACACTCGAACAAACACCATTATCAATAGAAAAATTCAAAATAAATTCTCGCATTAAGTTAGGGTAAATGGGGTTACAGCAATATTCTGTCATTAGTGTTTCCTAGTATTGTTGTTGTAAAATGGCATGAAGTTGAGGAAAGGGAGTGGATTCATACCAGTATTTTTCTAGTCCAAATCCCACAGTCATTTCCTTTGATACTTCCTCAGCACTGTTAGGATTACTGTTCTTTGCCCTCTTTGCAGATTTTGATAATGATTTGTCATCTGGAGTGTCTATCGGTGTTTTGTTTTTCACATGCATCGTGGATGCACTTGGTGTACCAGATGGTTCTTGTGATGGAGATGGTGCTGCAGCAATTTGGGGTGATGGATGGACTACCTTCAACGGTTTAGGTTGAGTGTTTTTGAGCATTTTGTTAGTTTGCTTCTTGCTTGTGGCGGATTTTGGGGATTTCATGGTGAATTTTTGGCTTGGAGAAGAGGAAACGAGATTGAATGAAAGAGGATGAAGGTTTGAGTGAAGGCAGAGTTAGAGTTGTGATGTGAGCGGTTGTGACGTGAGGGTAAGTGTATATATTGATGATGAAATGACCGGTAACAAAAGGTTGCACTACACATTATTAAATTTTACATGTGTGAACAATGTGTGTGAAAGGGAAGTTAATAACGGTTTTTCGAAGCACTACGATGATCCGGCTCCCACTTTTTAATTAATTTGCATTGACCATCTATTAAAAGAAATTGCTGGGATAGAAAAATATAGAAATTGAAAATATGTAATATTTTATATGAGGATAAATATAAAAAATTATGCTGTTTTGGTCCGTTCAATTTAAACATGCAAACATGAAAGCATTCATAGCATATACTTTTAAATGACTGCGTACCTGATCCTTTCAATAATTGATTTTTCAATCAAGATTTTTGCGGATAATTTAACCTTTTCAATTTTCATTTTGTCTTGAGGAGAATGCTTGTCACGTACTTTAGTGTAGCTTAATCATGCCATGTTCCAGTCTCATTTTTTCATGTTGTTCCCTTGGAAGAGGTTTTGTCATGATGTTGGCTATTTGCTCGTTAGTGTTAACATGCTTGACAATAATATTTTTATTTTCAACATTGTCCTTAAGAAAATGATGTCTTATGTGGATATGTTTAACTTTTGAATGATGCACTAGATCTTTAGAAATACAGATGAAACTGGTGTTATCACAATAAATAGGAACACATTCAAACTTAATACCAAAATCTCTTAGCTGCTGTTTTATCCAAAGCATTTGAGAATATCAAGCTGCTGCTGCCACATATTCTGCTTCAGCGGTGGATAGTGCAACAGTGTTTTGTTTCTTGGAACACCACGATACTAAACCTGAGCTAAGAAATTGTACCATACCTGATGTGCTTTTCCTGTTAACAAGATCTCCTGCATAATCTGCATCATTAAAACCTTTCAAATAATAAACATCACTTTTAGGATAAAATAGGGACAAGTCATCTGTTCCCTTCAAGCATCTCAAAATTCGTTTCACTGCTGTATGATGTGATTCTTTAGGGTTTGATTGAAATCTAGCACATAAACCAACACTAAAAGCGATATCGGGTCTACTAGCAGTTAGATATAATAAAGAACCAATCATGCCTCGATACATAGTTTGATCAACATTTGTTCCAGTTAAGTCTTCATCTAATCTAACATTTGTAGCCATAGGTGTGTGGTTAGTTTTAGCATTATTTAAACCATATTTCTTGAGAAGTTCTTTGATATAATTTTGTTGATGAATAAAAATTCCATTTGCTGTTTTTTTAATTTGCAAACCAAGGAAGAAATTTAATTCTCCCATCATACTCATTTCAAATTCTATGCTCATTAGGTTAGCAAATTCTTTACATAGCAATTCATTGGTGGCACCAAAAACAATATCATCAACATAAATTTGAACAACTAGAATATTAGAACCTCTATTCTTAAAGAATAAGGTTTTGTCAATTTTACCTCTAACAAAGTTATTCTCAATCAAGAACTTTGATAATCTTTCATACCCATAAAGAGCTTTATCAAGCTTATAGACATGATCGAGTAAAGAGGGATTTTCAAAGCCAGGGGATTGTTCCACAAAGACTTCTTCATCAAGAAAACCATTCAAAAAAGCACACTTCACATCCATTTGATATAATTTAAATTCATAAATGCAGCAAAAGAAATTAAAATTCTGATAGCCTCTAACCTCGCTACCGGAGAAAGTGTCTCAATATAATCAATTCCTTCTTGTTGATTGTACCCTTTAACCACGAGTCTTGCTTTGTTTCTTACAATAATTCCATGCTCATCCAATTTTTTTCCGAAATAACCATTTTAATCCAAGCACCTTTTTGTGTTTTGGTTTGGGTTCTAAATGCCATACTTTATTTCTTTCAAATTCATTCAGTTCATCATGCATGGCTACAATCCATTCGAAATCTTTTAGAGCTTCTTCGTGATTTTTGGGTTCAAGTGTTGAGAGGAACGCAAAGTGTGCACATAAATTTCTCATTTGGGATCTGGTTTGTGTTCCCTTATTCAAATCACTGACTATCAAATCAAGAGGATGACATTTTTTATATCTCCAAGGTTTGGGCACAAATTCTCTTATGGGAACTTTTGTAGGCTCAGGGTCATTAACTTGATTTTTATTCTACTCAGCTTCTACTGGATCAGTATGCTCATTTATGGGAACAGCTTGCTGGTTCTCATTCACTAGCTGTTTTGTATTGTCTGGTACTTTGATTTGTTCTTGATTCTGCTGTTCTCCTATTGTCCTTTGATCTTGCTATTTCATTACATCTTCATCATCTTCCAAATTTGCAAGACCTATTTTAAAATCATTTGTATGCTGTTCACTTGTCACAAAGTTAGTTTCATCAAAAATAATGTGAACGGATTCTTCTACGCACATAGTTCTTTTGTTGTAAACTCTATAGGCTTTACTATGAGATGAATAGCCAAGAAATACTGCTTCATCACTTCTTTCATCAAACTTTTCTATATTTCGTTTTCCATTAACATGAACAAAGCATTTACATCCAAACACACGAAAATAGGAAATATTTGGTTTTACACCTTTAAATAATTCATAGGGTGTCTTAGAAGTCATAGGTCTTTTTAATACACGATTTAAAATATAACATGCAGTATTGACAACCTCGGCCCAAAAATTTCTAGGTAGACCACTAGCAATTAACATGGTTCTAGCCATTTCCTCTAAGGTTCTATTTTTTCTTTCCACTACACCATTTTGTTGTGGTGTTCTTGGTGCTGAAAAATTATGACTTATTCCATGTTCATTGCAGTAATTCATAAAGCTTGACCTTATGTGAATAAGTTGATTATTACTAGATTTTTGTATTTTGTTAACGAAAGAAACAAACTCATTAAAAGCTTCATCTTTGCTTACTAAAAATAAAGTCCATGTAAATCTACTATAATCATCAACAATAACAAACACATATCTTTTGCCACTACGGCTTTGGATTCTCATAGGTCCACAAAGATCCACTACGGTTCCCTTTTCCAATAATTAACACGGTTACCTTTAACTAATTTTAGACACGGTTACCTTTTTACTAATATTAGGGACGGTTCCTCTTTACTAATTTTAGGGACGGTTACATTTAACTAATAATAGCTAAAGATCCCTTTACTAATATCAGCTGCTATTCCCTTCACTATATTTAGCCAATTTAGCTATTCACTAAATATAGATCCGAAACAATAGCCTAATAAGAAGGATTTTAGAAAATTATACGTTACATGGTTTAGAAAATATTTTGCCAATTAACTTAATAATTAATTAATGCTACAAATTAATTTTAACTAATACATCAACTAAAATCAGAAAATATAATATTATTTAGAATTCCAGCAGACGTATATTATCTCCTGACTTCAGTCTGGGAACAGTGCATAGTCTCCAATTTCCAGCAGCGTTTGATCATCAAACTTGGGAACAGTAGACCTCCTGTCTACATTTGATATCCTAAGCGATATACCTTTTCTATCTTCTTTTGGATTCCTTTGACGAGTACATGTTCATAGACCAAGTCATAGGTACCATCAACATTCTTAAACACGACCAGATATTGACCTGCAAACAATCTCTAAAAATACAATTGTTTATATAAAGTGTAGTCATCATCAAAACACAAGAGGTCCAACAATCGTTGTTGCTACCGGTGACAGTTCGTAGGGGAAGGAGACGTGGTCTGTGCTGCAGTGGCTACTCTTGGAGGGGGAAAACGTGTCCTGTGGTGGTGGTGGTGCACCGGTAGTGAGAAAGGTAAGAGAGAAGAGAAGAGGAGAACTGAAGGAGAAGGAGAAGGAGACGTGATTTTCATTGAAGCAATGAGTTATACCCACTTGAAATCGATCCTTTTTATTATATTTTATTTATTTATTTATTTATCTAGAGTCATCATCTTGCGAGGGACCTTTGTGTGCTCACAAATTTTAATAAAATAATAATTTTGATTCAAACCTCTTTATTTTGTAATCGCAAATCTATTGTTAATATAAATATGTTAATATTTAGATTCGTATATGAAAGAAATTTAGTAAAATTAATTCAAAAATAATGTAATATAATTATAAAATCTCCGAAAGCTTATAATATTAAATAATAACGTCATAAAAATCTCGGGGTGCTACATTACATACGGTGGTTGATGTAAAATATCTCTTTATGGGAAATCAGCCTCCATCATGGCCCATGGAAAAGGACAAGTTGAACAGTTGTTTACATAAAAAATCTCTTGGTTTTAAGAGATGTGTATTGTGCACCTAATATTAGTAGAAATCTTGTCTCTGGTCCAATGTGGAATCGATTAGGCTATAAACTAGTGTTTAAAGTGGATATGTGTATAATTTTCAAGAATAACGTGTTTGTAGGACGTGCTTGTATCTGATAATCTTATTAAGTTGTCTTCAAAATTTAATTAGGACATTGTTTGTAATGTTAAACACTTCTCCATTAATGAAAAAGTAGATTTGCATTATTTGTTGCATTTACGATTAGGACATGTTAATTTTGACAAAATTGTTTTATGTCTAAAAATGAGTTAATTCCTGTGTGCTCACAAATTTCTAAAAATTGTAAAACGTGCAGGTTGAATAAGATTACACCAAAACACCTTTTAAAGTTTTAAAAGAAAATCTGAATTTTTAGATTTGATACATAGTGATCTTTGTGACATTCATAGTACACCGTCATTAGGAAATAAGAAATATTTCATTACATTTATTGATGATTTTTCCAAGTTTTGTTATGTATTTCTTTTACCTATAAAAGATAAAGCTCTTTTTATTTTATGATTTACAAAAATAAAGTAAAGATACAAATTTGTAGTAAACTTAAAAACTTAAAAACTGATAAAGAGGGGAATATTGTGATCCAACATAATTTAATTCAATGGGTATAATGCATGAAACCACTGCCAGATACACACAACAATCAAATGGTGTCGCAGAGTGGAAAAAACCGTATTCTATAAGAGATGGTTGGTTTCATGATATGCTACACAAGCTTGAGCAAAGGATTTTGGGGTGAATCAATGTTGACGGCTTGTCACATTCTTAACAGGGTTCCAACAAGAACATATAAGGAGACTCCTTATGAATTTTGGTACAAAAAAAAAAACAAAAATTAAATTAACTTAAAGTTTGGGATTGTGGTGCCATTGTAACAAAGAAAGAAACTCGGTGCACAAGGGATAAAATACATTTTGGTAGGTTATGCTATTCATAGAAAAACTTATAGGTTCTATGTAATAAAACAAAATGACTATATATCAATTCGTTTAAATATTGAGTCAAAAGATGCAGATGAAAATAGATTTTCGTGATTGAGTATAAAAAAGAAATCTACAAATAATTACTAATGTGGATGTTGCACTTAAAGAGGCTTGGAAGTTTAGCTTTGTACTCGGATCTTTGCAATCTTAAACATAGTAGAGAGAGTTTTGTGTTCTACTAAGAAGCAAATGTTCCTTCCTCAAAGACCCCTGAATAAAACAACTATTAGCATTGAACATTGAGTATCATTTCAAATCTTTAACCAACTTATTAACATATATGAGGTTGAAATGGAAGGAAGGTACATAAAGAACATCATTTAAATTCAAGCCATTGGATAATGCTACATTGCCTATGACTTCAACTTTAACCTGTGTGCCATTGGGAATAGTAATGAAATGAGCTTTTCCATCTAACTTCTTATAACTGTGAAATAGGTTTAGTTGAAAACAAATATTATCTAAAGCTCCATTCTCAATCATCCAATTTTTGACACCTTGAACATTAAAACAATGTTTACCTACTAAATGGGCTGAGTTAACAATGGCTTGATCTTTGGCTTCCTTATTATTATTCTGTTTGTTAAGCAAATTCATCAACTGCCCAAATTGTTCTGGAGTCAGCCTTGTATCCATGTGTTCTTGAGTGTTACTATTTGTGCTAGCAATGTTAGCATTACTTTTATTCCCTTGTGAATCCTTCCTCCAAGCATTGGCTTTGTGCTTAGGTGGATAACCATTTAACTTCCAACATCTATCAATGTTATGACCAGGTATCTTACAATGATCACAAACAAAGTTACTATTCTATTTGTTGTTATTAGATTATTCAAGATTATTCAAGATTAGTTCCATTACTTATGACTTGGTGTACTTGTTCTTGCAAAAGAACCCCATATGCCTCAGCCACAGTAGGAATAGGTTTCACCATCAGAATATTACTCTTAGTTTGATGGTATTTATTGTTTAGTTTCATTAAGAATTGTACTAACCTTCTGCTTTGTTGACTTTTCGTTGCTTTCTTTGTCAATTCACATTCACAGCCATTACATGAGCAAGCAGCAATAGGATCAAGGGCATCCAATTCATCCCAACCGCCTTTGATTTTTGTATAAAACTCCTCGATAGTCATATTTGTGGTTTGCACAATTTTACTTAACTCTTTCTCAATGTGGAATAACCGTGCAGAAGATGATTGCCCGAATCGATGTTCAAGTGCATCCCACACTTCTATTGTTGTTTTTAACCAAAAAATTAGTGATATTTTCATCAACCATGTTCATAATCCAACCAATGAAAATGTCATCCATACGATCCCATGCTTTAGCATGAGAAGCATTGTAGTAGGTCTCTTAACAGTACCATCTACAAATCCAATTTTGTTCTTGGCAGAGAGGACAATGGACATTGCCCTTTTCCATCCTTTAAAACCAAATACTTTGAACACATTGTTAACCAAATTTAGCCCTATATTTGTGGGATGCAAGTAATATATGCTTGATGGATTCATAGTAACATCAAGATGTTTTTCAGTTTTACCTCCCATTGAAAGAGATCAATGGTGCATCAAACAGAAAGAAAAAAGATTGGAGAACAGAAGCAATTAGTGGTTCTTGGAACAGGAAAAGAAGGAGGCAGAATCAAAGCAAGATTACTCTGATATCATATCAAAAAATAGAGCAAAAGATCTGACAGAAAGCTATTACACGATTTGTATTATCTCAACTTGAAACTAATACAACGGAATAGTGATATATATATATATATATATATATATATATATATATATATATATATATATATATATATATATATATGTATATATATATATATATATGTATATATATGTATATATATGTATATATATATATGTATATATGTATATATATATGTATATGTGTATATATATATATATATATGTATATATATATATATATATATATATATATATATATATATATATATATATATATATATATATATATATATATATATATATATATATATATATATATATATATATATATTTAATATGATCCAATAAGAAGGATTTTAAAATCAGAAGGATGAGAAGGATTTTTGTTTGATTTTGTTTTGTTACTATATATACAAAAAGGGATACTATGTTATAAAGTAAGAACATTCTAAAAATTTATGTCAGTTACTTTTCTGTGTAACATAGTTACTTTTTACAATAATGTGGTTTTGGCTCAATTATGACTATAGAGTTTTTTTTATTTTAGTGAAATTAAGGGTGTTGAGTGCTTCTTACCCTTCTCATTTTCAACGCCCTTTTCATTGAATCCCTCCCTTATATATATATATAGCAAAGCTAAACTAATCCTAATAATAACAAACTTGTAACAACATCTAACTACCACAGGTGGAGTTAGTTACAACAAGACACATCATCAATAATAACCACGTGCCACTGTAATATGAGAGACAACAACAATCAAAACAGAATGCTCATGTTTTCTTAGTATCCCAACACAAAGCTACTTCTTTATGCTTTATAAGTGACGTTGTACTTGTTCCCATGAGCTTCTCTATTTTCCCAATCCTGCAACCAACATTAACCAAGTACAAAATCATAATAAAAACTTTAAAAAACACAGCAAAAATGTTTTGCATCTGATACCATGTTAGAAGTAGAATTCCGCTTCTTAATTATCATCTAAAACAGAAGGCATAGGTAAAAGAAACAAGAGATTGAAACAGAAACTATGCTATGTTATTCAAGAATGATAATTTCATTTAGTTAAGAAAAAAAGAAGAGTATATCCAATAGATGGAGCCACATCAGCAAAATAAAGACAAAAACTAACCAACTAACAAAATACCAAAATTCATAACAAACTACATACTGTGAACAACCACCATATAAAATTTCGTTAATAATAATAATAATAATAATTGATGGCATTGTCATCACTGGCACTCACCAGTCACCCCCGCCACCCAACTCATGAAAAAATTAGATCAGGGACGAAATATTTCTACATACACAATTAAATTCTACAATTATTAGTATATAAATTATTCAAATACAACTCAAAACATAAATATTGCATATGTACATTTCTACATACAAACAAAATTAATAAAATCACGCTTTCTCAAGTATCATCTTCTTTGAAAGTTAAAGATCTTGACAGCATAGGCATAAAATCACAGCAAACTGAACATTCATACCAAGTTTTACAGCAACAAGGCTCCCAAGAACTCCTTATAACCAAATTAACTACGCAAAAACTCCTTTATTGTTGGATTTCCAGGAACATCTGTCAGAATATCTATGCGCGGATCATCATAATCTCCATATTGTGTCACTAGTAATCCGTACAAGCTCCAAGCTATGGGGTCTGCCCAGTAGTACCATCTCCATCATACCGGGATTTTCTGTAAGAAAATGTTGTTATTATAAGTACGACTTCAGAGTAATAGTTGTGAGAAATAGATGATAAAATGTTGCAGTGCACTCACAGGTCTTGGGATATGGAATCCAGCGAAAAGGTTCCAAAGATTGTAGAACCCGGATGTAATTATCGAAGACACACTAGCATTTGGGGTTAAACCAACATACATCGTACCGTAGTATGTGAAGTAGAGCAAGGTGAAGTACATGAAAAAGAAGTACCAAAGGAACTTGGTTGCTGTCCACTAAAATCCAACCATCGCATACACAATCACACCATAAAAGACTGTTTGTATGAAATTATACGGCAACTCTATAAGAACCTGCACCATATTCATCAATTAACACAAATAATTACGGATCTCGTAGTAAAATTAATCTCGAACAAAGATTTACCTGTGCAAAGGCGTAGGGAAAAGCAGTATACATTCCTGCTGCTCTTTCTCTATAAACTATCCTCTCGACGAACACAACTGGCTGAACTCCCATTGCATTTTGGATACTGAGGAAAAGAACTGCTATGTACACTGAACCCATTGCATTGAAAAGATCTTGCTGGGTGTTTCTGCGAAGTTAGTAACCTCGGTTCATAGTTATAAATGTAGATGATATAATAAAATTAAGTAACCTCGGTTCACTGTTATAATGTGGGATCAGATTAAGTACCTATGCTTCCCGATCCTCCAAAAAATGGACCCGAACACAACTCCAACAAGGGCTACAAATAGAAGCCTCAACGCAGTGTACATGGTATTTCGCCAATACGAACAATGTAGTTTCCATATACAAGCAAAAAATTGGTTGATAAAAGGTTGCGAATATTAAGTAGGAAAGTATAAGTCCTTCGAACTTGGAGCAAGTACACTAAGTTCTTTTATCAATGCTTTGCTTCTCCTGCAATATTATGATTTTTTTTAGTATAATGAATCAACGTAGCACAATTGTGATTGCAATCCATGAACAATACTCATATAAGCATATGTACCTGTGGAGATCCGAGTTCTTGTATATTTCAGCAAAGTCAACTCCAAGGTTAGTTTCTTGAGCGATAGACGACACCTCTAACATCCATGTTGCAGTTTTATAAGACTCTTTTATCTTTTGAATACCATTGATTCCCTTTATTCAAACACAAGTTAATTAATTTTCAGCGGAAAAACAAGAATTTTTTTTTTTGAAGTGAGCTATTTATGTTTGAATCCCTCACCTGGAAGTATTTGATTAGTTGGACACCATATCAAAATATATTTGCTGTCCACCTTGCTTAGTAGTAGCAACTGCACAACAAAAATAGAGACACCAAATTTACATTTAATCTCTTAAGCCTGTAAAAATTTATTCACAAAATTTATACCTCATCAAAAGCGTCAAAAATGTTGATGCTAGGTTGATGGATAGTGCAAACCATAGTTCGTCCTGTATTAACTGTGTTTCTAACAGTCCTCATAACAATTGCAGCAGCTTTAGCATCAAGACCCGATGTTGGTTCTTCCATGAAAATTATTGAAGGATTAGGAACAAGCTCGACTGCAATAGTTAACCTCTTTCGCTGCTTGGTTGATAGACCATTCACTCTAGGAAGTCCTACTAGTGCATGCCTTATACTATAGAGTTCTACAAGTTCCATCACATCCTCCACAAACATCTGAAATATTAGTTTTACATTCTAGTCATTTTTGATCATTTGACCTCAAAATGTGAAAAAACAAGATGTAAGTTTATAATTTAGTACTTCATGTGTATTAACAACAAAAGGGTTACCTTTCTTTTTTCTTCATCGACATCAGATGATAACCGAAGCCAGGCTGAAAACATCAAGGATTCTTTAATGGTGACATGAGAAGAATGAATATCGGCTTGCTCACAATATCATGAAACTTCGGCAAATGTTTCTTGATTCTTTGGATACCCAGATATTTTGATATTTCCATTGATGAATCCCCCAGTTTTCCTGCCAGCAAGCACGTCCATAAGGGTGGTCTTTCCAGCACCACTAACACCCATAAGTGTTGTTAACACTCCAGGCCTAAAAGCACCACTCACACCCTTTAGAAGTTCTAATCTTTCCTTAGTTACACCCTGTGCATTCATTTCCTACACAAAAGAAAATTTTAATTTTAAATTCCCAAATTTAAAGGGCTACATGTAAATAATGTAATGAGAAAGGAAAGAAATCTTACAGCTGGCATGTCTACGGAGTATCTCACTTCGTCAAAGGTAACAGAAAGAGGTTCATAAGGAAAACCCATCCTTTTTTGTGTGTTTCCATAAACTTGATCTTGAATCTCTACTTTTCTTTCTAAAAACGAGAACAAGTTGAAATTCAACATTATTGAAATGGAAAATAACAGACTACTTCAGCATTTAAACACTTTTTCCTAGATGATTAACTCACGAGAACAATGGGTCGACCAACTAAATTAGCTTGTTTTTCTTCCATATCCTCTTCAAACAACATAGCCTGAGGCTTACCAATGGCTGCAAGAAGTATTATATATTCGAGAAAAATGATAGCAAATGCATCTTTCTAAAGCTAAAAGATCGTTGAAATAAAAAAACTTACGATTTAAAAAGGCCAGAGTCCATATATAGCATCCATTCAATAAGAAACTGTATCCTGCTAGACCGCCAAGTCCTATCCAAAACCAATAAATACCCCGCGAGCCTTCAAAATAGTTACTCCCAAATTTGAGTTGCTCCAACTATGTCCGAGGAATTCATTAACTGCAAGTGCATTCTGTGTGTATTGTAATGGAGAGACCCAATATCCCCATATCCTCCAATGTTTTATGCTTTCTGAAATCAAAACCAAAATAATATGCTTTTAAGTTCCATTCATGTCATTCACAATTCGAAGTTATTAAAATTTATTTTAACAATGAAATGAATGAAGACTTACTGCGAGATATAAGGAATCTACCCAACACAAGAAGCATAAACACAGCACCAGTTCCAAATGAGTTGGCTAAAATTTTGTTTCTTCCAAGTCCTGCATTGACTCTAAATAGCGCGGAAGCCATCAGGTGAAGACATACAAGCACTAAATATTGTTTGAAAATCCTCCCCACGTTGGACCAAATGGTTGTTTCTATAAGAGTATGCCCAAGCCGGGTAGAATCGCAAGTCCCTTTGTTTGTAAAACACTGGAAGCCTTGCTATCGTTAATGCAAGCTCTACAAACCCATTGAAAAGGATAGTAATTTTTGTTGGATAAATGGTCATTTAAAGCGTTTTCCAATTGCTCTTTTTTTCATTCATGGTGTGAATTAATCTTAATAAAATAACTTTATATTGTTTGACCATGCTTTATGAAGTTTGAAAAAGAGTCGTTAGAAAATCCCTATTTAGATGATGTTTCTTTCATTTGCAAAATACACGATTCTCATTGTCTCATCTCTTTTTCTATCTTTTGTGCAAGAGTGGTAGTTGCTCCACACCTAGTGAGTGTATATTGCTTTTAGTGGGTGTGTTAACCTTGAGAAAGTCACCTTTATTTACACTTAGGATAGTCAAGAAATAACTTTTTTAATGCAACGACAAGTTTGCGTCTCGTCATATATTTCCTTATCAAAAACATGCTAAACACAACTCTAAACATATTTCTCATATACAAATGTTATACATATTATTATTATTAATATGTGTTGATGATTGTAGCCATAAAAAGATCTTAAACAGACCTTGAATAGGCATATATTTCCAACAATTTAAGAAAGTTATTTTTATTCCCTTTGACCTTACTTTAATCTAGTTTTTGATATTGACAATGTATAGAGAAAGAGGCTATAAAGATATGATTGTGAATGTCAAAGGTATTTTGCTTATGATTTTTGTCTTCACTAAAGTCTTCTAATTACTATTAAAGAAATGGCAATATCAAGGCCATATGATCAATTTTCGCAAAAATAAATAAATTCATGTTGTTGATGGAATTTATGTTTAAGTCGGCGTTGTATAATTATTTGGATGATACGTAATACGTTATATTGGAGATTGGATTTATTGGAGATTGGCTCATAATTTTATTCATATGATTATAAGTGTTGGCAAAAGAGGTATGTAAACATATATTTTTTTATAAGTTATTCAACTAATGTTTAATTGATATTGACTTCAAGTTTATTGTGGGTGTTGAAATTCAAGTGACTTTTATTTTTATGAGTATATCTTTACATGATATTAAGTGGTGAACATTTGTATTTTGCAATTTAAATTATAGATAATCGCTAATGATTTATGTTTATGTGTACTACCAAGTGATTTGTGTTTTATGTTTGTCATGGTACTGTTTTTTTAATTAATTTATTTAATAAATAGCATCATATTACCGAAATACCCTTTGACCTTTTCCGTTGACCTTGACTTTCGGTCAATGGGCTTTTTCTGGAAGTCCCGTCTTCCTTGAATGGCCCATGGGCCGGTTACCTCTGAAAAACCATAACTCCCCACTCTCGCATAATGCATGGCTCTCCTTGTTTCAAGATGAGTAACTGCCCACTCTTCCCATTACTCCCACTACTCCCATGATAGTTCACTTCTCCTGCAACTTCCTTTCCATCATTATAAATAGGGGCAGCCATCAAGAAGAAGGGATCATCTGAAACATAGCCTTTGCAATATCATTGCTCTCACCCTGCTTCATTAACCTACCCAAACACTAGCAATCTTAATCCCGACATCTCTTCTTGCATTCATTCTATAATCGTTCATTCATTTATTTCCGATATCCACGTTCTAACTTGAACGTCGGAGGGGTTTTCCGGGAGATCACCCCCCGGACAAGGCTAACAAGTTGTTTTGCAGGAATTCAAGCCACTTCCTTCCACAAATTGCTTCTCTTGATCACACTTCCACTAATCTCCAGGTATTTTGAGTGTCTTTCGCACTTCCTCGTTTCATCACCGAAACAGTTTGGCGCCGTCTGTGGGGAGTGTTACAATAAGTCATGGCTCCCAAAAGAAATCCAACACAAACCGCAACCGTGCATAGCACAGATACAGACACTTCTGCAGGTCAGGCCAACAATCAGGCCGTGACCCGCCGTGATCTGGACATGCTAGCACGAAACCTCACTGCTGCGTTTTCCGAACAGCTCCGCGCTGTCATGAATAACAATAATCCTGCTCCACAACAAGTATTGGATGATATGGCAGATCAAATAAAAAATCTGCGGGAACGGATCGAGCCCCCTAACGAGACACTCAAATCCCACGAATCTCAGGATGGGAACTCGGAGATGTCGCGTTCCCGCAAGAGAAACAAGAGGCGACGGGAGAGACCAAGGACTCACACAAGCCTCGGCAGAAGTGATCCTAGAGACAGAGAGTCTAAAACCGCCTCTCAAGATGCCCGTACTTATTTAGAAAGCAAAAAGCATAAGGCATCCGAAAGCATCCAGTCACTGGTGGATCGACGGAGGGAAGAGAGGAAGAGGGCGCAGCTGGTAGGATCTAGCCATCCAGCGAGTCCTGTAACCATGCCGCGGAACGAAGTTGAGGTCAAAATCCTCCCTGGAGATCCTACGCCAGTAATCTCTCCAATGGCTCCTGAAATACTAAACATTCCCAACCCGGGGAAAATAAAAATCCCAAATATGGCAGCGTTTGACGGAACGTCATGCCCCGAAGAACACTTGATGGCGTACAAGAACCTGATGGTGCTGCACACTACCAATCCTTCCTTGTGGTGTAAATTATTCCCAACTACTCTTACGGGAGCAGCCTTGACGTGGTACACCTCCCTTCCATAAGGAAGTATCCACAATTTTGCCCAACTAGAAGGCAAATTTCTGGGCCACTTTATAGCCTCAAGAAGGCAGGAGAAATCAAACTTCCACCTACTAAGTGTCACTCAATTGGAAGGCGAATCCATATCCTTCTATCTGAAGAAATTCCATGAGGCGGTGCTAGAGGTGACGGATTTAGAGGAATCAGTCGCCTTAAACGCCCTTATCAATGGAATGAAGGCTCAAAGGCTCAAGTTCCAGTTGGTGGAAAGCCAGGTCAAGACATATGCGGAGGCCATGAAGCAATGTCAAAGTTATGTCACGGCCTCCGAGGTATGTCAGGCACATGACCCCAAGAGGCGTAAGTCTGACAAGAAAGACGCCGCAACTCCCCACCAATCCTCGAGGAACAGAGAAGAGCACCAGCCGAGGAGGGAAAGAAATCACACGCCGCGTCGTCCCGCGCCCCCTTCAGATATGGGACCCCCGCGTTCCCATCACATTTATACCGCGGCAGGGGAATCCAGAACACGCAATTTGTTAGACGGAGGAAACGACCCGATGTTTAATCGAAACAGAAGGGATATTTTCTTTGCCGTTCGCGACGAGTTGCCAACTCCACCTCCCACTACCACTCCTTCCAACAGGCGCAATTACAATTTGTGGTGTGACTACCACAAAGAGCACGGCCATACCCTCGCCCAATGTCGCGAACTCAAGCGTATCTTGTATCAGCTGGCCGGTGAAGGAAAGCTTTCCAGGTTCCTCAACAAGAGGGACTATGACACGGGAGGAGGAGCAAACAGAAGGCAGTGGAATCAAAGACGCGGATCCCCCAAGAGGGAAGAGGCAAGGCGCGAAGGTTCCCATACGCAAGGGACTATCAACATGATTTTTGGAGGATATACCGAGGAATATCCTACCGTCCGCGCCGCAAAAGACAGTGTTCATACTCTGCTGAAAAGACCAACAACGACCGTAACCAGCGGGCCGGTCATGAAATTTGATGCCACGACCTCTCAAACGCTGCAACAGCCCCATACTGACCCTCTGGTTGTCACCCTCAAAATCGGACAGATGAAAGTCAAAAGGGTACTCGTGGATACCGGAAGCACGGCTGATCTCATTACAATGGAGTGCTTGAGAAAAATGAAGTTCGAGGAAAAGCACTTGCAGCCCCTCGATAAGCCGCTGATCGGGTTTGGGGGAAGTCAGGTCATTCCGCTAGGAACGATCATTCTCCCCGTGCGCGTGGGAGAAAGAAGTGAAAGCAGGACCCTGCCCATACGTTTCACGGTAGTGGATCTCACTTTCCCTTACAACGCCATCATGGGACTTCCCCTCATTAACAAGATCAAAGCTGCAATCTTCCCTCATCAACTCTTGTTGCAATTCGAACGGGACGATGGGAAAGTTGGCATCCTCAAGGGAGATCAGATAACGGCACGCCAATGCCTTATAAACACTCTGAAGCGCGGACACTCCGCGACACCCGCCAAAAGGGAAAGGGAAGATCAAGACGCTCCCGCTGTCATGAGCGTATATATGGAAAACCCTAGCACACACGAAAGGCCTCGCCCCATAGAAAGATACGAGGTAGTAGACATGTTCGAGGGAAAGCAACTAAAGATAGGGAAAGATCTTCCTGGTACGATTAAAAAAGAAATCGTGGCCACCATTGCTGAGTTCCGTGACGTCTTCGCCTTCAGCACGGAAGAAATGCCTGGCATTCCTACTAGCGTCATGTGTCATAAACTTGACATAAGACCAGGCCACAAACCAGTAAAGCAGAAGCTGCGGCATCAAGGAAAAGAGCGGACCGAGGCCGCCAAAGAGGAAGTTGAAAAATTATTGAGAGCCGGATTCATTAGAGAATGCAAATACTCCGATTGGCTATCCAATGTCGTCCTCGTGAAGAAACCAAATGGCAAATGGAGGATGTGTGTCGATTTCACGGATTTGAATAGAGCCTGCCCCAAGGACGACTATCCACTTCCCAAAATAGATCGCCTGGTGGACTCCACAGCAGGCCATGCGCTACTAAGTTTCATGGATGCCAATGCCGGATATCACCAGATTCAATTGGCGCCGGAGGACCAAACACACACGGCCTTCATTACTAGCATGGGTATCTACTGCTACAAAGTCATGCCCTTCGGGTTAAAAAATGCTGGAGCCACCTATCAAAGGATGGTAAACAAGGTTTTCCAATCTCAGATTGGACGGAATCTTGAGGTATACGTGGATGACATGATAACAAAAAGCAAGCACGCAACTCAGCACGCTGCGGACTTGCGTGAAACGTTCAATACCCTCCGTAAACACCAGATGAAGCTCAATCCGGACAAGTGCGTGTTCGGGGTCACCGGAGGAAAATGTCTCGGCTTCTTGGTAGACGAACGGGGCATCGAGGAAAATCCAGATAATATTCAGGCCATTCAAAACATGAGATCCCCCACCTCCGTAAAAGAAGTGCAAAAGCTTACGGGGTGTATAGCCGCACTAGGAAGATTCCTTTCAAAGTCAGCAGACAAATGCTTGCCTTTTTTCAAAACGATAAAGCAACAGAAATTCGAATGGACCACGGAAGCAGAAGAGTCTTTCCGTCAGCTTAAGGAGCACTTATCGGCCTTGCCAAAACTAGTTTCGCCCATCAACGGGGAAAAGCTAGTCTTATATGTCTCTGTCTCCGAATACTCGTTATCCGGAGTGCTTGTGGCGGAAAGGGAAAAGAAGCAACTCCCAATATACTATGTGAGTCATGCATTCCGCGGCTCAGAAGGGAACTATTGCGAAGTGGAAAAGGTCATATTTGCGATAGTGATGGCCAGCAGGAAATTGAAGCCATACTTTCAGTCCAACCCGATCATTGTCCGGACTGATCAACCTTTAAAAAAGATCCTTGAGGGGAAAAACAAGTCGAGCCGTGTCACAGATTGGGCAAACCAGCTAGCAGATTTCGGCATCGAGTACGAGCCTCGAACGGCAATTAAAGCACAAGCCTTGGCTGACTTTATTGCTGAAAGCACTTCCCCCCCTCTTGCTGAACTTAATCGAAAATGGAAATTGTATGTAGACGGGTCTTCAACACAATCGGCGAGTGGGGCCGGGCTCCTCATTGTGTCTTCCGCCGGGGTCCGCATGGAAAGGGCGGTCAGATTTGAGTTCGCGGCATCCAACAATGAGGCCGAGTATGAAGCATTACTAATGGGGCTGAAAATCTGCTACGAGGCAGGGGCTAAAGAATTGGCCGCATTCTCGGATTCCCAATTGATAGTGGGGCAAGTAAACGGGGAATTCGAGGCTAAAGATGATAGCATGAAAATGTATCTGCAGCAAGTGAAGGACTTTATTCCAAAGTTTGACAACTTCACGTTGGAGCACATTCCACGATCCCAAAATGCCCAGGCCGATTCCCTAGCAAAACTTGCCAGCTCCGCAGATACTTCCACGGCTCGTAATATAATTTGGAAAGTGCTCCCCAACCCCAGCATCAACCTCATGATCAACACCATCGACAGATCTGAAACATGGATGGGGCCATACGTTAAGTACTTGCAAGATCAAACGCTCCCCCAGGACGAGAATCAGGCCAAAATGCTCCAGAAGAAGGCCAAATGGTTCGAACTTCATGAAGGAACGCTTTATAAAAAATCATACACACATCCCCTCCTGAAATGTGTTGCTCCTGAAAAAGGAAACTATATCCTACGAGAAATACACGAAGGCGGATGCGGAATACACCAGGGAGTGCGAACGGTCATTAGCAAAGTCCTTAGAAGTGGTTATTATTGGCCTTCACTCCGGAAAGACGCGGAAGAGTTGATCCTACGGTGTCCTGAATGTCAGTATCACTCAAAGATAGGGAGAAAACCCTCTATTTACTTGACCGTCTTGCAAGCCGTCCTGCCATTCGACAAATGGGGTATGGATCTCCTTGGCCCTTTTCCACCAGCAAAGGGGCAACGCAAGTTCATCATTGTGGCTATTGATTACTTCACTAAGTACGTAGAAGCAGAGGCTCTTAGTTCGATCACAGACAAGCAAGTCTGCCAGTTTATATGGCGGAACATCATCACAAGATACGGCATACCGAGGGTGATCATCACGGATAATGGAAGGCAATTTGTCAGCAAGAACACCATTGAGTATTGCGACAAATTCCACATCCAAATCAGATTTAGTTCTGTGTCCAGGCCGCAAACTAACGGTCAGGTAGAGTCCGCCAACAAGGAGATACTAAACGGCATCAAAAAGAAGATAGAAGGTGTAAAGGGTAATTGGGATGAAGAACTACCCGGAATCTTATGGGCCAGTCGAACCACCATAAAAGAGGCCACGGGGCACACACCGTTCTCTTTAGTGTACGGGTCCGAAGCCGTACTTCCAGTGGAAATAGGAGTACCCTCTACAAGGGTCACCTACTACTCATACGACGAGAACGAAGAAGGAAAAAGAGCAAACTTAGACCTACTTCCAGAGACCAGAGGAAATGCACTACTGAGATCGGTGGCCCAAAAGCAGAAAATGATTCGTAGCTTCAACCGCCATGTGAAAACAAGACGTATCCAAGTCAATGATCTCGTCCTCCGAAAAGTCGAAGCTACTGGGAAGATTGTTGAAAAAGGAACGTTAGGGGCCAACTGGGACGGACCTTTCAAAGTCACCCGCATCATCAAACCAGGAACGTTCGAACTAGAAGACATGAAAGGGAGAAAACTACCCCGTCCATGGAATGGAGACCACTTAAAGAAATTCTTCATTTAAATAAAATTTGCAAGGGGGAATCAGTTGCTAGTATCAGTATAAGCAGCTTCAACAGAGAATACCTTCATTCCGCAACATAGTTGCGTTGTCATTTGAAATCACTTTTGTCATCGTCATTTGTATTCTTATCAATCCTTTATAACAGAAGTTTCATTTTCAGATTATCCGGCTCCTATATTCGCAATTATTTGGTAAAAATCTATTGCAAATCTTATTAAATCAGTGATATCCATAAGTCGGACCCCTTGAGAGGGGTCCCATTATCAAATTATTCTAAGTCACTAACGAACTTGTGATACCTATAAGTCGGACCCTTAGAATAGGGTTCCAAGACCAAAAATCAATTCAAGCATTCACCATCTGTTCGTAGCATCGATAAGTCGGACCCCCAGTTTGGGGTCCCTGAATTCAAAAACATTCTATGTTTTTCAGAAAGATGTTTTCCAACCGGGACATCGATAAGTCGGACCCCCAGTTTGGGGTCCCTGAATTCAAAAACATTCTAAGTTTTTCACAAAGATGTTTTCCAACCGGGACATCGATAAGTCGGACCCCCAATTTGGGGTCCCTGAATTCAAAAACGTTCTAAGTTTTTCACAAAGATGTTTTCCAACCGGGACATCGATAAGTCGGACCCCCAGATTGGGGTCCCTAAGTTCAAAAATATTCCAAGTTTTTCACAAAGATGTTTCCGGACCGGGACATCGACAAGTCGGACCCCCAGATTGGGGCCCCAAACTACAAACATTCAAAGATTTTCGCCAAAATGTTTCCCAACAGGGACATCGACAAGTCGGACCCTCAGATTGGGGTCCCGAGTTAAAAATCATTCCAAATATCTAGCTAAATGTTCCTTGTACGCAACGTCGACAAGTCGGACCCTCTGATAAGGGTCCTGAAGTTCAACCTGCCGCGACATTGATGAGTCGGACCCTTAAATTGGTTCCAAGGTCGAAATTGTCAAATCTACAAGTTCATGTCGTGACATCAATTAAAGGCTGTTTCCCGCCTAGTGAGGGAGAGAAGCCGCGGCCAATGAAAGAAAGTTTGAAATAATTAAACAAATACGGCATCGAGATCAACATACAAATTGATTATATTTTAAGGTTACAAAAGTTAATATTACAAAATTTATATTACAAAGATCAGAGATCATCCAAGAAGGCGTCTACATCTCCCTCCGGATCTTGAGGGGGGGACCCGGCAACTCCCTCGCCAAGGCTCGGAGTGAAGCTTATGAATTCTTCAACATCGAACGGCTCCACTCCGATCTCGGATAAGTCCCTACATAAGCCCTGGAGGTTTTTGCCCTCGTCGATCAGCAGATTGGATAAGTCTAAGCACAAACTCTCCAGCTTAGAAAGCGCCAAGTTCTCGGAGACGTCCGAGGCAGAGGGAGGAGAGAGAGAGAGAGTTTGTCCAAATCAAGACGTAAGGCCTCCTTTTCAGCAGCAGGGTCCACTCTCTCCGACCACTCCCTAGCCTCTTCCGCGTCCCAATGGGGGTCCACCAGCACCGCTGACTCCCGATCCAAAATCGGAGCTAGGTTAGCCAAAGCTTCGTTCCCCTTCTCATTGGCCTTCTCAAGAAGGGAATCAAAGTCGACGCCTAGCTCCGCGGCAGCCAGGCGGAATCTTTCACCGCTTATCATGGTACCGGCTCCCACCATTTCCGTGGTTAGCGCCCCCAAGAAACTTGATGCCTCCGGCTCATCCGAGGACAACCAATCGCTTACCATCCGCGACTTCCTACCCAAGCAAAGCTTGTATATTCTTGCCGCGGACAGCAAGGTTTGGAACTTATCCGAATCATCGGACACCTGACGCAGAAGTAACTGGTTTTGTCGCACCAGCTTAGCATGAACGTCCGTCAGGTGCCCGATCTCATGGCCAAGGGTGGCCGACATATTTGACGCCGTGTCCAAGTTAGCCACGGTCCCCTCAAGCTGCTTCCTGGCCCTTTCTCGCCATTCTTTTGTGCTGACTAAGCGCTCTTTTAATTCAACGCACTTAGCCAGCTTCTCCTTTAAGGAAGGCAGCTCCTCAAGATCCGCCCTCAGCCTCTTCAGCTCCTCCTCTTGTTCTTGGCAGTGAGAAGTGAGGGCCGCCAGGGTTTCTCTGTCCGCGGCACTCTGACGGCTAAGGTTCAATTCAAACGACAGCCTTAAGTACGTCTGCAAAGGAGAACAAGGTCAAATAGATCATCCGGCAATCTAATTCAAACAGACTGAAAAACTGACATTGTACCTCAGCCGCCGAGGCCTGGAGTTGACGAACCCTGTCGACAGGAGGCAGGGAGTCCAGATGATCGACGTCCTTCCGGCTGATCAGATGGGACGTCGCCCGGTTGAAACGGGTAATCATACCCTTGTGCCCCAATTCATTGAAGAGGGTATCGGGTTGGAAAGGTGTGACCTCCCTACGACGATACACCTCCTCTATCCGCGGCTCTGGGGCCGCAGACGACTCCCCGACCGTCTCTTTGTCGTTCGGGGAGATGGGGGCTTCGGCTGGGGGAGTCGACGTCTCCCCTCCCGCCGACCTCGCCTGTAGAGGTACGGCGGTATGTATGGTCTCGAGGGAGACCTTCTTTGCCGCGCTCTCCCCGTGGGAAGGAGAGTCTCTTTTTCTCTTCCTCCCCTTCCCACTTTTCTTTTTCTTTGATTCCCTCTTCTTAGAGAGGATTACCCTTTGGGAGTCATCGGGAACATGTACTTTTCTCCTCTCCTCGAGGAGACGGAGAGCCTCTTCCTCGCCGGGCACCTCGTCAAGACCCTTCTCTACGGTTGTCGAGTCCTACAAAAGAAAAGGTTAGGAGGAATCAAAAAAAAAAAAAAAATGTGTGAAGATATACCTTCGGAGGAAGAGGTAGAGGCTTATCCTCGGGGCGTTGGATGGCCCCTTGAGCAAGTCTCAAAACACTGAATTTCTTCATTAGATCTGGACTCTTTGCTCGAAGATTTTCCTTGGCTATCCCTGTAAAACCATGAGTTAGAAACAGCTAAACATGCCATAGAAAAGAGAAGGAAGAAGTCCGACAACTCTTACTCCGATCGATAGCCAAGCTGATGCCGAATGCTGAGAGGAGGTTCTCATTCTCCAACTCAGGACGACCGGGTATCCAATTAAGTTGGACGTTCATGGGTTTCCTTCCCAATTGAACGTCCATCTTCGCATATTCAATGATCACCGCGTCACTAAAAGAACACTGCGGGATTCCATTATTAAAACCTGAAAGGTTGGGTTTGATGTCGAAGGAGGTCTTAATATTCCATCCTCCCGAATTATACAAATACGCAAATTTCGTCCTATACCCCTTTTGGTTATCAGGGAGGTCTTGGACTATCTTCAGCCCGCGACGATGCGTAAAAGTAATCCAGCCGCAGCCGTACGATTGAGAATTACATAGGCGGGCTCTAAAAATATATCTAAAGGCGGTCAGTGTTGGTGGCACGGCCAAAACTTTGCATAAAATCAAAAAGGCCACCATACACCCCCAAGCGTTAGGATATAGCTCGGGTACCGAAACGTTTAAAAGCTCTAACACCTCCCTAAAAAATGGGTGAAGAGGGAATCTAAGTCCTAGTTGGAAAGAAGGAAAGTAAGCAGCTATACAATGAGGGGGGGAAACCTAACGGTGTCGTAATTCCCTGGTGTAATAATATTAATGTTCTCCGGTAAACCCCATTTCCGGGAGATGGCTTCCCGTTGACTATCCAAATCTCTCTTGGTCTGTAAATCAATGAAGTAGTTTAGGGGCCCGCCGTCTGGAATGTAGAATGGAGGAGGAACTGGCGCTGCGCTCTCCCTTCCAGAAGATTCGGCTGATCCTTCAAGGTTTTCCATATCTACATACAATAACCCTTCCAGGTCAGGATTTATTCGCGGCAAGTAATTGGGAAAGAAAGCAATGCTCACTTCCCAAGGAGCAGTTTTCATAATCTCCGGAGGGTATATAGGGGATACAGACGACTCATCCCCGGCTTTTATTGGTTCATAATGGGGGGTAATTCTCACCGAACTACTTTCGTCCGAATCATTCATTAACAACCCCTTTTTATTAAGACGCCTACATACTATCAAAGCAGTTTCCGGCAAGTTAGTAGAGTTAATGTCTGAGTTAGCTATGGTCTCTTGAGTAGCCGCGACATCCATGTTAACAAGAATCATAAAGTAGTAGGCGAAACTTGTAAAGAATAGAGACTAAATTCATAAAACGAATTCAATGTCCTAGGCTAACATTCAAGAATAATTTGAAGAACAAATCGAAGAAATTTAAGAACAGTTTGAAGATTAACTTGAAGAAATTCGAAGATCTGGGAAAAAGTTTGAATACCTTTGAAGAAAAGTTGGAGATTTGTCAGAAACTTGATGAAGATCTGTCAGATGTCTTGAAGATCTTCAAGAATTTGTCAGAAGTTTGAAGGAAGGATGAAGATTGTCAGAGCGTCACTCTCTACTCTTTTTCCAACGATGTAAAATTTGAAGGAAGTAATGAGAATTAAGTGAGAGGGAACTGTTCCAACCACCCTATTTATAACAGCAATAAATGCCTTTGGGACTTGAGTACAATAAATGGAAAGAAGAATCCCAAACGAGAGCCGGAGAAAAGATAAGTCGGACTCCCCATGAGGGGAATCGTTGGGAATTTTTCTAAGTGTCCTACACGTTCCGTAAGATCTACAAGTCGGACCCTCAATAGAAAGGAAATATTGAAAAATCTTTGAAGTGTCAGTTCTTAACTATAGCCGGGAGATTGATAAGTCGGATCCCCAATGTGGGGGGAACATCAAATTTCTCCAAGTATCCAGTTAACCAACTTTCGGGCAACCGTCGGGTCGATAAGTCGGACCCCCAAGGAGAGGGAGAGTGGAAATTTGTTCTAAGTCTTCCAACATTTGAGTACGTCCGGGAAGTCGACAAGTCGGACCTTAAACTGCACCTCCCAGAACGAAAAATGTTTCAAGTATGAAAAGTTACGCATCCAGCTGCCCGACTTATGGATACGGCGAACGCCACGTCGCACTACTTTTCCTCTAACCCGTCGTATGTATGAGGTGAAATATTTCAGAGTCTGTATGATTGATAAGTCAGACTCCTTGGAACACTCAGTCATGGTGTAAAAATTCTAAGTATGGTATAATCTGCATATATCAGTATGATCGAAGACACGGACCTGAATGCCCCTTCCGCGTCATAGGAAAGCTAGGGATATGTTTTGTGGTTAATATTAATGTTATTCCGAGAGGTCGATGAGTCGGACCCAGAATTATACTCCAAGGATGATAAAATTCTAAGTATGGGAGATATCATGTATGTCCGTATGATCGAGGGCACGGAATACGGTACTCATTCCGGATCATGGAAGGGCAAGGGACTTGCTTTGACGACATCAAGAGTGTCCGTATGGTCCATAAGTCGGACCCTCAGGTGGTCCTTATCACTTTCGAAATATCCCAGGTGCAAGAAATTTTCATAAGGAACGTGTGGTAGAAGACGCGGACTCTGAAGTTCTTCAAGAAATAGTCACGCCTTTGTTGGTTTCTCTTAACTTCAGTTTACCAATAAAATTGTTTGATTTGACCGTGTGGTGGATAAGTCGGACCCCCCTTGGGTGCTAGCTTGCTAAAAAATAATCAAAGTATTGGGTGTTTCCGTGGCATCAATGG